>NC_136159.1:6666495-7041747 GCF_965212315.1 Lampetra planeri
TGGGGTGGGATGGGGTGGGGTGGGATGGGGTGGGGTGGGGTGGGATGGGGTGGGGTGGCATGGGGTGGGATGGGGTGGGATGTGGTGGGATGGGGTGGGATGGGGTGGGGTGGGATGGGGTGGGGTGGGGTGGGATGGGGTGGGGTGGGGTGGGATGAGGTGGGGTGGGGTGGGATGAGGTGGGATGGGGTGGGATGGGGTGGGATGGGATGGGGTGGGATGGGGTGGGATGGGGTGGGGTGGGATGGGGTGGGGTGGGGTGGGATGGGGTGGGGTGGGGTGGGATGAGGTGGGATGGGGTGGGATGGGGTGGGGTGCGGGACGCGCGCCTCTATCCCGGCAGCGGCGGTTCAGTTTCTGTTTGTGAATTAATGTACGATGTTGTTATTATTAAGTATTTATTATAATTTAGTTTTATAATTAGTATTGTTCTTTATTATTCATTATTATGACTTATTAAGTATTTAATATTGTTTGCGATTATTTATCATTAATAATTATTTTTAATGATTGATTGTCATTGTTTTTTATTCTTATTTATTACGTATTATTGTTCTTGTTACTCATCATGGGTTTTTTTTTTCATCCCGGTTGCTGAGCACGGGGGCCCAAGTGGGAGAGGAACGCCCCATGAGCAGTCGACGCACATTGCTTGCAATTGAGCAACAACAACAAACGTCGACATCTTCGTTCCAAACCAAGTTCACCTCCTCGCTCACCATCTCGCTCCCACCTCACTCACTCACCTCCTCACTCACCATCTCGTTCACACCCTCACTCACTTCCTCACCATCCCATTAACCGTCTCACTCAACTCTTCGCTCAACTCCTCACTCACCTCCACACACACCATCTCGCTCACCTCTTCACTCACCTCCTCACTCCCCTCCTCACCATGCCCCTCCCCCCCTCCCCGCAACTCGTATCCCCAGTGTGAAGTGACCTTACTTCTCCCGTGCCCCCCCCCCCACATCTCCCCGTGTGAACCCCCCACACCCCCCACACCCCCACACCCCACACACCCCCCACGCCCACACAACCTTTAGTGGAGCTCAGACCTCCGCGTGACGTTCGCTTGATGTCTCTGCCAAAGCGGGGCTATCAATAGTCTTCAATGTGGCAGAGGCGCAGCCCTGCAAGTGCGCGCTCGCGCCACTGACGGTGCAAGAGCCTCCGCCAGATGGGGAAGTTCCAGACAGCCGCCTCTAGATCCCGAAATTTATTCTTTTTATTTTTTGGGGGGGGGGGGGGTCTCCTCTCCGAAGATGTTCGGAGCGAGCCACACTTCACCCCACCACCGCACACGGACCTGCCGACATGCTCACTGCGGCGTATACCGATGCAGACTGCTGGCCGGACAGGAGACGCCCGTGGGAGGACGCGTATACCGATGCAGACTGCTGGCCGGACAGGAGACGCCCGTGGGAGGACGTCCAACGTGGACAGAGGACCGCAGAGCTCAGACAATTGTTGGTGACGCGTCTCAGGCTGATGGTGATGATGATGATGGCGCGGTGGTACACGTTGAACTCATTATATGAAAAGTACGAGTGGGTTTTACCCTTTCTGGCAATAAAATGAGAAGGTGTTCGCACACCGCAAATGGAAAATGCTAAACAATCATCTCCTTAAATTTCGATTTAAAGCTTTCGTGAATGCTAAATTCCTCTTGATATGCAAATTATTTTGTCAAGGCGCTCTTCGCCCCCTCCATCCCAGCTTAAATAGTCGCTCCAAGCCCGGGGCTTGTCATTCAGACTCTGTCTACTCGACAGACCTGTTCTCCACCTGAGGACGGCTGCTTGCGTTGTGGCCGAAACGTTGTGAGAATTATTTTATTATGTTTTATTTTTATTATTTTATTATTTCCATTCTACGTGACTTTACCGAAAGAACCAAGACGAATAATCGCCTTATTGCTGCAAAACAACAACAGCAACACAAACTTGGCAGGACTCTTCTGTAATTCTTAAATCAATCTGTGCGGCATTGTGAGTGTTACTCCATTCGTAGACACAGCGTGGTTGGTGATGCAAAACAAGGATGGGCTTTACCCCACATGGCAATAAAACGTGAGTTTTGTTAAGATGTTAAAACACCAAATATAAATATTTTGCAGGGAATCATGCCTGCGTTAACCACACAGTACGTGTGTGAACATGCAAACATAACATGCTCTACTTTACGCGGAGGCTTTCGCGACCAATATTATTCATAATAAACGTTTTTGGGTTTAGATCGCGTTATTTATAAATGTGTCGTAACCCTCCACCACCCGACACGGCCAATCAGTAAAAAAGTGTCACGTTGACAAACACACCGGTGGGCTAAAGCAGTGAACTATTTGTCTTTTGTCAACGTGACACTTTTTTACTGATTGGCCGTGTCGGGTGGTGGAGGGTTACGACACATTTATAAATAACGCGATCTAACCCAAAACGTTTCTTATGAATAACATGCTCTGATAATAATGTATGACATTGTCTTTAAAGAAGGCTGTCTCTGACGTAGGCCAATCAGTTTGAAAGGCAATTCCATGTATAATAATGATCAGAGCATATTTTAGTTTGCATGTTCACCACTAGTATACTGTGTGTGTGGTTAATGCAGACGTGATTCCCTGCAATAGGTTTCTATTTGGTGTTGGAACATCTAAACACAACTCCGGTTTTATTGTCAGAAAAAATAAAATCGATACTTATTTTTCATACTTTGATAATGGCAAATAGGTCCCATGAACCCATGCTCATTATGATACATATTGCGAGTCGCATCGATATAAATAGATATATGTCGGAAATAAATTACTTTACCAGGTAAGGCTCACTGAGCTTGATAGCCTGGCCACAGATGAGAGCTCAACGAAGTCACAACACAAGCGATCGTCAGCGAGTACTCGGTGTCTGTGTGAGTGTGTCAAGGGAGTGGTGGGTGCAGTGGTTAGCGCTACACTGCGCTACGAACCTGGCGACCCGAGTTCGATTCCCGCTCACGGCCAACACCGGTGACGATTATCTGAACCAATCCTGGGCCTCCCCTAGGTCGACTCAGCCTCAAATGAGTACATGGTGTGGTGTGTAAACATCACCACTAGGGAGACAAAGGGGGTCGGGCGTGGTGTTGGCCACCCACCCCCTCGTGTACCGTTGCGGCCTTCATAGGTGCTCGCTAACAGCACTTGCCCCTACAGTCTGTTAAGGCTATATGGGGGATCTTTATCTTTGTCTAGGGGAGCGGTGGTGTAGCGGTTAGCGCTACGCTCCGCTACGAACCTGGCGACCCGAGTTCGATTCCCGCTCACGACCAACACCGGTGATGATTATCTAAACCGGTCCTGGGCCTCCCCTAGGTCGACTCAGCCTCAGATGAGTAGCTTGTTACGATGTGTAAACATGACCACCAGGGAGACAAAGGCGGCCGGGCGTGGTGTTGGTCACCCCCCCCCCCCCCCATGTGTACCCTTCCGGCCTTCATCGGTGCTTGCTAACAGCACTTGCCCCTACAGTCCGTTACAGGCTACACGGGGGATCTTTGTCTTTGTCTAAGCCGAATCAACCTCGGGGGGGGGAGGAGGCGCGGAAACGGCTCCAAATCATCGCCACCGCCGTGGGTGGCGATGAAGGGGGGATCGATTTGTCGGGTCGCGGTGGAAACGCCCTGAACCCCCCTGCAGCAGCAGCAGCAACGCACGAATCACTCACCTCGGCGACCGAGGTGAGGGGGGGGGGCAGGCTCGCTCTCTCGCTTTGCCTGCGCTCGTTGTTCAAAGAGAGGAGGAGGAGGATGGAGGGAGATCTCTCTCGCGCTCGCTGCAGACAGCAGCAGCAGCTGCTACAGTGCCCACGACCCAGGGGAGGAGGCGACTCAGCCTCGGCTCAGAGACTCCCACCGGGACTGCAACCACGGGAAGTCACTAACCACCACCTCCCCCCCCCCACACCGATCTAGCACGTACCACCACCAACACCCGCGCATCTACCGTGCCACACACGTACCTCCCACCACCACCAACAAGTATTCCACGGTGGCTAGGAGATGTTAACTACCTCGCGTGGTGTACAGGAGGGCGTGGGTTCGATCCCGACCCTGACGCCTGCTGGTGTATTTGGAGTTTACGTGTCTCTCTCTCTGTCTCCCGCCACAGCGCGTAGATTTGTAGCGTTTATTTTCATTTGTGTTGCTGGTGACTGTGTATTTCATATCGAAATGGCCTCCAGTGCTGTTGCTGCTGGCGGCAATAAAAGTTGTTTAAAAATCAACAAGTCTCACCCTGTATAGATGTTAACTACCTCGCCTGATATACAGGAGGGCGTGGGTTCGATCCCGACCCTGCCGTCTGCTGTATATTTGGAGTTTGCATGTTTTCACAGCGTTTGTGTGGATTTTTTTCGGGTACCTCCGTTTTTTCCCTCCACATTTCTAATGATCAACATGCGTTTAGAGCATTTGGCTGCTGAAAATGTCCACATAAGCCACTTCCTGCTGTGTATTTGGCTTTTTGCGGTGTGTGTTTCTCTCTCTCTCCCCGTGGTCGCGTGGATTTTTCTCCGGGTCCTCCGGGTTCCCCCCCCCCCCCCCCACATTTATAATCAACGTCACATATAGCAGCATTTGGCTGCTATAAATATCCAACGCAATCGTGATGAGCCACTTCGCTGGACTGTCATTTGTGGCCATGTCACTTCTGACAAAGAGCTGCAATAGTTCAGTGGGTCTTACCTGGTGAAATAAAATAGAAGATCGTTTTTATTTTTCGATTTAAAGCTTTCGTGACTGCAGGGATTCATCTTCTTGGTTCTTTCGGTGAAGTCACGTAGAAGGGAAATAATAAAAAATAAAACATAATCAAATAGAATTCTCACGACGTTTCGGCCACAACGCAAGCAGACCTGTTCTTCACCTGAGGACGGCTGCTTGCGTTGTGGCCGAAACGTCGTGAGAATTGTATTTTATTATGTTTTTTTAAATTATTTTATTATTTCCCTTCTACGTTACTTTACCGAAAGAACCAAGAAGATGCTTTAGTATGTCTCCCTTCACCTCTGTCGGTTGTCGCCATCTCTCTCCCCATCTCACTCCACCTCTATCTCTTGCCGACTGTATCTCTCCTGTCGTCTCACGAGACGTCTACATTTGAAAGGGGGGGGGGGGGGGCAGATTTATTGTCATCGCCTAAAATGTGGCCAGCGTCCCAGGGTCTCCACCGCGCACGTATCTCCAAACCCACGCACCGCCACCCTCCACGTACCTTCCACTGCACACACGTACCTCCAAACCCACGCACCGCCACCCTCCACGTACCTTCCACTACACACACGTACCTCCCTCCACACTGCCTCATGGAGCACCCACCCCATACATACAGGACAGTATCCACATCTCCCCCTACACGTCCTTTCCTCCAAGTAGCTTCCACTCCACACATACCTCCAATCCTACACATACCTCCAAAGCCACAAGTACCTTTCAACCCCGCAAGTACTCCCCCTCCCAGCCCCCACCACCACCACCACCACAAACGTACCTCCAAATCTCACACGGACCTATCAGCAACACACCGGTGGGCTGAAGTTGTAACTAATTTGGCGTTTTGTTTGCGTGACAAATCCCTTACTGATTGGCTGTGTCGGGTGGTGGAGGGTTTCGACACATTTATTCTTACGCGATCTGACCCAAAACCCTTTATTGTAAATATTATTGGTCGCGAAAGCCTGCCACGTGTTTAACTGACGGTCCTATCAAACCCGCAAGTGCCTCTTGAATTCTACGCACCCTTAACCCTCCACGTACCTTCAAACACGACACGAACTCCCGCCCCCCGTGAAAGTCCAACGTAACCCCCCCTCTCCAACCCCTCCCCCCCCCCCCAGCTTACCACGCGTGTACCTCCCAATCCACACGTACCTCTCGCTACTCACGCAAGCAATCTGTTAACCCGAATAAGCGTAATTCAATTTCACAGAATCTAGATTCGCTGAAGCTACGGGTAATTAATTGCATGCGGAGCTGTTAATTATGGGACCTGTCATTCACCTTCACGGAGATATAGCCCGCTAGAGTCCGTGCCAGCTACTCTCATAAAGACCTATTAACTAAAGTGACAGTGAGTAATCTTCGTGGGAGATCTATTCTGCAATTGTCGCTCATGGGGACCTGGCGCATCCCCTGCCGCGTGATGGTGCGTGGATATCCGTACTCGGGTACATTAACACCGCATCACGTTCGACACTATACACCGCCATTACCACGTGGTGTGGTTGTGGCGGTGATGTGTGCGGCTGTGAGTGGTTGCCAGGGTAACGGCGGCAGTCCGGCAAGTGGGATACATTTCAATCTGTATTCCATCCGATAAGGGGGAGGAATCGAGCGTTCCTCCCTCTCATCATCCGGCGCGCGCGTGGGCTTTGTCCACGTGCTCCGTTTTCGCTCCCCACGTGTAAACACTCGTTTTTGACAAGGAGTCGGCCAAGCATCATAATGCAGGACCGCAGAGCTTGGGCGATCCTTTGGTTGCCTTGTGGCTTGTGTGCGGTTTCCCGCGCGTCTGAACATAAAGCGTTACAAATGTCAGAAGTTATGTACTTGTGAGTACATTTGCACGTGCGATTTATTTAGCAAATTATTCCCCCACCCACCCACCCATTTCATTGCATTATTTATTATTTGATAGTCGAGAATGCGGACACGAGATTTGGGGGCAGACCTCCTCGTGTGAAGAATCTGAGTCGCAGCAGATGCTGGGGAGAAGGGTGGTGTTGGTGGTGATAATCGTGGTGGTGGTAATGGTGGTGGTAATGATGGTGGTGTTGGTGGTGATGATAGTGGTGGTGGTAATGGTGGTGGTGGTGGTGGTGGTGGTAATGATAGTGGTGGTGGTAATGTGCTTATGACCAGCTCCAGTTTAACAGCAGAGGTCTCACTCCGAATCAGTCGGGCGGCATTATCTTTAAATCGGCTGCGTAATGCCCTGTGGAAGTTACATGGACTGTCGCTCTGCACGAAGCTTCGGGTCTTCTCGGCCACAGTCATATTCTCCTTTCTCTGTGCTTGTGAAACGTCGACCCTTAATTCAGGCTGGCCTGCCTACGATACATCATGTGTTTAACTAAAGTGGATTATGTGAGGAGCTCACAAATCGTTGAAAGATCTGGACACATTCCCATCAGTGAGCTCCTCCGGCAGGCAAGGCTGTGTGATGACTGAATCATGTAGGGCGCTTGCCCAGCCACCGCATGCCCAAGCGGCTTCTGTTTGGCCGCATAGAGGGAACTAAACGGGCACGGCACGGGCTGGAGAAGAGATGGACTGATGCGATATGGGAGGATGTGGAGCTGAGTGGAGTTGCCGACGACTTGTACCAGCGGTGTCAAGATCGGCCTCTGTGGAGGAGGCTCGTGAAGGACGCTACTGGGCAGTTGGAGGCAGTCGCCCTCCGACAACAACTGAGGGCAGAGGAGCGACGCTCACAACAACGAGCGGAGCGCCGGGCGGCTAAGATGCAGCAATTTTGCACAGTAGGGGACACAGCTGGTGCAGCTGCCAGTCATCTCAGTCAGCCTACCCATAGCACCTGGGTCTGTCCCGTGACCTTCTGTCAGAGACCCTTCCACACCTGACGTGGCCTCAAAGTGCACCTGGCCTGGCACAGGCGTCGTGGTGTCGTCACCGTCACTTCGTGGCGAATGGCGGCGATTGATGGTAATGATGGTGGTGGTGTACATGGAGTGTGATATTGTCTATTTTGGACGTCATGCCTCCTGGCATACGTATTCATTGTATTTCGAGGGTTGAGAGAAACCAGAAGGCTCGAAACGAATTAGCATTCAAATGAGAAGTTGGCAAATAGGCTTGACGGCTTGGATGATAACCATTGACAGGAACACGTGAACTCCTCCCCTGAGATAACGAAGGCATCGCCAGCAAGGCCATGCATATGCAAGCACCCCGCTCTGCTGTTTCAGGAAAGCTCGACTCGGCATCTGAGCTGTTTTAATTGATAACAATTAAATGCTCAGAATGACAACCACGGCATATGAATATTCTTTAACATCGTGGTATTAAACGTGAAATTTGATGATCGGATGTAATGGCGATGCAGCCCCGGGTCAAAAGGTGTTTTTGTTTTTTAACATCGACTAATTTGCGTGTCCTTCTTAAAGATCACTGTTGTGACAGACGGTCTGCGTTACGCATGTGAAACTTCATGATGGAATCAAGGAAGATCGCGTTGAAGTATTGAACCGAACGATCACTCGGGACAACAATAATCAGATTTCGATTTAAAGCTTTCGTGACTGCAGAGATTCATATTTTTACCATGTTTAGCTTCTTTTTTCACACACTGGTTTCCTGCTATAAGTTTTACCCACCAAGCAACATAGCAGGAGGCTGTTTCTTCCTGACCTGCTTTTATGCTTTTACCATCTACATGGCAGAGGCTCGGTCTCATTAGCAGCAGTTGCACTTTAACAACTCTGGCACCCCCCCCCCCCCCTCTCAGCCAGTCTACATAACAAAGGCTCAGTCCTTTCTTATTTAGACTAGCCGTAGTCTCAAGCCGCACCAACCTTACCATAATAATACAGAAGGGGACCTGTCCTAGCCCATCCCCCCCCCCTCAACCAGTATATATACGGGGTAGTATCTCTTGGAATCTCTCATTTACTTGATACAGCAAGCGTGCTGTGACGGTTCCACCTGTTGCCTCCGAAACGTCGTGGTTTTTATTTTATTTTATTTTTTTACTTTCATTAATTTTAATTTTAAAAAAAAATTACCTAAGTGACTTTACCGAAAAAACCTAAGAATATGAATCCTTGCAGTCACGAAAGCTTCAAATCTAGAATTCATATTCTTGGTTCTTTCGGTAAATTCACGTAGAAGGGGCAATAATAAAACTCCATTAGGGCGCTGTCTTTCCGACAGCTCTGTTCTTCACCTGAGGACGGCTGCTTGCGTTGTGGCCGAAACGTCGTGAGAATGTTATAATGTTATATTACGTGACTTAGCGAAAGAACCAATAATATAACAACATATGTCTATATATATAAAATCTAATTGTCAATTCTACACAACCAAAAATAATATTTATTCAAGGGTGTTTAGCCAGAGGCACGCCCGACCGCCTTCGTCTTCCCAGTGGCTATCTTTACTCGCCGCACCTGGTATTCACTTTAAGGCTGAGTCGACCTAGGGGAGGTAACCAGGACCAGTTTAGATAACCGCCACTGTGTTGATTGTGAGTGGGGCTCGAACTCGGAATCAACCAGGCTCGCGGGAGAAGGGACACAGCCAAAGGGATGAAGCCCGTTTCACACTGATACGCGTGTGCTACCGACACACACACACACACCACAACTTGGGGCCTACTTTTACGAGTCGATAAGACATTCCAGGGCGGGGGGGGGGGCAGTAAAGTGGCCTTGTGTTCACACAAGTCTTTGGATGACCTCCAAACGAAGGGAGGATGACGTTCGTGACACCAGGACCGGGTTGTCTGCGGAGCCAGAACCGGGGTTGAACTGAGGCTTACTCGATGGGATGTGACAGTGGGAGGAGCTTTCGGCTTTGGCATGGTCAAGAGAATTAATGAAATCCGGTTAGAAATTCCTGCGTGGCAATAGACAAAATATCGTATCGGCCTTGCAATGGCAAGACTCTGAGTGGTACCTGAAACCGGCCTTAAGTTTGAGCTTTGCAGAGGGCAATGGCGAAGTGGTTGAGCTCTTGCTAAGGCAGACTCCGAGTATCTGAGTCGTTAAGAGTTTGAGCTCTTAAAGCAGCCTCCCAAGTGTCTGAGTCGTTGAGTTGTTTGAGCTCTTGCTAAGGCAAACTCCGAGTATCTGAGTCGTTAAGAGTTTGAGCTCTTAAAGCAGCCTCCCAAGTGTCTGAGTCGTTGAGTTGTTTGAGCTCTTGCCAAGGCAGACTCCGAGTGTGCCTGAAAGCAGCCACGTTTTCTTTCGTACACATATTTGCATTGTTGAGTCTCTCTCAGAGGTCGCAAACTGGTTTTGATTCCTTACCCGTACCTGTACCCGGCCGCACCAGGGTCGCAAACGGGTACCCGTACCCTACCCGATACCCGGCTACCCGTACCCGGCCGGGTACGGGTACCCGATTGCGACCTCTGGGATGAAGCCATGTTGTAGGCGCGGGTGGGTTGATTCTAGGAACTTGAATTGTGAGAAGAGACAAGACGTTGGGAAATGAGTGACAATCACGGTGACTCACCAGTGACTGACGGCCTACCCGTACCCGTACCCGGCCGCACCAGGGTCGCAAACGGGTACCCGTACCCGATTGCGACCTCTGGTCTCTCTGCAGAATCGAGGACTTCGAGAAGCCGCGCTATGATAGGCTAAGAGGTGTGACAAAATTGCCGGCAAAACGTCCGTTATGGCATCAAGCAACTTTCGATGGTGAGTCGCACGCCAAATATCGAGGTTGCGCACGGAAATGCTGCCCACGCCATCGGCTGGACGAGTTCCGTTCGTCGTTAGCAGCTCAACGCGACCGGCATCGTGTGGGTCGTGCAAAGGCTCACATGGCCTCTTCACGACCCACACGTCGACATTCAAGTTCAAGTTAATTTATTAGGTATAGCCCTGTGAGCCATTCGGCTCTTGAATCGTGTGCAACCGCAACAAACAAAAAACAAAAACATGAACAAAAAAACATCTTAAAGTGAATATGTGACTAAGTGCAAACAGAAAATCCAAGAAAAGACAGCAAAATATTGCAGGAAAAAATCACCGTACACCAACGCTGTGTGCAAAAATCCCAGTGGGATGCAAGTCAAACAACCAACAACAACCACAAGACAATTGTCACGGGCACGCTGCTCGCACGGCGTGAGACCTCCCAGAATGGTGCAATGAAGGGCGCTCGCGAGCCGAAGGTACCAGCGTGCTGGGGATGGGGTGGGTGGGGGGGGTGGTCAGCGTGGTCCCAGCGTTACCTGCAGCTGCGGATCGAACCTGCCGTTCGACACTCCCTTGTGGGAGCGGAGGTATTGTTGTTGAGTGGAGGGGTGGTGGGGGGGAGGGGAGAGAGAAGACAGGATACGAGACTGCATGGATTCATCTTCTTGGTTCTTTCGGTAAAGTCACGTAGAATGGAAATAATAAAATAATAAAAATTAAATAATAATAAAGTAAGTCATTCAGACTCTGTCTTCTCGACAGACCTGTTCTTCACCTGAGGACGGCTGCTTGCGTTGTGGCCGAAACGTCGTGATAATTATTTTATTATGTTTTATTTTAATTATTTTATTATTATTTCCATTCTACGTGACTTTACCGAAAGAACCAAGAAGAGGATACGGGACGTTAACTTGACGTACTCACTCGGCACTTCACGTGTACAGGTCGGGGGTAAGGAAGGATCTCAGCTTGCGTGCGTCACGCGTCATAGCAGAGCGAATCGTCGCGTTACCATCCCGTGTTCTGCCTATTGTCTCGTTTTAATCACGTGATGGTGAGAGCCCATCGTCAACGATTACACTGGTCAACAACACACTTTCCTGGCATAAGGCATTCCAACGGTTTTAAAGGTAATTTTGGGGTGCTGATTCCAAATCTGGCATCAGTTTTTGTCTATCACATCAGGTTTTTTAAGATATCAAATATTGCATTTTCAATGAAAACTGCAGAAGAAAAATATTAAATAAATGTGGATATCTACATAAAATGATATTATAAACACACTATCCTAAAAATACGGCACCATATTTAAACACTAAAGCAGTCACTGACTCGCAACAACTTGCAATCATCAGTGACAGAGTTAATTTCGGGTAAAATCAATGAAAATGGGGTATGCCGATAGCATAAAAATGAGATGTGATAGAGCAAATCTGAGATCAGATTTGGAATCAGCACCCTGAAATTAGTCTAGAACAGCTGCAAAAGTCCAGGCCAGATCTTTTTTTTTTGTTGACCAGTGTAATCCAGGCACGTGTGCTTGCACGAGCACTTTTGCTTCGGGGCATTAGCCTGGGTTTTTTCTCTCTCTCTCCCTTTAATCGCATCATATTTGTGTGATACGACAGTTGACGCTTCTGTAATCATTTAGCACGGATTGATGCGTACAGCGATACCTTGAATTTTGTCCACTTGACTTTCGTCGCTTCGCTCTTTCGGCCGTTTTCAATCATCACCACATTTCAAATTTCGTCCACGCGGCTTTTCTCTTTCGTCCGATTTCATCCCAAACCTTCCACGACGTCCGCGCCACGCGACGTCTTTTTGCGTTCAGCCTTTGAATAGAAGTCGTTCCGTGAGCATCTCTTATATTCGCGTTTATTCATATACGATTAATACCGTGCTTATTTCTGCGATTATACTGTAGACAATTCAAATATATGGTCTGCTTTGACTTTCGTTAATTTTTGACATTCGACCTTGTTCTAGACCCTAGCCAAACAAAAGTCCATGGTATTCCTATGTATGCATCTTTGCATGGGTACTCCTGTTGCTGTTCTGATGTTAAGTGTTTTATTGGATATTGGAGTAAGTGGTATAAAAATTTACACCATTGGAACCTCATTTGCCAGTAAAAAATATGATAATTGGTTTTTTACCCTTCTATCTGGATTATTATCATCATCAGCCTAGGTCAATCCCACTGCCGAAGGAAGGCCTCCCCTCCCAACCCGTCCACATCTCTCGCATAATCCTGCAATGTAACGATCCGCCCGGCACGTGCGCACGAGCTGGATCGTTTGCCTGAGCGTGTCGCATCATCCTTAAATCTGGCGAGTATAAAACACACGATGGGCAGTGCACCAGATGCGCGCACAGTTCCATCAAAAAAATATGACGAAAAAAGGAAGATTTGATAATTGGTTTTTTACCCTTCTATCTGGCAACAAAACTGACATCTTTTTTTACAAGGAGTCATGTTTGCATAGACCACAATACCTGCAGTCATAATGCAAACAAACAACATAACTCTGATAATGTATGCACTGTCCTTGAAGTTGATTGGTCCACACCCGAGACAGCTTTCCTTAGAGCCTAGTCTCACATGGGTTGGACCAGATGACGCCTTTTGTCGAAAGCTGTCTCGGGTGTGGACCAATCAACTTCAAGGACAGTGCATACATTATCAGAGTTATGTTTTTTGTTTGCATTATGACTGCAGGTATTGTGGTCTATGCAAATATGACTCCTTGTAAAAAAAAAGGTGTCAGTTTTGTTGCCAGATAGAAGGGTAAAAAAACAATTATGGTATTAAAATTGTTTAGATTAAGGAGGGTCTGGGTGCTTTCTTTCCTAACTCGTGCATCGTTTTATCTCAATTTGCGAGAACTGTTGTATCCTGCTGTGACATCTGAATCCCGAGGCCTGACATGATTACACATAATTGATGAAGCGAGACTCAGTGAATGTTCAAGCGAGAATCATTGATATTATCACGATTGATAGTGCATACCCCTAGACAACGATACAGCCAATTATTTTAATAAGAACTTGTGATTATATATTCATCATCGCTCTTAATCAGATGCATACGAATTTATAATTATTTTAGGCATAATGATCATTATTAACAACACACAATTACAATTTGCATTTAATTACATTAATTTTACACAATTATCATTTATTTTTTAAACATATAATTTTATTATACTGGTAGGAACCACCTAGTTCCACAGCCCACAGGGGATTATTGTGTCCGTACGTCCGTCGTGCATCCAAAAATGGGAGGGGTGGGGCTGGGTGGAGAGGGGAGGGTGGGGAGGGGCTGGGTAGGGAGGGGAGGGTGGGGAGGGGCTGGGTGTGGAGGGTGGGGCTGGGTGTGGGGTGGGAGGGGTGGGGCTGGGTGGGGAGGGGCTGGTCACCCCGTGGTGCCCTTATAAAACTCAACGTTGAATCTACTCACGCCGGCTTGTGCCCGCCCTCACAGTCGGGCATATTTGCGGAATACACCACGCCGCCGTTGACCCTGGCCATTGACCGAGCAACCCAACGTTCCTACCAGCTCCCTCCGCAGGAATGTGTTTTAATCGCAATATATACAACAGTGGTATAATAGCCGTGGTGGTGGTGATGGCAGTGGTGGTGATGGTGTTGGTGATGATAGTGGTGGTGGAAGAGCGACACTCACAACAACGAGCGCAGCGCCAGGCGGATAAAATACAGCAAGCTGACACAGAAAGGGGCACAGGTGGTGCATCTGCTCGTCATCTCAGTCAGCCAACCCATGGCACCTGGGTCTGTCCCGTGATATCGTACCAGCGGGCGTTCGACGCGTCACGTGACCTGGGAGTGGCGGATGTTGTTGTTGGTGGTGGTGGTGGTGGTGGCAGTGTTAGTAGTGATGGTGGTTGTGTGATAATTATCGTCGTGGTGGTGGTAGAGTTGGTTATGATGTTGGTGGCCGTGGGTCAATATATCTGCCCTCTGCTCTGAAGGTTACCGCTCGATACAGCTCGAGTTGTAAGGCAGAGCTCAGATGAAGGTAAACACATCCTTTTTTAATTTCTGTTTGAACTATCGGGCTCTGTGGGAACTGGGATTCCTGGGGGGGGGTGGGGCATAGAGATATCTAAAGATAGATACACACAGATAAACACAGAGACAACAACAACAACAACCGCCATTCGCCACTAAGTCGCGGTGACGTCACCACGACGCTTGTGCCAGGCCATGTGCACCTTGAGGCCACGTGAAGTGTCGAACGCCCGCTGGCAGGAGGTCACGGGGCAGACCCAGGTGCCACGGGTCAACTGACTGAGATGACCGAGATGACTGGCTGATGCACCACCTGTGCCCCCTACTGTGCCAACTTGCTGTGCTTTAGCCACCCGGCGCTCCGCTCGTTGTTGTGAGCGTCGCTCCTACGCCCTCCGTTGTTGTTGGAGGGCGACTGCCTCCAACTGCCCAGTAGCGTCCTTCACGAGCCTCCTCCACAGAGGCCGATCTTGACACCGCTGGTACCAGTCATCGGCAAGTCCACTCAGCTCCACGTCCTCCTGTACCACATCACTCCATCTCTTCTCCAGCCCGTGCCGCGCCCGTTAAGCCCCTCGATCCGGCCGAACAAAAGCTGTTTAGGCATGCGGTGGCTTGGCATGCGGGCTACATGACCCAGCCAACGCAGCCTTGCCTGACGGAGGAGCTCACCGTTGGGACTTTGCCCAGATCTTTCAAGAATTTGTGAGCTCCTCACACAATCGACCCTGGTTAAACCCAGGATGGATCGTAGGCAGACACACACACAGACACACACACCCACATACGCACACATGCACACACATGCACACACACACACAGTACACACAGTACACACACACAGTACACACACACACAGTACATACACAGTACACACACGCACAGTACACACACAGTACACACACAGTACACACGCAGTACACACTAGAGGCCGACCGAAATTCAGTTTCGGTTTCGGCGCCGAAAGTTGGCTGCCAGTTCACCAGCATCGATTCAAGCAAATGCTGACCCTGCTGATGATGAGGCACTGAATGCCAAGACCGGTGCAGAGTTTCTCCTCGTAGCGACTCAATACCGTGGTGGTGGTGGGGGGGAGGGAGGGGCGTGGGAAATGAGTTGTGTATCTCCAATTATTATTTCGTTTGCATCACGTGCAGAGACGGACGTGCACAGCGAGAACCATTTCGCCTGTGCTCGACCCTGATGACCCATCGCCCTGCGTGCTTTGAGTCGTCGCTCGGAGCGCGTCGCTTCGCCCACGTGACCGCCCGCGCAACGGACAAATCAAATTTTTATTTTTTGGGGGGGCCCAGCCGAGAGGAGGATCTGGTGGGGGGGGGGGACTTAATGAACGCCGGCCGCTATCTGCCTTGAGCCACGGGGGCTCGCTTTTAATTGGACCTGCCGGCCTCTAATCAATCATCGATGCCACCACATAAGGCGGGGGGTTGGTGGGGGGGCAGTATCTACGTGGCATCGCAGCTACGTGGATAGGTGAATTGGGTTGGTGAGTTGGATTGGTTAGTTCAATGGGTCGGTGAGTGAGTTGGTGAGTTGGGTTGGTGAGTGGGTTGGTGAGTGGGTAGCTGAGTGAATTGGTGAGTGGGTTGGTGAGTGGGTAGGTGAGTGGGTTGGTGAGTTGGTTGGTGAGTGGGTTGGTGAGTGGGTATGTGAGTTGGGTTGATGAGTGGGTTGGTGAGTGGGTAGCTGAGTGGATTGGTGAACGGGTTGGTAAATGGGTTGGTGAGTGTGTAGGTTAGTGGGTTGGTGGGTAGGATTGACGTGTGGGTAGGTGAGTGGATTGGTGAGTGGGTTGGTGAGTGGGTTGGTGAGTGGGTTGGTGAGTGGGTAGCTGAGTGGATTGGTGAACGGGTTGGTGAGTGGGTTGGTGAGTGAGCAGCTGAGTGGGTACGTGAGTTTGTAGGTGAATGGGTTGGTGAGTGGGTAGCTGAGTGGATTGGTGAACGGGTTGGTGAGTGGTTTGGTGAGTGAACAGCTGAGTGGGTAAGTGAGTTTGTAGGTGAATGGGTTGGTGAGTGTGTCGGTTAGTGGGTTGGTGGGTAGGATTGACGTGTGGGTAGGTGAGTGGATTGGTGAGTGGGTAGCTGAGTGGATTTGTGAGTGGATAGGTGAGTGGGTAGGTGAGTGGGTGTATGGGTTGTCACAGTGGGTGGGTGAGTATGCCTGGGTGATGTTGTTGGTGATGTTGATAGTGAGTTGTTGATCGAAGCCGCACTTCTTCCGCGGCGTCTCAGAGCGTTCTGCATCTCATCGCAAGGAGGGCACTCCCAGTGGCAGTTGGCTGTTGCTGAATGCGAGGACTCCGCTATTACGAGCACTTCGACTTACGAACTTTCAGAGATACGAACAAACCTGTCTGTATGTCCAGTTGCCTGTTCGGATCGAGAGTCGTAAGTTCAACCGCCGCGCAATATATGGCGGTGGTGGCATCTACATCTGCAGAACGTGAAGAACCAGTGGCATCCACATCTACAGAACTTGAAGAACCAGTGGCAATCTACATCTGCAGAACATGAAGAACCAGTGGCGTCTACAGAACATGAAGAAGCAGTGGCATCTACATCTACAGAACATGAAGAACCAGTGGCATCTACATCTACAGAACATGAAGAACCAGTGGCATCTACATCTACAGAACGTGAACAACCAGTGGCATCTACATCTACAGAACGTGAAGAACCAGTGGCATCTACATCTGCAGAACATGAAGAACTAGTGGCATTAACATCTGCAGAACATGAAGAACTAGTGGCATCTATATCTACAGAACATGAAGAACCAGTGGCATCTACATCTACAGAACATGAAGAACCAGTGGCGTCTACAGAACATGAAGAACCAGTGGCATCTACATCTACAGAACATGAAGAACAAGTGGCATCTACATTTGCAGAACATAAAGAACCAGTGGCATCTACATCTACAGAACATGAAGAACCAGTGGCATCTTCATCTACAGAACGTGAAGAACCAGTGGCATCTACATCTACAGAACATGAAGAACCAGTGGCATCTACATCTACAGAACGTGAAGAACCAGCGGCATCTACATCTGCAGAACGTGAAGAACCAGTGACATCTACATTTACAGGATATTATAAAACTTCTGTACCCATTCCCAGTGTTGAGTGTACACGCCGTACGACATTGGAATCGATGGGAGTAAAGTTGCGCTTACGAACAAACCGACTTACGAACAAACATCTGGAACCTACCTCGTTCGTAAGTAGAGGAGTCCCTGTAATCCCAATTGAGTCATTTGCGGGTAATTCTAGACCGTGACAAAAGAGTAATTTGTCTCTCCCCCTGCCTCTCAATGTCACCTTCCGTAGCCTCTGCTGCCTCCTCCTCTTCCATCAACCCCTCAAATCTCCATGCGGCACAGCGGTGAGATATCTCCCGTGACACCTCCTCATTATCATCATCATCGTTAGCCATGAACTATCCACTGCTGGATGAAGTCGTACCCCCCCCCCCCTCCCCAGTGGCGTAGTTAGGATATTTTGCGCCCGGGGACGAACTATAAAATTGGCGCCCCCCCCCCCCGTTTATTCACATACCAAAATGTAATTACATGACATGTAGGCTGTGTGTGGCGGGATATATAAACTTTTAGGTTGAGGTGTAGATTTGTGCAGTAGTTTCAGGCTGCCGCGCCCGCCGCAATAAGTTGTAATGTAACGTTGTAAGCCTCATTTTGGCGCCCCTTTACCTTGGCGCCCGGGGACATATGTACCCCCCCTGCCCCCCTAGCTACGCCTCTGCCCCTCCCCAATGGCTTTTCCATCCATCACGGCGCTCTGGCGACGCGAACAAAGAACCGTCCACGTGACTCCCCGGGCGCACGATCCGACCCTCACCGCTCCGTCTCCTACGGCGGCTGCACTGTGATCCCCCCCGTGGTCTCTCACGACCCCCCTAAGATTTGTCAATAATCGAGCGAGGTTGAAGTTAAAGCCACAAGAGGTGTGCCCGCGCCTAGCCGGGTACTGGCAGTCTTCCTGTGCACGCTAAGCTCATTATCGGCTCCATTTCGGGTGGAGAGACGAAATCCCCGGGCAGATGCTCAGCGCACTCGGCTCGTAACCCCCAGAGGGTCGACGGTTCGATTCGATCTCCCCGAAGCAGCACGTGACTTCACACGTGCACCACCGGCGCTCAATCGTAAAAAAAAAAAATGTTGTAATGTGTTATACAACATTATACAACAGGGTTTTATGAAACGGTCAGTTGTAATTTAAGTGCCTCGTGCTTAATTTGTGTTTTGCGATGATTTAGCTTCTAAAAAATCTGCCCACGACTCGTACCCCCCCCCCCCCCCGCCCCCCCAGAAAGGACATCTCGTATCCCCAGCGGGGGCAGCTTGCACCTCGGGTTAAGAATCACTGCTTATAGAGAGACGCACTGACCTACATAGGTCGGACAGAGAGCCCATCACGACTTGCACAGACTTTCATGGACAGATATAAGAGAGTTGGCGTTTTTTGGGGTGTTAGATCGCGTAAACATAAATGTGTCGTCAAACCCCGCCACCACCCCCGGCCTTCGCACAAGAAGGGCTCGCAAGTGGCGACATCATATCGACCCCTCTATTTCAGGAACGAATCAGGAGGATTTCTCCACAAATCTGGCTGTCGCCTGATGATGCCGGTTGTAATAACTGGCGAAACGTCGTATCCCAGATTGTAGATGTGTTGTGGGTTTACTATCCGACACACAACCGGTGTGCTGTACTAGTAAGGAATTGGCACGTTATTTATACCTGTGGTGCAGTGAAAGGCCACGCACCAGCATTGCCGCGAGCAAGATATTGCAGGGCTGCGCTTTCACCTAAAGCAGATTTGAATGGGGGCACGGGCAGAGTTTATGCAAATTCCTGAAGGAGGCTCGCGCGAAGTTGAATTATAAATTAAATCCCCACAAAGCCTCCCAACTATCTGAGCAATGAATTAGGTGTCCTTCAATCTAAATAAAGATTGTGATTCTGATGAAGGCCCCCCCCCCCCTGCTACGCCCCCCCCACCCTCCTACCCCCACCCCCGCCCCCCCTCCCGAGTGGGTAAGAGCGGTGGCACAGCGGTTGCGCGACTGCGCAACGAAACCCCGAGATCCGCGAGCGTCGGCGGAGGCGACCGCGTGTCCGGTGTGAGAGCGGAGGTGGTTGCCGGACAAGTCGCTTCCTGCCCGGGGGGCTGTCGTTGCTCGTTGTCCGCGAGCGCCTATTAAGGCCGCAAGGCGCAGCCCAGCGGATGCTGTAGGGGGTGGTGGGGGAGCGTTGGCCACGAATGCCACCCACGCAACTACCAACCCACCCACGCAGCTACCCACTCACCCACGCAACTCCCCACCCACCCACGCACTCCCCAACCACCCACGCAACTCCCCTCTCACCCACCCACGCAACTCCCCACCCACCTATCCACCCACCCACGCATCTCCCCACTCACCTATCCACCCACCCACGTACTCCCCACCCACCCACCCACGCATCTCCCCACCCACGCATCTCCCCACCCCACGCACTCCCCACCCACCCACCCACGCACTCCCCACCCACCCACCCACGCAACTCCCCACTCACCCACCCACGCAACTCCCCACCCACCTATCCACCCACCCACGCAACTCCCCACCCACCCACGCAACTCCCCACCCACCCAGGCACTCCCCACCCACCCACCCACCCACGCAACTCCCCACTCACCTATCCACCCACCCACGCACTCCCCACCCACCCACCCACGCAACTCCCCACTCACCTATCCACCCACCCACGCAACTCCCCACCCACCCACGCAACTCCCCACCCACCCACCCACGCACTCCCCACTCACCCACCCACGCATCTCCGCACTCACCTATCCACCCACCCACGCAACTCCCCACCCACCCACTTACTCCCCACCCACCCACCCACGCAACTCCCCACTCACCTATCCACCCACCCACGCATCTCCCCACTCACCTATCCACCCACCCACGCAACTCCCCACCCACCCACGCACTCCCCACCCACCCACCCCACCCACGCAACTCCCCACTCACCTATCCACCCACCCACGCATCTCCCCACTCACCTATCCACCCACCCACGCAACTCCCCACCCACCCACGCAACTCCCCACCCACCCACCCACCCACGCAACTCCCCACCCACCCACGCACTCCCCACCCACCCACCTACGCACTCCCCACCCACCCACCAACGCAACTCCCCACCCACCTATCCACCCACCCACGCAACTCCCCGCCCACGCAACTCCCCACCCACCCCAACTCCCCACCCACCCACGCACTCCCCACCCATCCACCCACGCACTCCCCACCCATCCACCCACGCACTCCCCACCCACCCACCCACGCAACTCCCCACCCACCTATCCACCCCACCCACGCACTCCCCACCAACCCACCCACCCACGCAACTCCCCATCCACCCACCCACCAACGCAACTCCCCACCCACCTATCCACCCACCCACGCACTCCCCACCCACCCACCCACGCAACTCCCCACTCACCCACCAACGCAACTCCCCACCCACCTATCCACCCACCCACGCAACTCCCCACCCACCCACGCTTCTCTCCACCCACGCGACCCCCCCAACTCACCCACCGGGCGGACACTTTTGTCACCTTGGACACCCCGCGTGTGTTGATCGCAACACGCACATATTTTAAGGCCGAGTTGACCCGCGGGAAGACCGCTCGAGATACAGACGCGGAATTCCTTAGATATGTTATGGGTCACGCATACAAAAAAAGACAAATACCCCCACACCACCACCGTATAGCCTTAACAAACTGTTGGGGCAAGTGCTGTTAGCGAACAGCTATGAAGGACGGCATGGCACACGAGGGGGTGGGTGGTTAGCACCACGCCCGACCGCCTTTGTCTCCCCAGTGGCGATGTTTTTGCACAACGCACCAGGTACTCATTTGAGGCTGAGTCGACCTAGGGGATGCCCAGTAACCGGTTCGCATACTCGCCACCGATGTTGGCCCGTGAGCGAAAATCGAACTCGGACCGCCGGGTTCGTAGCGCAGCGCGCCGTGCTAACCGCAGCGCCACCGCTCCCACGCAGACACGCACGGACGCATGAATTGGCGTGATGAATCTCAGCCTTCCGATGAGCGCTCACGTCTTGCGCTGAGAGCGATCTCTGCTCATCGTGCCTAGGTGTGAATAAAAGGAGGAATGCCAACGAGATATATATATACACACTGTACACACACACACACAATTAAAATTAATAGCATGCAAATGAATGCATCCTGTTGGGCCGTGGTCTAATTTCACGACGGAAGTGGGTGACGTCTAATCCACTGTGGCACGCGGCAGGGTCTCTTGCCGGGGGGGAGGGCACAGGGGGGGCACAGGGGGAGGGGGGGAGGTAGAAAACGGGGGGGGGGGAGAAGAGGGAAGGGGGTGAAGGGGGGGCACAGGGGGGGCACAGGGGGAGGGGGGAGGTGGAAAACGGGGGGGGGGAGAAGTGGGAGGGGGGTGAAGGGGGGGCACGGGGGGGGGGGGCACAGGGGGAGGGGGGAGGTGGAAAACGGGGGGGGGGGGGGGGGAGAGAGTGGGAGGGGGTGATAGGGGGGGCGTTGGGGGGCACGGGGGGGGGGAGGCGGGAAAACGGGCGGGGGGGGGGAGAAGAGGGAGGGGGGTGAAAGGGGGGGGCCGCTGGGGGGCACAGGGGGGAGGGGGTACAGGGGGAGGGGGGGAGGTGGAAAACGGGGAGGGGAGAAGAGGGAGGGGGTGAAAGGGGGGGGGGCGTTTGGGGGGCACAGGGGGGGGGGTAGGTGGAAAACGGGGGGGGGGGGAGAAGAGAGAGGGGGGTGATGGGGGGGGGCGAGGATGGTTCAGATATCACGGCTGAGTGTCAGACAGGACTACAATCACCACCGCCGCCATCGCCACCCACCTAAGACAAAGATCCCCCGTATAGCCTTTAACAGACTGTGGGGGGGGAGGGGCAAGTGCCGTCTAGCGAGTAGCACGGTGGGTGCCCGGTGCCTCCACGCCCTTTGTCGCCACGTTCTGATGTCCACCTAAGGCTGAGCTCGCCAAAACCACCACCACCAACAACAACAACAGCAACCACCGTCGTCACTACCACTACTACCACAACCACCGACACTAAAATACCAACAAAGTACGAACATCACCACCACCACTAATACTGCTGGCCCACCATCATCACCGCCACCACCTCCACCGCCACCCCCACTACTACCCCCACCACCCCCACAACCACCCCCACAACCACCCCCACAACCACCGCCACCCCCCACTACCACCCCCACCACTCCCCACAACCACCCCCACCACCCTCACAACCACCGTCACCCTCACCGCCGCAAACACACACCACTCCTAGCACCCACCCCCCCCCAACTGTGCCTCAGTGTTGTTCTGTAGCCTCCACTGTGAGGACATGAAGTCAGCTTCCAGCGCACAATCTGTGCCACCAACCCCCCCACTCTCTACAGCCAAGACGCTCACTCAGCAAGCATCACACTCTCCCACTCACTCTCCCACTCAATCTCCCACTCACCCACCCACTCACCCTCCCACTCATTCTCCCTCTCACCATCCCACTCATACACTCACTCATCCACCCACTCATTCCCCCACTCACCCTCCCACTCACCATCTCACTCATTCTCTCACTCACCCTCCCACTCATTCCCCCACTCACCCTCCCACTCATATACTCACTCATCCACCCACTCATTCCCCCACTCACCCTCCCACTCACCATCTCACTCATTCTCTCACTCACCCTCCCACTCACCCTCCCTCTTATACACTCACTCTCCCATTCACGCTCCCACTCACCCTCTCACTCATTCTCCCACTCACTCTCCCACTCACCCTCCCTCTCATACACTCACTCACTCTCCCACTCACTCTCCCACTCACCCTCCTACTTACTCACTCTCCAAATACTCACTCTCCCCGCTCCCACTCACTCACCCTCCCATTGAATCTCCAATCACTCACTCCCCCCCTCACCCTCCCACTCACTCACTCTCCCAATTACTCTCCCACTCGTAAACACACCTTTCTACGCACTCTCCCATTCACCCTCTCACTCACCCTCCCACTCACTAGCCCACTTACTGCTTCGCTCACTCTCCCACCCACTCTCTCGCTCGTTCTTTCACTCACTGCCCTACTCATTCTCCCACTCACTCTCTCGCTCACTTTTATATTCACTGTCCCAATCACTCATTCTCCCACTCCCTCTGCCAATCACCCTTCCACTCACTCTCCCACTCATACACTAAACATCCCACTCACCCCCCCACTCACTCTCTCACTCACTCGCTCACTCTCTAACTCACTCTTTAACTCACTCCCCCACTCACTCTCCCACTCACTCCCCCCACTCTCTCATTCACTCCCCCACTCACTCTCCCACTCACTCTCCCACTCACTCACTCGCTCACTCTCTCACTCACTCCCCCCACTCACTCCCCCACTCACTCGCTCACTCTCTCACTCACTCACTCCCCACTCACTCTCCCACTCCCTCATTCACTCCCCCACTCATTCGCTCACTCTCTCACTCACTCCCCCACTCACTCCCCCACTCACTCGCTCACTCTCTCACTCACTCCCCACTCACTCTCCCACTCGCTCGCTCACTCTCCCCACTCACTCCCACTCATTCGCTCACCCTCTCACTCACTCCCCCACTCACTCTCCCACTGACTCTCACTCACTCGCTCACTCCCCCACTCACTCTCCCACTCACTCACCCACTCACTCACTCTCTCTCCCACTCATTCGCTCACTCTCTCACTCACTCTCCCACTCACTCTGCCACTCTCTCGCCTGCTCTCCACGTCTCTCTCCCACTCTCTCCCTCTCGCCCTCCAAGTTACCCGACATCCTTCACTCGCTCGTAACCGTCTATTGCAGGGTAGTTATTACTAAGTTTGATTCTCTCTATACATTTACGGTCAAATACGCAATTTCACATGTTGTCGATAATGAGGACATCTTAAATAAGCTTATTCAACATGGTGTCGAAAAGCGAACATATACAAGGAATCAATCATTGCAATAAATGTGAAAAAATAAGAATCGGTTTAACCCATTTCTGTCAATGAAACAGGAGTTGTGTTAATATTCATCTTCTTGGTTCTTTCGGTAAAGTCACGTAAAATGGAAATAATAAAATAATAAAAATAAAACATGAAATAATTCTCACGACGTTTCGGTCACAAAGCAAGCAGCCGTCCTCATGTGAAGAACAGGTCTGTCGAGAAGACAGCGTCTGAATGACACACCCCAGGCTTGGATCGTCTATTTAAGCTGGGATGGAGGTGGAAGAGCGCCTTGACAAAATAATTTGCAAATTGTGGCCGAAACGTCGTGAGAATTATTTTATTATTATTTTATTACCATTATTTTTTTCCATTCTACGTGACTTTACCGAAAGAACCAAGAAGATGAATCCCTGCAGTCACGAAAGAAGCTTTAAATCGAAATTTGTGTTAAGATGTTAAAACACCAAATAGAAACATTTTGCAAGGAATCGTGTCTGCATTAACCACACCCAGTGCTTGTGGTTGTGAACATGCAAACAAGACACGCTCTGGTGATAGATGATGCATTGTCTATGAAACGGATCGGCCTCCACCAGGGACGGTCTTCTTGAGGGCCTGGTCTCAACGGTGTCAGACCAGAGAACGCGAAAATCAATTTTTATTTCATGCTTTGACACTGGCAACAAAGGTCGCATTTCATAGCAACGCATGTCGCGCCAGATATGTGACCGATGGAATGTGTTCAAAAGAAAATAATAATACTTAAATCCATACTCTTTGGTTCTTTCGGTAAAGTCACGTATATGAAAAATAAAATAATAATCAAATGAATTTAAATTTCACCTGAGGACGGCTGCTTGCGTTGTGGCCGAAACGTCGCGAGAATTATTTTATTATGTTTTATTTTTTATTATTTTATTATTTCCCTTCTACGTGACTTTACCGAAAGAACCAAGAAGAAAAATTCATTTAATTTAGTTATTTTAATTTTATCATTTTTATTATTATTTTTATTTTTGCAGTCACGAAAACTTCAAATCTAGAATACATACATCTTTAACGTGGAGAGATAAAACATCGTCTACGTCTGCTAATTTATTTTGTTCACAATAATGCGAATTACGAGACGTGTGGGGGAGGCTGTGGGGATGGCGCCAGGCGCTACGAACCGGGGCAGCGCCACTTTGAATCTCGCTCGAGGCGAACGTCGGTGGACGAGTGAGATGATCTGAAACCGGCGCCGAGATCACAATCGCGATCATCTTTCACCTCGTGACTCCGCCCCGGAGCCCCGAGATGTTGGTCGGGACGAGAAGAAAAAAATTCAAAATTTCAAAATTTATTTTCGCTAAGGGGCCGTCCATAAATGACGTCACGCACCTAGGGGGGGGGGGGGGTGGGGGGTCAGACATTTGTGACGATGTGTGAAGAGGGGGGGAGGGGATTGAGAAATGTGACGTCACATCAAAATGCGCAACTTTAAATAATTAAATATTTTTTCTTTATAAATGTTTTCTCCTACAACATCAGAGTGCAGCGGCACATTAAATACGCACTACAATGACAATAGTTTAAAGCGATTTGAAGCATGTTTTATTTTGGGGGGGGGGGGGCAGAACTTTGTGACGTCATATTTGAGGGGGGGGGTCTGACTTTTCTGACGCCGTGTAACGATGGGGGGGGGGGTCAAAAATCGTCCAAAATCGCGTGACGTCATTTATGGACGGCCTCTAAACACTACCGGTTACGATCCCACATCCCCGACTGCATCCGTGTCCAACTTGAGCTCTCTACCCCCTCCACGATGACCGCCGGCGAGCGAGTCACAAAGCGGTACTTAATTTTATCAGCCCCACCCCCGCCAGAGAAGATGATGTAAATTGGTCCAAGTCGACGCTGGGTTCCGCAAGATTTAATTAGCGCGAGGAATTGGCCCGCAGAGGACGTCTTAATCCGAGGGGGGCATTGAAAGAAAATGAAATTCCATCGCTGGGGATGCAGGTCCCGTTGCATCACGCTTGGATTTGTAAACAGTAGCCCAATTGTACGTGTGGGAGTGAGCGCGCGCGTGTGTGTGTGTCTTGAGTGATTCGATACAGGAGGATGTGGAGCTGAGTGGACCTGCCAATGTCTGGTGCCCATCGGTGACAAGATCGGCATCTGCGGAGGGAGAGGCTAGTGAAGGACGCCGCTGCTGCTACTGGGCAGTTGGAGGCAGTCGCCCTCCAGCAGCAGCGGAGGGCGGAAGAGCAACGCTCACAACAACGAGCGGAGCGCCGGGCGGTTACTGTTGTTGATGTTGTTGTGTTTGTGTGTGGTGAGCGGTAGTGCAGCAGCTGGCGCGCTACACTACGAACCCGAGTTGGATTCCCTGCTCACGGTCAACCCCCAGTGACGATTATCTGAACCGGTCCTGGGCCTCCCCTAGGTCGACTCAGCCTTAAATGGGTACCTGGTGCGGTGTGTAAACATCGCCACTAGGGAGACAAAGGCGGCCGGGCATGGTGCTGGCCACCCACCTCCTCGTGTGTCGTTCCGGCCTTAATAGGTGCTCGAAAACAGCACTTCCCCCAACAGTTTATTAAGGCTATACGGGGGGATCTTGGTCTTGATGTGGTAGGAACAGAGGAGCGACGCTCACAACAACGAGCGCAGCGCCGGTGCGGCTAAAACGCGGCAAGTTGCTGGCACAGTGGGGAGGACACGGTGGTGCATCTGCCAGTCATCTCAGTCAGTCAAACCCGTGGCACCTGCTGGGTCTGTCCCGTGACCTCCTGCCAGCGGGCGTTCGACACTTCACGTGGCTTCAAAGTGCACTTAGCCTGGCACAGGCACCGTGGTGAAAAACAAAACATAGTTCAATAAATTAATAATATGAATGGGTACGATCAACGTCCCTTGCTGTACTCTACTTCTATGGTCCCCGCTGCACTTAGCCTGGACCAGCAGTCAACCCACGGCAACCTGGACCCTGTCCCGTGACTTCCTCCTGAGCAGCAAACTCTCAACACTTCCCGTGGACTCAAGGTGCACCTAGCCTGGCACAAGCGCCGTAGTGACGTCACCGACAACTTGGTGGCGAACGGCGGTTGTTGTTGGCCCTGAGGCAGGGGCATTAATTCCACGTTACCGTGCCGGGGGGCAGTACATCCACAGCACAGCCACTCGATTACTTAATTTTAGCAACCCCCCCCGCCCCCGTCCACTTTCCTCCTAAAGGAGGGGGGAGGGTGATAGAAAGATTGACCGTAGTGATCGATTTAATTACTCAGAGGTGGGCTTAATTGGCAACACAGGAATTGGCCCGATGTTGGGATCCTGTGATGTTCGGACACGAAGAGAATGGAAATTCCTTCGCAGGGAGATGCAGCTCTGATTGCATCACCCTTGGATGAGAAAACAGTGGGGTGTTTGTAACAAAGTAGCAAAACAATATAACACGGCTTTGTTTTTGAACAGATTCTTTATTTATTTGCTTTGTTTTTAATCTGCATGTGACTCATCACGGTAAGTCGTGTTTTCTCGCTCACCCACTCTCTCTCTCTCCCTCTCCCACTCTCTCCTACTCACACGCACCTCACTCACCCACTCACTCACTCTCCTACTCACCCGCTCACCCACTCACTCTCCTACTCTCTCTCTCCCTCATACTCACTCAGCTGCTCACTCACTCACTCAGCCATTCACTCTCAACGTCTCTTTGTGATTCACTCACCTGCTCACCCTCCCTCTCTCTTCCCACTCATTCACTCTCCCAGTCACTCATTCACTCGCTATTTCACTCACGTTCCCACTAACTCAGCCATCCACTCTCTCTTTTGCTCACTTTCCTACTCGCTTGCCCCACTCTCCCACTCACCTTCCACTTCCCCACTCACCTCTCCTACTGATTATCCCACTGATTCTCCAACTCTCGCACCGACTCTCCCACTCACTCTCCCACTCACTCTCCCACTCACTCTCCCACTCACTCTCCCACTCACTCTCCCACTCACTCTCCCACTCACTCTCCCACTCACTCTCCCACTCACTCACCCTCCCACTCTCCCACTCTCCCACTTTACCACTGACTCTCCCACTCTACCACACTCACCCTCCCACTCTCACTCTATCACTCACTCTGACACTCACTTGCCCTCCCACTCTCCCACTCACACGCTCACTCACTCTGCCACTCACTCTCCCATTCACTCTCCCACTCACTGACCCACTCAACCACTCACTCTCTCACTCACTCTCCCACTCACTCGCCCACTTCCCCACTCACTCTCCCACTCACTCTCACTCTCCCACTCACTCAACCACTCACTCTCCCACTCACTCTCTCACTCACTCTCCCACTCACTCGCCCACTTCCCCACTCACTCTCCCACTCACTCTCTCACTTACTCAACCACTCACTCGCCCACTTCCCCACTCATTCTCCCACTCACTCAACCACTCACTCTCCCACTCACTCTCTCACTCACTCTCTCACTCACTCACTCAACCACTCACTCAACCACTCACTCAACCACTCACTCAACCACTCACTCAACCACTCACTCAACAACTCACTCAACCACTCACTGACCCACTCTCTCACTCACTGACCCACAACTCTCCCACTCACTCTCCCACTCACTCTCCCACTCACTCGCCCACTCACTCGCCCACTCTCCCGCTCACTCCCCCGCTCACTCTCCCACTCACTCTCCCACTCACTCTCCCACTCACTCTCCCACTCACTCTCCCACTCACTCGCCCACTCTCTCACTCACTCTCTCACTCACTGACCCACAACTCTCCCACTCACTCTCCCACTCACTCTCCCACTCACTCGCCCACTCACTCGCCCACTCTCTCACTCACTGACCCACAACTCTCCCACTCACTCTCCCGCTCACTCTCCCGCTCACTCTCCCACTCACTCTCCCACTCACTCTCCCACTCACTCGCCCACTCTCTCACTCACTCTCTCACTCACTGACCCACAACTCTCCCACTCACTCTCCCACTCACTCGCCCACTCTCCCGCTCACTCCCCCGCTCACTCGCCCACCCACTCTCCCGCTCACTCTCCCACTCACTCTCCCACTCACTCGCCCACTCACTCGCCCACTCTCTCACTCACTGACCCACAACTCTCCCACTCACTCTCCCACTCACTCGCCCACTCTCCCGCTCACTCACCCGCTCACTCGCCCACCCACTCTCCCGCTCACTCTCCCACTCACTCTCCCACTCACTCGCCCACTCTCCCGCTCACTCCCCCGCTCACTCGCCCACCCACTCTCCCACTGACTCTCCCACTACACAACAGCTCCTGTGTGTCTGCGCAGATTATTCAACTCGTGTTTTGTAATTCTGTCGGTGACTCGCGTAGCTGGGTCTGCCTTGAAGCGTATTTTTTTTGTTTGTTAAATATGTATAGAACGTTGCTTTTGTTTTTGCAAAGTCTGTACACTCGTACCAGTTTCCGTTTTGTTCAATGTTTTTTTTGCGCGCGCGTGTGCGCGCGTACGTGTCTGCGTTCGCCGTTGCGTCACAAGTTGTTTTGCTTGTTTATTTGTGGGGGGGGGAGGGATGTTTGTGCCCTCCCCCCAAAAAAAAATTCTTCCAGGTTTAGCGAAGCGTGAAACAGAGCCGGAGCTGTTTGTTCCGTGACTCTCATTTTGTCATCGTCTACGCCTCCACGCGCTCGCTCTGCGCTCCGGAGACGCGCGTGGAAGCTCAAGGCAACGGAGAGAGACGGGACGATGGAATAAAACCACCCGCACACAAATCTAACATGAGAGAAATCGAGCCTTTAAGATGAACGAGCAGCTGCTGCTGTTACCCAAAGCGGCATAATCACGGGGAGGAGATCACAGAGTCGCGGATGTAAGGCACGGGGCTGGGGGGGTGGGGGTAGAGAAAATATTGGGAGAGAGAAGAAGAATATTAATTTATACTGGGTGAATCTGATGAGCTATAAAGCTCTTTTTCACAGATGTCCAGTAAGGGGCAGGTGAGAACGTCGCAAACAAACAGTACAACACGCACGATAGGCGTACAAAGTATAAGACACGTAAACAAATAGCTCAAAACAAATACAAATGAAACTAAACAATGTTCATACTCTTAGGTTTTTTCGGTAAAGTCACGTAGGTAAAACAAAATTAAAATTAATACAAGTAAAATAAAAATCACGACGTTTCGGAGGCAACACAAGCTTCCGTCTTCAGGTGGGACCGTCACAGCACGATTGCTGTTTTTTTTACCTACGTGACTTTACCGAAAACACCTAAGAGTATGAATCCTTGCAGTCACAAAAGCTTCAAATCTAGAATTAAACAATGTTTATCTTACCAGATAGAGCCGCCTGAGCTATATATATAAACGACTTAGCCACAAATTTCAGTTCAACGAAGTGGCTTATCACGTGGACATCGAAAGCAGCAAAGGAGCGGAGGAGGGGGAGCACAGCGCCAGGGGAGACGCTGCTGCTGCTGCACGGAGCGGCGTCTGTTCTCATAGGGGGCGGGGCGAGGGGCTCAGAGTGGGTGTGGCCTAACACTGAAGTCACGTGATTCAAGGGAGGTTTCATGTTTCGATTTCAAGCTTTCGTGACTGCAGGGATTCATCTTCTTGGTTCTTTCGGTAAAGTCAAGTAGAATGGAAATAATAAAATAATAAAAATAAAACATAATAAAATAATTCTCACGACGTTTCGCCCACAACGCAAGCAGCCGTCCTCAGGTGGAGAACAGGTCTGTCGAGGAGACAGAGTCTGAATGCTAAATTCCTCTTGATATGCAAATTATTTTGTCAAGGCGCTCTTCGCCCCCTCCATCCCAGCTTAAATAGTCGCTCCAAGCCTGGGGCTTGTCATTCAGACTCTGTCTCCTCGACAGCTCTGTTCTCCACCTGAGGACGTCTGCTTGCGTTGTGGCCGAAACGTCGTGAGAATTATTTTATTATGTTTTATTTTTATTATTTTATTATTTCCATTCTACGTGACTTTACCGAAAGAACCAAGAATAAGTTTCAGCTTCTTCGGACAGAGGGATAATACATCGTAGAGATTATTACATTGTCTATTAAAGGAGGAAACCCCGATGCCCGCGCGTGGATTACTCGTCACCGTTTCCATAGTGTGTTATTTTCGAATGCATTACAAGCTTTTTAGAAGTTTGTATAATAATGTGAACGTGTAACGATGCACAGTATTCACTCGCTCTCCAAGAGAAAGAGAGGGAGGACGACTCACAGAGAGAGAGGACGACTCACAGAGAGAGAGGGGATGACTTTGAGAGAGAGACAAAGGGCGACTCAGAGAGAGGACGACTCACAGAGAGAGAGGACGACTCACAGAGAGAGAGGGGATGACTTTGAGAGAGAGACAAAGGGCGACTCAGAGAGAGGACGACTCACATAGAGAGGGGACGACTCACAGAGAGAGGGGGCGACTTTGAGAGAGAGACAAAGGGCGACTCAGAGACAGGACGACTCACAGAGAGAGAGGGGACGACTCAGAGAGAGAGGGGACGACTTTGAGAGAGAGACAAAGGGCGACTCAGAGAGAGGACGACTCACAGAGAGAGGGGACGACTCACAGAGAGAGAGGGGACGACTCAGAGAGAGAGAGGGGACGACTTTGAGAGAGAGAGACAAAGGGCGACTCAGAGAGAGAGCGAGTAGAGGAGGACCCACAGTCGAGGAAAGCCGCCCAAGCCCACGCCGTGGTGAGGAGGAGGAGCGGAGTCATGAGCCAGAAGAGCTCCGCACGACTGTATGTGTGTGTTGTGTGTGTGGCACGTGTGTAAGGATGTACTGTGTGTGTGTGTAAGACCACGTGTGTGTGTGCATAAGGATGTGGTGTGCGTGTGTGCATAAGGATGTGGTCGTGTGTGTGTGTAAGACCACGTGTGTGTGTGTGTGTGTAAGGATGTGGTGTGTGTAAGGATGTGGTGTGTGTGTGTGTAAGACCACGTGTGTGTGTGTGTAAGGATGTGGTGTGTGTAAGGATGTGGTGTGTGTGTGTAAGACCACGTGTGTGTGTGTGTAAGGATGTGGTGTGTGTGTGTAAGACCACGTGTGTGTGTGTGTGGGTAAGGATGTGGTGTGTGTGTAAGACCATGTGTGTGTGTGTAAGGATGTGGTGTGTGTAAGACCACGTGTGTGTGTGTAAGGATGTGGTGTGTGTGTGTCAGACCACGTGTGTGTGTGTAAGGATGTGGTGTGTGTGTGTAAGACCACGTGTGTGTGTGTGTAAGGATGTGGGGTGTGTGTAAGGATGTGGTGTGTGTGTGTAAGGATCTGGTGTGTGTGTAAGGATGTGATGTGTGTGTGTGTAAGGATGTCGTGTGTGTGTAAAGATGTGGTGTGTGTGAAAGACCACGTGTGTGTGTAAGGATGTGGTGTGTGTGTAAGACCACGTGTGTGTGTGTAAGGATGTGGTGTGTGTGTAAGACCACGTGTGTGTGTGTAAGGATGTGGTGTGTGTGTAAGACCACGTGTGTGTGTTTAAGGATGTGGTGTGTGTGTAAGACCACGTGTGTGTGTGTAAGGATGTGGTGTGTGTGTGTAAGACCACGTGTGTGTGTGTAAGACCACGTGTGTGTGTGTGTAAGGATGTAGTGTGTGTGTAAGGATGTGGTGTGTGTGTAAGGATGTGGTGTGTGTGTGTAAGACCACGTGTGTGTAAGGATGTGGTGTGTGTGTGTGTGTAAGGATGTGGTGTGTGTGTAAGGATGTGGTGTGTGTGTGTGTGTAAGACCGCGTGGGTGTGTGTAAGACCACGTGTGTGTGTGTAAGGATGTGTGTGTGTAAGGATGTGTGTGTGTGTGTGTAAGACCACGTGTGTGTGTGTGTAAGACCACGTGTGTGTGTGTGTAAGACCACGTGTGTGTGTGTGTAAGGATGTGTGTGTGTAAGGATGTGGTGTGTGTGTGTAAGGATGTGGTGTGTGTGTGTGTGTGTAAGGATGTATGTGTGTAAGGATGTGTGTGTGTGTGTGTAAGACCACGTGTGTGTGTGTGTAAGACCACGTGTGTGTGTGTAAGACCACGTGTGTGTGTAAGGATGTGTGTGTGTAAGGATGTGGTGTGTGTGTGTGTGTAAGGATGTGGTGTGTGTGTGTGTAAGGATGTGGTGTGTGTGTGTGTAAGGATGTGGTGTGTGTGTGTGTAAGGATGTGGTGTGTGTGTGTGTGGTGTTCACGTGCAATGTATGGAGCCACTGGGCTGGAGCTCTTAATTATGGATGACCTGACAAAAAAAAAGTTTGGCCTTCTCATTTTTCGTTGACAGCAGCAAACACTCACACGAACAAAGACAAAGATCCCCCGTATAGCTTCAAGACGCTGTTGGAACAAGTGCCGTGCCGCTTTTGTCTCCAGAGCACCAGGTACTCATTTGAGGCTGAGTCGACCTAGGGAAGGCCCAAAAACGGTTCAGGTGTAGGCCGTGAACTCGGGTGGCCGGGTTCGTAAGCGCACGGCGCTAACCACTGTGCCACCGCTCTCCATATACAAAGACAAAGATCCCCCGTATAGCCTTAACAGACTGTAGGGGCAAGTGCTGTTAGCGAGCACCTATGAAGGCCGAAACGGTACACGAGGGGGTGGGTGGCCAGCACCACGCCCGACCGCCTTTGTCTCCCTAGTGGCAATGTTTTACACACCGCACCAGGTACTCATTTGAGGCTGAGTCGACCTAAGGGAGGCCCGGGACCGGTTCAGATAATCGTCACCGGCGATGGCCGTGAGCGCAAATCGAACGCGGGTCGCCAGGTTCGTAGCGCAGCGCGCTCACCGCTACACACACACGCACATACACACACACGCACATACACACACAATTACCACACACACGAGCGCACACCTCAGTAATCACACGCACGCACCGATGCACACACCTGCCTCATTACAGATCCTCAAATCTCGTTTCTATCTCGTTAGCCCCCGCGCAGCCCGGCTAGGAGATCAAAACAAATTTGAACTCCGCGAACGAACTTTTGTCTCAACAATGATAACAACGACGCGTCATTCCCATTGCTGGTGTGACATTGCAGCCGGGGCGAGTTGTTATGAATCGTCGGCCCTCCGCGATCTCCTCCGCCACTCGCCGTTACCAAGTCTCGGCCACCACGTTGCGCGCGCCGTGGCTTTGAAGACCCCCCCCCACACCCTCTCACACCACCCACTCACACACACATGCACACCCCACACAATCACACCACCCACTCACTCACACACTCATGCACACACCTCACACACTCACACCACCCACTCACACAAACCCCACACACTCACACCACACACTCACACCAACCACTCACACCACCCACTCACACACCCCACACACTCACACCACCCACTCACTCACACACTCATGCACACCACACACACTCACACACACCCACTCACTCACACACACTCACACACACCACCCACGCCACGCACAGCGCGCTTCGAGACCTGGGGCTGATATATAACACTATGTAACACATATTTTTGTGTTCCTGGATAGTAAGTATTATTTCATAATTGCGTATGCCTCAAAAGTACAGACAATGGCTATTATTCCCCACAAACTTTGCTTTTGTGACCAGGATAGTGATATTTTGAAATTTACCTATTTTCCAGAACATTCCAGATAGATTCCGTGCTGAGTAAACTTGGAGTAACTTCTAGAACTTTCCAGTAATATAAGTAGTAGTATAAATACAGGGGCCTTAAGCCCACCAGTTCGGTTTAGTTCCAGCTGCCTAAGTGGATACATATCTTCATTTTTCTGAGATGACATCAAGAGGCTGCAAGCATCCGGCAGACGCATTTTGCGATGTCTGCGGCCAATTTATCAAGACAAGAGCGAAAAAGTACTATGTGAAGGCATCCGCTAACATGTGTGAGGCCTACAATGCATATTTCGCCATGCCTGTCGGGGATCAAGACAAACCCTGGGCAGGCACTATTTTACTTTACCGAGTGTTAACATGCCCAGCGTTTAACAGTACTCTCCTTTTTCGTATTTGAATGTCAGCCAACACTGGCAAAAACAACATGGTCATTTTCGTTTTCTTCTATCATGTGCACCAACAAGTGCTTGTGCACAAACATGTCCACGTACACGTGCACCTCGTGCTCTCTTTTAGCCCGCCCCCCTTCCAATACGTTATCATGTGCACCAACAGGGGCTTGCGCACAAACACGTACACGTCGTGCTCTCTTTTAGCCCCGCCCCCCCTCCCAATACGTTCCATTCATTGGCTACCACATTCTGATAAGCTCCCCCCCTCCTCCCCCTTAACTTGTATTTAAGAACTTGCATCTTGGAATCCCTGCCTCACTTGATACAGCAAATCTAGCTGTGACGGTCCCACCTGATGACGGAGACTTGTGTTGCCTCCGAAACGTCGTGATGTATTATTATTTTATTTCTATTATTACTTTTATTAATTTTAATTTAATTTTTGACCTACGTGACTTTACCGAAAAACTAAGAGTATGAATCCTTGCAGTTATGAAAGCTTCAAATCTAGAGAGAAACCCATACTAGCTGAGGAGAGAAACTCCAACCAAAAAGACCTCAACGACTTGATCAGAGATCTTGGTGTCACCAAGTCCAATGCCGAGCATTTGCCGTCTTGGCTCAAGCAGTGGAACTTGTTGGATGAAATTGTGCAACTCGCAGATCAGAGGAAGCGTCACCAACCTTTTTGCAGCTTCTTCACCCGTCAAGATCGGCTCTGCTTCTGCCACAATGTGACCAGTCTGTTCGAGGCAATCGGAATCGCCTGTAATCAGAATGAGTGGTGCCTCTTCATTGACAGTTCATCCAGGAGCCTCAAAGCCGTGCTGCTCCCTCATGGTGACAAGTACCCGTCTCTTCTAGATTTGAAGCTTTCGTGACTGCAAGGATCATACTCTTAGGTTTTTTCGGTAAAGTCGTCTCTTCCCCTGGCTCACTCGGTGCACCTCAAAGTGGATTACAACAGCATCAAGACCTTGCTGGACACCTTGAAGTATGATGAGTTCGACTAAGAGGTGATCAGAGACTTCAAAATGGTGGCATTCCTGATGGGTCTCCAAGGTGGTTTTACCAAGTTTCCCTGCTATCTTTGTCTTTGGGACAGCAGGGACACCAAGGCGCACTACCACAGGTGGGACTGGCTACAGCGGACCGAGTTCTCTGTGGGGAGGAACAGCGTCAAGTGGGAGCCACTGGTGGACCCCCAGAAGGTGCTGATGCCACCACTGCACATCGAATTAAGCCTTATGAAACAGTTTGTCAGAGCTGTAGATAAGGAGTCGGCAGCCTTCAAGTACCTTGAAGACTTCCTCCCTAAGCTGTCTGAAGAAAAGGTCAAAGCCGGTGTCTTCGTCGGACCACAGATAAAGAAGATTCTGGAGTGCAATGAATTCCCCAAAAAGCTCACTAGTAGGGAGAAAGCGGCTTGGAACAGCTTTGTCGCAGTGGTTCGTGGCTTCCTGGGCAATCACAAGGTCGAGAACTACGTGGAGCTGGTTGAGACTCTGGTGAAGAACTACGGCACAATGGGCTGTAGGATGTCCCTCAAAGTCCATATCCTTGATGCTCATCTTGATAAATTCAAGGAGAACATGGGAGCGTACTCGGAGGAGCAAGGCGAGCGCTTTCACCAGGATATACTGGACTTTGAACGCCGCTACCAAGGACAGTTTCACGAGAACATGATGGGAGACTACATTTGGGGGCTGATTCGTGAAGGTGATTTACAGTATAATCGTCCATCTCGAAAAACTACTCATTTCTAAATATTTTGTCGTGATTTTTGTATTACTTTAGTATAATTACATGTTCATTTTAATTCATGTTTTTTTTTCTGACTTTACGTTAACGAAAAAACACAAATTCGCCCGTTTTCTCATTGAAAATAGGTACATTTAAAAAATATATCACTGTCCTGGTCACAAAAGCAAGGTTTGTGGGGAAATAATAGCCATTTTCTCTACTTTTTAGGCATAAGCAATTATGAAATAACACTTACTACCCAGGAACAAACGTTGTGTTACATCGTGTAATTATCCACGCAACCGCACGCACCATCACTAGCATTGCCATCACAATGAAGTCATTTCCACACAAGCACCGTGCCTCATTAGAGAGATAAAGAGGGCTCGGTAGCTTCTTGTTTGTGGGGTCCCCCACCCCGCCACCACTTCATTTAAATGTAAATAAAAACTAAAATATGCAGCCACACACGCAGACAAAGATCGCTCCGTGTAGCCGTTACACAGACTGCTGGGGCAAGTGCTGTCAGCGAGTAGCAGCTATGGCTGCGCAGCGCACTGACCACTACACTACCGCTCCCCCTCACAAAGATAAAGATCCCCCGTATAGCCTTACCAAACTGTAGGGGCAAGTGCTGTTAGCGAGCACCTATGAAGGCCCGCACGGCACGCGAGGGGGTGGGTGGCCAGCACCGCGCCCGACCGCCTTTGTCTCCCCAGTGGCGATGTTTACACACCGCACCAGGTACTCATTTCAGGCTGAGTCGACCTAGGGGAGGCGCAGGACCGGTTCAGATAATCGTCACTGGTGTTGGCCGTGAGCGGGAATCGAACCCGTGTCTCCGGGTTCATAGCGCAGCGCACTGACCACTACACTACCGCTCCCCCACACACATCACCCACTCACAAAGATAAAGACCCTCCGTGTAGCCTCAACAGACTGTTGGGGCAAGTGCTGTTTACGAGTAGCACCTATGAAAGGCCGGCACGACACACGAGATGGTTGGTGGCCAGAACCGCGCCCGGCCGCCTTTGTCTCTCCCCTTTGGCGATGTTTATACCACACACACCGCACCAGGACCGGTTCAGATAATCGTCACTGGTGTTGTGGTGGTGGTCGTGAGCGGGAATCGAACTCGGGTGGCCGGGTTCGCAGCGCAACGCGCCCTAGCCGATACGCTGCTGATCCTACACCGCCCCCCCCCACCTGAGGGGCCGCCCATAAATGACGTCACGCACCTAGGGGGGGGGGTCAGACATTTGTGACGAGGGGGGGGTGGTTTGAGAAATGTGACGTCACATCAAAATGCGCAACTTTAAATAAATATAGACAACACGTTCTACTTACTTAAATTGACTTTTTAATAAATGTTTCTCCTACAACATCAGAGTGCAGCAGCACATTAGATACGCACTACAATGACAATAGTTTAACGCGATTTGAAGCATGTTTTTTTTTTTGGGGGGGGGGGGCAAATCTTTGTGACGTCATATTTGAGGGGGGGGGTCAAAAATCGTCCAAAATCGCGTGACGTCATTTATGGACGGCCCCTTATGATGCATCTCGGGGTAGAGGTGGCAAGCCCCCTACCTCCACTGCGGCAGTAGGGTGACCATCGTGGTGAAGTATGGTTACCAGTAGCGTGACCAGCGTGGTGAAGTATGGTTACCAGTAGAGTGACCAGCGTGGTGAAGTATGGTCACGTGTAGTGTGACCAGCGTGGTGAAGTATGGTTACCAGTAGAGTGACCAGCGTGGTGAAGTATGGTCACGTGTAGTGTGACCAGCGTGGTGAAGTATGGTTACCAGTAGAGTGACCAGCGTGGTGAAGTATGGTTACCAGTAGGGTAACCAGCGTGGTGAAGTATGGTTATCAGTAGTGTGACCAGCGTGGTGAAGTATGGTTACCAGTAGTGTGACCAGCGTGGTGAAGTATGGTTACCAGTAGGGAGACCAGCGTGGTGAAGTATGGTTACCAGTAGGGTGACCAGCGTGGTGAAGTATGGTCACGTGTAGTGTGACCAGCGTGGTGAAGTATGGTTACCAGTAGTGTGACCAGCGTGGTGAAGTATGGTTACCAGTAGCGTCATCCGTGTGGTTGCAGGGGGTCCCTTGACCCCCCCCCCTGATGGCCAAAGCTACGAGTTGGAGCCTCCTTGACAACTGCCATAACACACTTATTTAAAACGCGCTTAAAATAAAAAAAATACGTGAATTTTTTTTCATTTACGTTACACGTTTCATTTTTATTGAATCAGAGCGGTAACGTAACGACGCCAAAAGGGGTAACTAAGGAGCTGTCGTGGCGACGTTTTTGCGAAGACGGAGCGCCCCCTACAGCGTCAAATGTTCGAGCCCGTGGGTGTGACGACGACGACGCGATTCGGGCAAGTTGGAGCCGCGATATAAAATAGCACGTGGATGGGATCGTGTGAGTCAAATCACACAATTGTTACTGATAATGTCCTTGCTACCGATAATGTAGTTACTACGCCACTGATAATGTAGTTACTACGCCACTAATAATGTAGTTACTACGCCACTGATAATATATTAATTCTATATTTGAAGCTTTCGTTACTGCAAGGAGTCATATTCTTAGGTTTTTTCGGTAAAGTCACGTAGGTAAAACATTTAAATTAATAAAATAAAATAAAAATCACGACGTTTCGGAGGGAACACAAGCCTCCGTCTTCAGGTGGAACCGTCACAGCACGATAGCTGTATCGTGATACTCATTTTGGCTACTCGGGGTTAGCAGCTTGTGGGCTCACCAAAAACCGTGACTGAAACAAGTGCGTAGAGTGGGAGAGAGGCGCGGACGTAAGTTTTGAATAATAAAATCATGGGGGGGGTTGGGGGGGGGCACGTGCGAACTCACCGCTCTCACCTCCTGCTGCTGTGCGACCCGGTACCGGTCTGCGACCCGGGGGTTGGGATCCTCTGCTCTAGAGCACTGGTTCTTCACCTTCACGGCAAACTGCACCGCTTTGATTTCGATTTAAAGCTTTCGTGACTGCAGGGATTCATCTTCTTGGTTCTTTCGGTAAAGTCACGTAGAATGGAAATAATACAAATAAAACATAATAAAATAATATATAAAGTAAAATAATATAATAATATAATATAATAAATTATTTATTTTGTTATGTTTTATTTTTATTATTTCCATTCTACGTGACTTTACCGAAAGAACCAAGAAGATGCACCGCTTTGGTTCTCAGAAAGGGGCATCTCGCACCCCCAGGGGGTGGGTGCACCCCAGGTTAAGAACCGCTGCTCTAGAGGATATTTGGCCTACTCTTCCACGCGAGCCAGATGTCCTGGTATATGCCAGAATACCCGCATGATTTGATACATACAGGACCAAGAGAGCTGAGATTTTGTTTTGCTCACCATCGAACAAAGGCGGTCACCGCATTGTGTGCGGCCGTCTGGAACGCTCCTCCGTCCGATGTTAGGAAGCCACTGGAGCTGTGCACTTTGAAATCGTCTCGATTGACAGCCTGATTTCACTTTTTTTAGAACAGCTTTTTTGGGTCGTTTCGTCAACAATCTCCTTCCCACGCACCTCCTACACCAGCGCGGTTTGGCTACGTACGGTGCGAAAGAAGTTCAACACGCGTACCGACCTCGCGTCGCGGATAAGCAGCGGGTCTCTCTCGCGTGGCCTTGCAACCGAACGAGAGGTGACAGCAGGAAAAAAAACGCGGCATAAATTGTGTACGCAGTTCATAACATCGCCTGCTCCCACACTCCTGCCCAAGAGCCACCACCATCACCAGTCTCTCCTTCCAGCTGCCCCCCCCCCAACCATCCCTCTCTCCCACCCACCCCACAGCGGCCCCCCCGAACCGTTTTTGCAATTTCGACGGAGATTAAACGCTAAGAGATGATTCACTCGCTCAGATCGGGGGGGGGGGGGGTAGGTGACGTGGGGGGTGGGAGACGTCTACAAGAAAATTGCATTGCCAAGGCGCCGATAGATATCGAATGCCTCTCGGATTCGGTGCCGAGTGGTCGTTTGGCATCGCGTGTGGCTGGCGTACCGCCTACGCCGGAGAAGACCGCCGGCGAATCGAGTTCGATTCCCGCTCGCGGCCACGAACCAACCGGTGACGAATGTCCGAACCGGCCCTGGCTGGGACTCTCCTCCGAGGTTGATTCGGCCCTGAAAAAGAGAGGAACGCGGTTTGTGAACATCCAAACGGGGGGAGACAAAGGCGGTCGGGGCCAGTGGCTATGGCCGCACCAACCTCCCCCCCCCCCCTCGTGTTCCGTGCCGGTCTTCACAGCTGCGACTCTCTCCGACTGCACTTGCCCCGACAGGCTGTGCATGCTATATGGTGGATCTTTGCCTTTGTTTTTGTCGTCACTCCACGCGTTGTCTCTGGCTGTAAATGAAACTCATGGCCGCTGAGCGGAGCCTCGATGATTTGACCGGTGACGCGAGAGTTTGGCCATAGAAATAACGTCGTCGTCGTCGTTGTTGTTGTTGTTATTGTTGTTATTGTTGTTATTGTTACTATTGTAAAGGTTAAACTGTGTAAAGGCGCAGCCCTGCAACTGATCTCGAGGCCTCCCTCTAGACGACTCCCTCTTCTCGACGCGCCTATCTCGTGGCTGTGGCGATCCAGGACCGGTTCAGATAAATCGTCACCGGTGTTGGCTGTGAGCGGGTGATCGGACTCGGGTCGCCGGGTTCGTAGCGCAGCGTAGCGCTACCCGCTACACCACCGCTGCCCACGAGCACCGTCAAGTACGACACTCACTGTGACTTTAAAATGAGAAACACATGACAGGCAACGTTTCAGGCAATGGGCCTGGTGGCTTTCTATCCAAGGAGTATCCATTGAGAAACCTGAGAGATCGGGCGACTCTACCGCTCTGGTCTTTCAATGTGCTATGAAAAAGGGCCATCGCCCGAAACGTCACCTACGACATGTGTTTAATTTTTTTCACTTGCAGGCCACACAGTGGTAAGGTTGTTGTTGTTGCTGTTGGTGTTGTCATCCATGCAGAGTTCAGCGTTCTAAAATATTAAACATCTGCGCTGTTGACGAAAGCGCAGGGGATTTGATAGACGTCCGTTTCAATATTTGCGATACAGTTGAAGTATTGGAAAATGACGGCAGGAAACTCCTTGACGGGAACACACTTCTTTTATTAAATCTCCTCTCTTCTTCAAAATGCGGTCACCATACAACGGTACAACTCGTGACCTCTTCTCTCCGCCTTACGCTTCTCTCGACTCTCGTAGATTCTGTGCTGCTGGCTCTCTGTGCCTCGTGTAGACTCCGCGCCTCGGCTACACTCTTCTCTCGTCTCGTGTAGACTCTGCGCCTCTGCTACACTCTTCACTCGTCGCGTGTAGACCTTACGCCTCTGCTACACTCTTTACTCGTCTCGTGTAGACTTTACATCTCTCTCTGGCTACACCGTATGCATACTCGGCTCGTGTAGACCTTTCTCTCTCTCTGGCTACACCGTATGCATACTCGGCTCGTGTAGACCTTTCTCTCTCTCTGGCTACACACTATACATCGCTCAGCTCGTGTAGACCTTTCTCTCTCTCTGGCTACACACTATACATTACTCAGCTCGTGTAGACCGTTCTCTCTCTCTGGCTACACACTTATACCTTACTCTCCTCTACTCTCCATTACTCTCCATTACTCTCCATTACTCTCCTCTCCGGGCTCTATCTCTGCACCTTCGTCTTCATTCTTAGATGGTTCCACTTCTGCCCTCTACTCCTCTGTGCATCATCTTATATATCTCTTCCTCCCGGGAGACGGAGCGGATGCGGACCTCAACGTCGGCACCGCTCCTCAGTTACCCAATCACCACGCGCTATCTCTACGATCCGTTTCCGCCCAGCGCGTGTTTCCACTCCTCGACCAATCACACCGCGCTGCCACCCGATCACTCCCTCTCAGCGCGTCACCGGCACACACACGTACATACGCGCTGGCACATGACGTACACACCCAGCGCGTATCACCACTACATCACCCCCTCCCACATAGCTCGCAGCCGGCCCGGCTGCTAACAACAACCAACCGCTACGATAAGATGACAACCAACCAAAAAAAACCCCGTAACCCCCCAGTGTGCCCCGTAACATAACAACAAGAACAACAACAACAACAAGAACAACTATGTACAAATTGACAACGAACACGAATAGTCAACAACAACACAATACAAGCAAATTCCAGAAAACGAACGCGCCCCGCGCCCCTGCGACTACACGCAGTGACGAGGCGCACCAACAGCCCCGACTCCTCACGAGGCGGGTCGCGCAAAGTAGCACGACTTGGCGCGAGTCCGTCTGGCTGGTCCGTCGTATGGGGCGGGACACTGACGACCGTCTGACGGTTCCGGCTGCTCCAGACGGCGCGGAACGGGCCTGAAAGGGCCGGCCCCGCCGCGGAGATCCGGCCGCCGGTGGTCGGCAGCTGTCAGATCCGAGACACCTGGGAGCAGATCAGGCGAAAATACGCGCGGATCAGGCAGAGACATTTCCCCCTGTGGGTCGCCGGTCACGTCACACGCTCGGCCATGACGACACAAGGGGAGGCCATATGGAGGCGAGAACGGTTTCAGTCGGGGGGGGTGAACGTACCAACGGCGCTTTCCCCACTTTATCTGAACGCACTGGGGTCGTGCAACGCGCACGACCTCCACGGGTCCCCTCCACGGTCTCAACAATTTAGGCGACGTAGCCAAGGGTGCCTGAGGGCAATGCAGCCAGGCCCTGTCACCTGGTTTCCAATCGTGCCCGGACACCTTCCGTGCCCGCAACCGTTCATTAGCAATTTGGCGAGCCCGCGAATTAAGCCGTGCGGCCTCCCTCGCCTCTGTCAGCTTGTGAATATTAAACTTAATATGTTCTGCCAATTTAGAATTAGTTCGTGGAGCGGACAGGCCAAGTTGCGTTTCCATTGGCGGGTCAGCTTCCCGACCGTACATCAAATAGAATGGGGAAAACCCCGTAGCTGCATGGGGGGCCATTCTATACGCGGCAAGGACCCCCGGGACCTGCAGGTCCCAATCTACATGTACCTCGCACACATGCTGGCACAGCATGGAAGTCAAAGTTTTGTGGAGTCTCTCCACCATCCCGTCTGTCTGCGGGTGGTACGGGGAGGTACGCACCTTCTTGGTACCCAACAGATCGCACACCTCTTGCAACAATTTACTCGAAAATGTTTTACCTTGGTCGGTCAGCAGGCGTTCGGGAGCCCCCTTGTCCAGGACATAGCCCTGGACGAAGGCGTCCGTCACAGCCGCTGCCGACTGGTTAGCGAGAGGCCACGCCATAGGCCATCGGGTAAAGTATTCGACCCCCACTAACAAATATTTATTCCCTCTCGGCGTGACTGGGAAGGGCCCCAAAATATCGAGTGCAACGAGCTCGTTAGTACGCGAAACCTGAATAGATTGCAGCGGTGGATTAGCTGCCACGGGCGGTGGTTTACGCCTGGCGCACTCAACGCACCCCTTCAGAATATTTACCACATCACTTCCCATTCCCGGCCAGTAATAGTCACGCTGAAGCAGGGCAAGCGTCTTGTTAACTCCCAAATGCAAGAGGCGTTCGTGTGCCGCCAAGACAAACCTCCCCCTTACAGCGGAAGGCACCACGAGTGCGTTCCGCCGGGACAAACTGTCCCATCTCAATAACATGCCCTGCTTAAGTACATAGGAGCCGGTACGCTCCTGGTCCCCCTCGGGACCCCCAACCTTGCGGCGCAATGCTAGCAGCGAGCTGTCCGCCATCTGGAGACGGCCCCATTCGCTGAGCGACAACGAGAGCAGCGAGTCCCGACCCTGAGAGGCAGTGGAATCATCCACGATCGGTGCGCCCGCTGTCGCAGCCAGTGCCCCCATCTCCCCCGCAAGCGTCGGTTTACAGCGCGCCGATCCCGACAAACACGCGCATTCATCACAAGGCAACAACCGCGACAAGCAATCGGCATTTGTGTGTCGCAACCCCTTACGGTACGTAGTCGTAAACTGATAGTCCTGGAGGACTTCCAACCACCGCGACAACTGGCCCGAGGGTTGGGCGACCCTCAATGAATACTGTAGCGCCGCGTGGTCCGTTCGGACCGTAAAGTGACGACCATAGAGATATGGCCTAAACTGCTGCACAAAAAAGACAATGGCAAGCAGCTCGCGACGGGTGACGCAGTAGCGCTGCTCCGCCGGAGACAACACCCTACTACCGTAGGCGACAACTCTTTCGACACCCCCAACGACTTGGGATAGCACCCCCCCAATGCCCGTGTTGCTAGCATCCGTGTCCAGCAAAAAGGGACTCGCAAAATCGGGATAACACAAGGGTGGGGCACCCCCCAAGGCGTCCCGGAGGGAGCGAAACGCGGCCTCCTCCTCCGGTCCCCATTTGAACTTCACTCCCTTCGCCGTTAGAGCGTGCAAGGGTTTTGCAATAGTGGCGAAGTGCTCAACGAACCGCCGATAATAAGAAGCAAACCCGATGAAACTACGCACGTCGGAAACGGACGTAGGTGTCGGCCACGAACCGACACAATCCGTCTTCGCGGGATCGGTGGAGATCCCCGAAGAATCGACAATGTGACCCAAGTATCTAACCGACTTCCGAAGGAGGTGACATTTGGCCGGTTTAAATTTCAGCTTAGCCGATCGCATTCGCAAGAACACCCCTCTCAATCGCTGGAGGTGTTCTTCAAACGTTTTACTGAAAACAATGACATCGTCCATATAAATCAAGCATGTATCCCACTGCAAGCCCGACAAAACCAACTCCATAAGTCGCTGAAACGTCGCTGGAGAGGAGTGAAGTCCCATGGGTAACCGGTTAAACTGGAACAGCCCCCCTGGAGTCCGAAATGCTGTCTTAGGTTTCGACTCTTCGTCGAGCGGCAACTGCCAAAACCCCGATAACAAATCAAGAGTCGAAAAATATCGCGCACCAGACAATGCATCGAGGGACTCATCCATCCTGGGGAGCGGATACGCGTCAGCCACAGAGATCTTATTCAGGCGACGGAAATCAACGCAGAATCGCAGGGACCCGTCCTGCTTCTTAACCAGCACAATAGGCGCTCCCCACGGGCTAGAGGAGGGCGAAATAATATCGGCTTCTAGCATTTCGTTAACAGCCGACTGAACATGTTCCTTCTCCACGGGACTCAGTCGGAAGGGATTTAGCTTGACCGGCGCCGCATCGCCCGTTTCAATGTGGTGGTGCAACAAATCCGTGCACCCAATGTCATACTCATGTTTACTGAACACATCAGAGAATTCTATGAGCAACTCGCGCAGCGCACCCAACTGCGCCGCCGACAAATCGTCCGAGGCGGCGCATAGCGAATGGACCCACTCAAGGTCTTCCCTTGGCTCAACGTTCCGCGCAGGGCTCGAGCCCACCTGCGCAACCAACCCATCATCCACAGGGACCCGCGCCGCGTGAGCCAGCACGGTGCCCTGTGAAATGACAGCTGGCCGCGACCCCGCGTTCAAAACCATCACAAACGGATCCCTGTCAGCCCGCACCAAAGTGTGAGCCACCGATAAATCAAGACCCCCGACAGCCTTGTTAGAAGGACCCAAAAGCATACTTTGTTCCGAAGCCTCCCTCACCCATGGTTTCCGCAACCGGAGGGGAATCAACATCTGTGAACCCGGGGGCACATGCACGGTCTGTGTCGCCACCGCTTGTATCGTCGCGCACGCCGTCCGAATGTCAGTAGGGCTCGTCAAAAATGCAATCCGGCGACCCGATGGCAGTTCAATGCATCGTTGATCGATAAGAATTTTAATGGGCATTTTAGCCAAAAAATCAGTGCCCAAAAGACACGGAACCGCCAAAGAAGACGAAACGAAAACGGGTCCCGACAATTTGATATTTCCAATGCAAATGGACGCCCTAATCTGACCGATAATGCCCAACGATCCCCCATTAGCGGCGTAAAATGGCACATCCACTGGAAGCAGTGGACGACATTGGACTGGGAGAATATCATAAATGAGGTCCGATATAATAGTTGCCGATGCCCCCGTGTCCACTAACACCCTAATCTCGACCCCATCAATAGATCCCGTAACAACGGACGAACCCGCCGAAGCAGCCACAATTCTATGCCCCAATTCCGCCCATTCAATGTCTCCCTGGTCCCGGCCGAACCCCCCTCGCCGAACCGAATCCCCGAACCTTAACCGGCCCTCCTCCGCCGCAACGCGGCGTCCCATGTGTGCCGAATAAACAGGCCGAGCGTGTGAGGTGCCGCGACTTGCCGGGGATTGTAGAGATGACTTGGGATCTCGGTCGTCGTCCAGCCGAGCACCCATGGCGCGCTGACGCGGAGCGCGGCACCCGGACGCCACGTGGCCCCGGAGGCCGCAGTTATAGCACGTGACGAGGGTCGGAGTAGATCTTGGTTGCTCCGACTTTCGGCCCGATCGCAGAGGCGACCGAGCCCCCGGCCTCCAGTCCCCTGGTCGTCCCGTGGCGAACGCCTTCTCTCGTGGGCTGACGACTTGGGGTTCGGTGACCACCGAACCCGGAGCTGCGATGACAGCAGCGTTGCAACCAACTCCTTGTTTCCGTTGTAGGGCCTCGTGCGCTTGAATACTCGTGGCGACTCTCAAAGAAGAAATATCAATCTCGTCAGCTGTGTTGATAGGGACCCCCAGGTCCTGCGCCAACTTAAGCAGCTGCTCCAAAACCATCGCGTCTTGGCCCTCCTCGTCCATCCGAGGGAACGCAGCATCAGCAAGAGCCAGCAACGCCGTGCGATAGGCCAGCGCGGTCTCCGTGGCCGCTTTCCGTCTTGCGTAGAAATGATGGCGGCACGCCGAGGGAGGTCCGTAGACCCTGGCCAACAAACCCAGCGCATCCTTCAGCGTGGAGCGGTCCGACTTCCGTGCAGACCTGAAGGCCGCGAGCGCGTCGTCGTCCAGCAGGGCAGGCAACGCCCGCAGCGCCGTAGCATCGGACCACGCTGACATCTCTTGATGCGCCAAAAACCTTCGCTGAAATTTGCCCCAGTCTCCGCCTTCCGCCTTGAAGGCTGACAACGTGGGCAGACGCTGCTGAAAAATGAAGTCATCCGCCTCGTGGTTCCTCTCCGCCTCTCCGTCGGTGTGTAAGATGGCGGCTCCAGCGGCAGACGTAAAATGGCGGACCCCCTCGCGCGCTGATGACGTCGATGCGCGCGCTTGGGAACCCACCACCACGTGGCGCTCGCCGTTCCCGCCAAAAGTAGGCCGAGGCGCAATGGCGGGAATCCCCCATTCGTTTTGGCGGGAATCTGCGGGGCGACCTTGTAAAATGTCCCCCACCGTCCCCGCTCCTCCCGACGAGCTGATCTCCGCCAAGATGGACGCGGCGGCGAGCAGCAGCTCCGCCAGTCGGGAGTGCGCCTCACGAAGCACGGCCTCGGTCCCCGGTCGCTCGGCCGGCGCCGTCGACGGATCCTGTAGCGTGGGCAAGTCTTCCTCCTCGCCCCCCGCCACCAGCGGCCCCGAGTCGTCCAGGTTTTCCTCGCGGTCAATCCCGTGGGTCCTACGGGTCTTCCTTGTCTCCATGCTTGGAAGCCCGTTTCACTTCTGACGCCAGATGAAGTATTGGAAAATGACGGCAGGAAACTCCTTGACGGGAACACACTTCTTTTATTAAATCTTGACTTGTAACGATACAACGCGTGGCCTCTCTTCTTCAAAATGCGGTCACCATACAACGGTACAACTCGTGACCTCTTCTCTCCGCCTTACGCTTCTCTCGACTCTCGTAGATTCTGTGCTGCTGGCTCTCTGTGCCTCGTGTAGACTCCGCGCCTCGGCTACACTCTTCTCTCGTCTCGTGTAGACTCTGCGCCTCTGCTACACTCTTCACTCGTTGTGTGTAGACCTTACGCCTCTGCTACACTCTTTACTCGTCTCGTGTAGACTTTACATCTCTCTCTGGCTACACCGTATGCATACTCGGCTCGTGTAGACCTTTCTCTCTCTCTGGCTACACCGTATGCATACTCGGCTCGTGTAGACCTTTCTCTCTCTCTGGCTACACACTATACATCGCTCAGCTCGTGTAGACCTTTCTCTCTCTCTGGCTACACACTATACATTACTCAGCTCGTGTAGACCGTTCTCTCTCTCTGGCTACACACTTATACCTTACTCTCCTCTACTCTCCATTACTCTCCATTACTCTCCATTACTCTCCTCTCCGGGCTCTATCTCTGCACCTTCGTCTTCATTCTTAGATGGTTCCACTTCTGCCCTCTACTCCTCTGTGCATCATCTTATATATCTCTTCCTCCCGGGAGACGGAGCGGATGCGGACCTCAACGTCGGCACCGCTCCTCAGTTACCCAATCACCACGCGCTATCTCTACGATCCGTTTCCGCCCAGCGCGTGTTTCCACTCCTCGACCAATCACACCGCGCTGCCACCCGATCACTCCCTCTCAGCGCGTCACCGGCACACACACGTACATACGCGCTGGCACATGACGTACACACCCAGCGCGTATCACCACTACACAGTCACCACCAGTCGAATGTGTTTGTAGAGAGGATAAAGATAAGTTACTTACGCACGAAACATTCGTAACCACTGTACCTATACGCGTTAATTGCATGCGTACATAACCGCTGCAACCTGTACGTATGCATGTATGCCGAACTTCTTTCGCACCGTACGTACATAGCCAACCGTTCTAATCGGAGGTGCGCTGGGAAGGACAACAAACGAAACAGACAACAATAACAACACAATCACCACGGGGTCGAAAACATAACCACGGCAAGTTGAGCTCTGAGTCTGTCGCCCCTTACGCCACCCGAATCGTCGCGGAGCAGATCAATCCGTGGGGTGCTTCACCCCATCGGCGTGCCGATCTGTGCCGTTTGCCCGTCTATCTTGCTGGGTGCACAGACGCGGTGGGGGTGGAGTTGGGAGGTGCTTTACGACACTTATCTTCACCATTGGAACCTCATTTGCCAGTAAAAAATATGATCATTGTTTTTTTACCCTTCCATCTGGCAACAAATCTGACACCTTTTTTACAAGGAGTCATGTTTGCATAGACCACAATACCTGCAGTCATAATGCAAAAAAAACATAACTCTGATAATGTATGCACTGTCCTTGAAGTTGATTGGTCCACACCCGAGACAGCTTTCCTTAGAGCCTAGTCTCACATGGGTTGGACCAGATGACGCCAAAAGGCGCACAACTCAAAGACAATGCACCATCAGAGTATGAGAGGTCGGGGTAAGCATCAACTTCAAGGACAGTGCATACATTATCAGAGTTATGTGTTTTGTTTGCATTATGACTGCAGGCATTGTGCTCTATGCAAACATGACTCCTCGTAAAAAAAAGGTGTCAGTTTTGTTGCCAGATGGAAGGGTAAAAAAAACAATGATGACACGTGTCTTGTTCATTGGGGTGCAAATGGTGAGCAGGAGCCACGTGAGACCTGAGTGCATCTGATGGGCATCAGCGTTGTTGGTTCACGGCACCTCGAAGGATCGGTCTCCCGACAAGGCGAAGTTTTGAGATGCCCCCATGTGTGTGTGTGAGGTCGGCATTTGAAGGCCCCGGTGCCGGCACCATCGATCTCGCGTTGACAATGAGCTCAGTGAGGCAGCTCGCACATCGGGACAGCAGAGACGAAGAGAGCTTCTGTCCGGGGAGAATTGTTGCAACTGCCGCGCCGCGAGATAAGACACGACAACTCTGCACTGCACATTGATTGCTTTGCCAAATATTCTTAGGTTTCTTTCGGTAAAATCACGTAGGTAAAATTAGTTTTAATAAAATTAAAATTTAAATAAAATAAAAATGTATCGCTCCGATTACTCGAACAATCGGACCATAAATGAGCCCATGTTGGGGCTTTTATACGTTTTACTCCAAGCCGATGTTGATGTGTGTGTGGTGTTTCTTGCATTGAACGAACGGCGCGCTTTCCCAGAAGACCCGCGCGTGTATAAAATATAGTGGCGTTAAAAATGGCCTTAAACGAAATGGCACAGACCGTAATGAGGTTTGGAATTGGAGCACAATTTACGCTTTTGGAGGGTTACCACCACAGCGGTGTAACTCGGTTAGCACGCTGGACTTGCAGTCCAGAGGGCAGACGGTTCGACTCTCGATCTCCGGGCGCGGCAGTTTAAAACAATGCATACAAATGCGTTCGCCACGGTCATTAATCCAGGACCGCGTGGATTAGAGAACGGACGCGGATGAACGCCGTCCTTCATAACTGTTAAGAAAAGTGAGTGGGATTGAGCAGGAGGGAGCATCACGGTTTGGAACTTTTTTTTTCTTTTAAACATTTTTTTTATTTTAAACTATTTTTTTATTTAAAAAATATATTTTAAACTATTTTTTTATTTTAAACATTTTTTTTTTACCAGGTAAGGCCCCACTGAGCTATTGTTGCTCATTTTCAGAAGCGGCCTGGCCGCAAATGATAGCTCAACGAAGTGGTTTATTTAGAGCAGCCCAATACTCCAAACGCGTGATGTTGATTCTCCATGTAGAGGGAAGAACCCGGAGGACCCGGAGATAAATCCACACGACCACTGGGAGAGAGCGAGAGAGAGAGAGGGAGACGTGCAAACTCCAAATATACAGCAGCAGGCATCGTCAGGGTTGGGATCGAACCCACGACCTCCTGTATACCATGCGAGGTGGTCAACATCTCCTCGCCGCCACCGCGATGCCACTCCAAGCCCATCGAGACGCGCGTGCGTGCAATCACGAGCACTTGCCCCCAACGCACGTCAAGGCTGTACGGGTGGTCTTTGTCTTTTGTGTGAATCACAATAAAAGCCGCGGCAATGCAGCGGAGTACAATCGGCTCGTGGCTGTAATTATAACTGATCCCCTGGGCTTACGAGGCGCTGCGTGCAATGCAGCGTGAATACGAATCGCATCGGAGTGGAACCACAGAGAGCTTTCGCAGCTCCTCGGGAGTTACAAAGCACAGTGCCCGATGTCAGAACGATGTGTCCGCAGTGGTGCAATGGGCTGGTGGAGAACGGTGGACTTGCAAACCGGGGGTGGCACGCGTCCGTTCGACGTCCAGGGGTTACGTGCACGGCCATATGAATCCGGCCACCTGAGTTCGATTCTCGGCCAACGATTCGTGAAGTTGTCCTGAGACCATCACACGTGGTACATCGTGGTGAAGTATGGTCAATCCACCTCCCTCCCGACAACTGACACGGCACGAGAAACTCTCTGTCCAGCAGTGGATTGACTCAGAGGGGCCTTACCTGCTAACAACAAATATATAATAATAGGGGTTTTCCCCCTTTTTTCTGGCAACAAAACTGGAACCTTTTTACGAGGATTCATATCTGCATTAACCACAATACTTGCAGTCAAATGCAAACAAAAAATACACTATCATAATATATGCATTGTCCTTGAAACTGATTGGTCCACACCAAGTGACGGCTTTCTTTTGAGCCTCGACCCAATTTGGTGCTCGACCAGAGGACGCCAAAAGGAAAAGACCCTATTATTATATTTTGGTACTGGCAAATGAGGTCTAATGATGAAATATACATATATATATAATTTTCATTTTTATTTTATGGTCTGTGTTATCATTCAGTTTGTTTACCCAGGAATGCCTGGCCGAGTCTCGTGACGTTGTTTTCTTTCAGGAGGGTCCTGCCAGGCTTTGGCAGTTGGGGGGTAGGGGGGGGGCACCTGGGTCTGACCCGTGACCTCCTGTCAGCAGCGAGCCTTCGACACTTCACGTGGTGGCCTCCAAGTGCACCTGGCCTGGCACAGTCCCCGTGGTGACGTCACCGTCACTTAGTTGGCGAATGGCGGCTGTGTTGGTATGGGGGGTGGGGTCGGGGGTGGTTGGCGATGATTTCCAAATTGAGTCATTTGCGGCGTCATTGTTTCAAATTCGGCAACAACAAAGCAGACCCGATGGGCCCGAACTGATGCCCCCCCCCCCCAAATAATCCCACCCACAGGGGGGGGGGGGTGGCCGACCACGATAGCACAAACACGATATAGTGATAGGTTTTTACCCTTTAAACTGGTACAAAAACTGACACCTTTATACAAGGCATCATGTTTGCAATAACCACACCACAAGCAGTCAAAATGCAAACAAGAATAAACAACTCTGAAGATGATAATGATATGCACTGTCCTTGAAGTTGATTGGTCCACACCCGAGACAGCTTTTCTTAGAGCCTAGTCTCCATTGGTGTTGGACCAGATGACGCCAAAAGGCGTACAACTCAAAAACAGCGCAATATGGTAAAGGAGGTCTCATAGTGTTAACTGCACGATAGTTAACCCTGATAACAATATAACAACAACAATGATATCAACGCCAAAAAAAAACTGGGTCAATGTCAGAACACAGGCCTCTAGGAGCAACGGATGACTTCGGCTGAAAATGTTTACCATTTAACAAAACGGTGACGTGTTACACTTGGCCATTACCATTAATTCAACATGAAAACTGCATCGGTCACAACGACTCTGGCTCTGTGCGCCAGGAAACACCGTCAGCCACCACGGCTCCTGGCTCGATACCGAACGTCTGATGCAAATCGAGTTAAAAGCACTTCAGCAAACCGATCCCCGTTCGCATTGTTCGCCATTTATTTATTCATTTCCCCACCACTCCGACATTAATTTATCACATTCGGCAGGGATTACAATCGCCTCTCTGCCATCAACCGCGGGCTCAGAGTAACAACGACGCGCCCGTGAGTGATTCGAAGATTTGGTTTTTGGTTTAATGCATTCCCTGGGATTAATTATGCAAATGTGTCATAATTGCGTGGTCTGGCATGGGACTGGCCCGGTACTGCCAGTGAGAAGCGGCGTTAGCAGAGTTGTTTTTGACTACCCTGCTGCTGATGCTGCAGATTCTGCTGCCTCCTTTCCTAAACCCCACTTTAGAAACCAATTTTATTTTTATTTTACCAGGTAATGCCCCACTAAGCTGCTGTATAGCTCTTCTCTTTCAGAAGCAACCAGGCTATTATACATGATGGCTCAAAGAAGTGGCGTATCATCATCGCGTGGAAATGTAGAGCGTGATGTTGCGTGATGTTGATACTAAACGTGGAGGGGAGACAACCGGAGGAGGATCTGGAGAAAAAAAATTCACGCGGAGAGAGGCACGCGAACTCCAAATATATATACTCTTAGGTTTTTTTCGGTAAAGTCACGTAGGTAAAAATACATATTAAAAATAATAGAAATAATAGTAGAAATAAAATATTTTCTTTATAATAAAAATAATAGAAATAATAGTATAAATAACTTTACCGAAAAAAAACCTAAGAGTATGAATCTTTGCGGTCACGAAAGCTTCAAATCTAGAATCCAAATATATAAACAGCCGTCAGGGTCGGGTGGAACACCATGACCTCCTGTATACCAGGCGAGGTCGTTAACATCTCCTAGCCACCGTGATGATGAGAGAGAGAGACACGCAAACTCCAAATATGCAGTAGCAGGCGTCAGGGTCGGGTGGAACCCATGACCTCCTGTATACCAGGCGAGGTCGTTAACATCTCCTAGCCACCGTGATGAGAGAGAAAGAGATACGCAAACTCCAAATACACAGTAGCAGGCGTCAAGGTCGGGTGGAACACCACGACCTCCTGTATACCAGGCGAGGTCGTTAACATTTCGCCACTCCTGCGGGTGGGGACATGCCGATGACATCACGCCTCCTCCGTCAGGGCCCAATATTCACATTTATGGCATATATAGAGGACCGCAAAGCTTGGGAAATTGTTGGTATCGCCGGATCACAGCGTATCATTTGAGATCGCCACTCATTGCGGTAAGCGATTGCAGAGCAAGTACAAATACAATGTACCAATACAATTCACACAACAAAATCAAGAACGAACATTGGAAATAAAAATCATAATAAAAATAAAATAAAAATGAAAATAACTTAAGTAAATCACGACGTTTCGGAAGCAACACAAGCATCCGTCATGAGGTAGGACAGCCACAGCAAGAAATCATTTTAAATTATTTCAAATTATTTCTTGATGTGGCTGTCCTAACCTTGTGTTGCTTCCAAAACATCGGGATTTAATTGAGTTATTTTCATTTTTATTTTATTTTTATGTTCACCTAGGTGAAAACTTCAAATCTAGAATCAACATTGAAAAGTTGAACTTAGCTTTAAATGTGTCTCTTTTAAGCATAATGCATATCAGTTTTTCTCACTCTCTCTTAAAACAATACGTCTTTAATTGAGCCGCCAATGGATCCATTGTCGAGTGCATTAATGCTATTTATGGGTCAGCTGGTGCACAACTCTTGTGCCAAAGACGTTCAATGCCCATTTGATAAATTGTAACTTCCTCTAATCCGCAGGACACGTAATACCAATAGGCCCCATCACTGGAGCGTCATTACGGGTTAAAACGTAATTTTGTGAGAATATCTAACAAATGCTCGCTGCCCCGAGTCGTATAGCAGCTCGGACGTTTGTTTGTCGTAAGATATCTCGCGTTGCCATCGTTAACTCGAGTTTGCTCAGAACAAGGAAGGGCGGGCGATGTGACGATTGAAAAAAAAATGACGCAGTGGACCTGTCGCTGTTGCGTTGGCAGTAGTAAACAAACACAGTCAACAACAACAAACAAAGCCAACACATTCGTCAAGAACAAAACTTGTGGCCACGATGTGGCTAGATGTTAACTCCCTCGCCTGGTGTGCAGGAGGTCGTGGGTTCAATCTCGAGCCTGACGCCTGCTGCTCTATATGTGGAGTTTGCGGCGTCTCTCTCCATGTGGTGGCGTAGATTTTTCTCCGGCTCCCCCGGTTTTTCCCCCCCACATTTAGAATCAACATCACACGTTTCGAGTATTTCGCTGCTATAAATGCCCATGTTGTGATAAACCACTTCGATTGAGCTATGAAAAAAAAACGGTATAGTTCAGTGGGCCTTACCTGGTGAAAACATTTTAATAGTTTCTATTTTTTTTAACACGTTTATATAGAAAATGTGTCGTGGAGAAGGGTCACCTATCATACACTTTTATTTTCAGACTCTTCCGTTCATCAGACTCCTCACTCCGGTCGCATCACCACTCCTGGCACTAGAAGGGGAGATGTCTGAGGGCGGTGGGGCACTTTTTGTTGTTGTTTGAGACGCGTAACGAAGTTGATAAAATACTTGGCGCGTTATCGGCGAGGGTGAAGCGGCGAGAGAGAGCAGATGCACCGGAGCGGAGCGCGAGATTAAAAATAGGACAAATTGAGAGGGAGAGAGAGAGAGCGGGGGGAGAGACAGGAGGAAGGAGAGGGAGGAGGAGGGGGTGGGGGGGAAGAAATAGGAGGGAGAGGGAGGAGGGGGTGGGGGGGAGAATTGGGGAGGAGGGAAGAGGAGGGGGGGGAGGAGGGAGGAGAAGGGGGTGGGGGAGGAGGGGGTGGGGGAGGAGGGGGTGGGGGGGAAGTAGGAGGAGGGAGAGGGAGGAGGAGAGGGGATGAAGGAGGTGGAGGAGGGGAGATGAGCCGGGTGGTTCAGAGGTCAGACACGCTGAGCACCGCTAAGAGCTGAGGTTCGAATCCAGATCCCATCTCCCTCTTTGGTCAATATTTCTTTCCCTTTCGAATGTTATCTGAAAGGGAAATGAGAAAAACACCGCCGAATAATGATAATGATGATCTATGCATTCATGTTGAACTTCGTTCGCACCGTACGTAGCCAACCGTGGTAATCGGCGGTGCGGATGATCAAAGCAAGCTAGCAATTGCAGGGCTGCACCTTCACCTGCTTGAGAGTCCGTCCTTTGAGGTACAAGCGCGCTGCCCAAAGACCGCCGGGTGGCTGAGACGCTGGGGCTCTATCCGGTGACGATAAAATAATAATAATAATAGGCTTTTACCCGTTCAGGCAATACTACAATAGGTGTTAATATGTTCAAATACCACACAGACACACACCTATCACAAAGGCACCGAGGCTGCATTCACCACAATTGCACGTGATCAAACGTGCCAAACGAACATGCGTTGCTAACGATAATAACGACGACGACGACGATGATGGTGCATTGTCGATCAAACTGATCGACCGACAATCTTCTTGAAGGCCTCGTCTCGTCAGTGTTAGACCCGGAGAACGAACAGCAGAAAGTCAATGTCGGTATCAAAGCATTCATAGCTCGGGTCGAGCAATTATATTTCAGGGCACATTGTTTCTTGTTGTAGTTGCCGGAATCAAAGCGACGAACAAAGGGAATCACAGGCGCGACAATTACCGGCAATGATACAGGAGGCATTGAGACGTTCAAACACCAAGTGGACAACATCATCCGGTATTCATCATCAACCGCACGTGGTCAAACCGGGTCCTCCAGTGCGGCCGAGTTGATGGCGCGTGTGACGCTGACACACGCAAAGTAAACACCGCAAACAAAACAAATAAGCCAGCTAATTGATATTGCTCTTTAATTGATTAAACTATCAAGCACCTTTTATATATACCAAATATATATATTGGTTGGGCTGCCATGCGACAAACAATCTCATAGTTTCGACGGTACTCGTTGTTGATGATGATGGGCTGAGTTGACCTTTACAATGATCAGGTATGTGAACAACTCACAGTCTGAGCCACTGTTCCTGAAAAAAAACACAACAACAATGGGAGGTGGGTGGGTGGGTGAGTGTTTGGGGGGGGGGGAAGAGACGACCAAATACTGTATATATAAAACTGAATTCACAGACTGAATGGGGGAAGAAAAGAAAATAAATAACACGGCAAATTGTGTCGTCCAGATCGCTGAGTGTCATCTCTCGCCCCGCTCATCGCCGAGTCGGAGTGCGTGTGCCTCCTCCTCCTCCTGCTGCTGCTGCGTCTGCACCGCTCGCCTCGGCCCCCCTAATGAGCATCCAGCCCGAGACATCGCGCCCCGAGAAGCAACTTCTAATGAGCGAGACGTCGCAGCTGTGTCGTCACCTGGCTATCACGCACACGCGCGCACGTGCACACACACAAAGACAAAGATCCCCCGTGTGGCCTTAACAGACCGTCGGGGCAAGTGCTGTTTGCGAGCACTTCATGAAGGCTGGCACGGCACACGAGTGGGTGGGTGGCCAGCACCAGACCCCGAACGCCTTTGTCTCCCCAGCGGCGATGATTACGAAACGCACCAGGTACTCAGTTGAGGCCGAGGCGACCTAGGGGAGGCCCAGGACCGGCTGAGACAATCGTCACCGGTGTTGGTGGCCGTGAGCGGGAATCGAACTCGGGTCGCCGGGATTGTAGCGCCTAACCGCTGCACCACCGCTCCCCGCGTGCACGCACGCACGCGCACGGCCGTCACGGGATGTTTAAAGCAGCGGTAGGTGAATGTTTGGGGTTGGCGGCTGTAGTTGTGAGTGTGATTCATTACTAGGGGCTATGTTGTAGGCAGCAGCGGTAACAACGATACGTTTGGAGCTTTGCCCGCAACATCACAAACGTCTCGGAGTTGAGATGTACAGAGTCGGGCTGAACGATTAATCGCTTTCAAATCGAAATCGCAATTTGAAACAACCAACGTGATTAGCAAATCGCAAAGGCTGTGATTTTTAGCGATTTGAAAAGTCCTATAGCTTTCTTATTGGAATTGTTTTATTTTTTATAATTATAACTTTATTTATTTAACTTAACAATTGTTCTATGTTTGATTGTATTATTTCAATTAAAACATTTTAATAAATGCATGTTGAAAGCAATTCATATCTTTTAAGTTCTCATCCTTGCATTAGAGTATATAGAGCAGTTCATATTTTGATGGTATCACGTGGTAATGCTCCATCACAAATGTTTTGAATCTATTACACAGTGAATATTCAACTGAAGCTTAACTTAAAAAAATATATAATCGCAAATGAAATCTCAATATCTGTCAGAAAAATCGCAATTAGATATTTTCCCCAAATCCTTCAGCCCTAGTACAGAGGGGGAATCGCCTCGGGGAAGAGCAGGGAAGGAGAAAGAGAGAGCCACTCATCCACTCACTCATCCACCCTTCTATTCACTTACACACCCACTCACCAATCCACTTACACACCCACTCACCCACTCACTCACTCACCCACCCTTCTATTCACTTACACACCCACTCACCAATCCACTTACACACCCACTCACCCACTCACTCACTCACCCACCCTTCTATTCACTTACACACCCACTCACCAATCCACTTACACACCCACTCACGTGCTCATTCACACACTCATTCTCCTACCCACCTACTCAACCACATACTTACTCGCTCACCCACTCGCTTAATCGCTCACTCACCCACCCACCTACTCACCCACCCCTCTCCTTCATGCACCCACTCAACCACTCACTCACCCACCTACTCACCGACCCTCTCCTTCATGCACCCACTCAACCACTCACTCACCCACCCATTTATTCACCTACACACCCACTCACCCACACACTTACACACCCACTCACCTGCTCACTCACACACTCACTCCCCCAACCACCGACTCACCTACATACTTACTCGCTTAACTGCTCACACACCCACCTACTCACCGACCCTCTCCATGCACCCACTCAACCACTCACTCACCCACCCATCTATTCACCTACACACCCACTCACCCACACACTTACACACCCACTCACCTGCTCAATCACACACTCACTCCCCCAACCACTTACATACTCGCTTAACTGCTCACTCACCCACCTACTCACCGACCCCCCCGCCCCCCCTCGTTCATTCACCCACTCAACCACTCACTCACCCGCTCACTCGCAGACTCGCACCCGGGTGTCAACACGGCCGAAGGCTGCTCGCCTCCTGAGAAGTGGCAAGGTCGGGCAACGGGCATTGACGCTCCATCGATCTTTTGCGGTGGAATTTGGAACAAGATCGAGGATGATGAATGTGCCGTTTGATATCGTCTGGGGGAGGTTGCGTTCACCTGGGCCACTAATAAGGCTGTCATCGCTACCCTTAAGCCCCCCCCCCACCCTCGCCGTCCACCCAATGTTATTCCAATTGCATGATCGGCGTGATGGCATGAGACGAATAGAACCTTGTAACCCGTGGGCTGCACCGGCGCGCGGAAGAGAGCACAGAGGCACGGATATATTGCGCGGGGAAAGAGAAGGGAACGGAAGAGGGAGAGAAACATAATAAGAAGAAGGGGAAGTAATGGAGGAACGGGAGCACGGGGTCAGGGGAGACGAGGAGAGGGAGGAGGTAGAGGCTGCGTCAGGGCCTCGACGCTGCTGCTGCTGCTGCACGGAGCGGCGTCTGTTCTCACAGAGGGCGGGGCGAGGGGCTCGGAGTGGGGGTGGCCAATCACAGAAGTCACGTGGTTCGCGGGAGGCTGGAGCTGGTTTAGATAAAGAGACGTTTTTATTGAGAGCAATCGCCGACGAGTGAGTCACTGCTGTGTTAGAGGATGGCGCGCAGAAGCGGAAATCACAGAGCTAGCACCGAGAACCCTTCTTCAAATGGCCCCTGTAAAGGCATGGGATAGCTATATATATAAAAGGGAAATGTGTGAATGTGTGTGTCTGTTTGAAATGTTTAGCATACTTCCCAACATGCAACAAACTTGAAATTTGGCATGTGGGTAGCTTCCAGACTGCACACAATGCAAAACGTATAAAAATCGACTTTTTTATTTGGGGGGGGGGGGGCGCAATAATGGATATATTTTGCACGGCAACTGAGCGGTGACGTCACATCTGTGATGTCACCCGCATGCGGCAGCGTCACGCAGTCTGCCTGCCGACGTCACTCATCCCCCCCCCCACCCTCCGCGTAGGCCGTGTATTAATCCAAGACAAGAATCTAAGTGATATTTGTTTTTTTACCCTTTTATCTGGCAACAAAACTGACACCTTTTTTTACAAGGAGTCATGTTTGCATAGACCACAATACCTGCAGTCATAATGCAAACAAAAAACATAATTCTGATAACGTATGCACTGTCCTTGAAGTTGATTGGTCCACACCCGAGACAGCTTTCCTTAGAGCCTAGTCTCACATGGTGTTGGACCAGATGACGCCAAAAGGCGCACAACTCAAAGACAATGCACCATCAGAGTATGAGAGCTCGGGGTAAGAATTTACACCATTGGAACCTCAGTTTCCAGTAAAAAAGAATCCAAGTCTCGGGCGAAGCCGGGTAGTAAAGCTCGTTATATATAAAACGGCCACACACACACACGCGCAAAACCCCACGAAGAGCTGTTAAGCATTCAACCAATTCGCACCGTCAGCCTCGTGTGCTATTGTGTAACGGCATCTTAAACAGTTTCGGGGCGAAGTAAAAATAACAACCCTCGATAAATACAATAATTTCGGATCACTTAGCGAGTTTTTATGCCGTCTCCAGAATCCATCGGAAGCTGCCAAAGCAATCCCGACGCTCCATTACTGCGGAGTGCGATTTGTGCGTTTTGTTGGCAGGCGTTGTTGGCGATGCAATTTTCGAGATACGGGGTGGACAAATGTGCAGTGCTTTGTGGCCTTAAGTTCGTGCCGGGGGAGACGAAACACACGCGGGCCGGTGGGTTGCCCTTGGCAATCTGAAGTCGATATCGAAGAGCAACATTAGCCATCGTGTTATATTACTGTTGTATTGCTATTCTTAGGGGCCGTCCATAAATGACGTCACGCACCTAGGGGGGGGGGGGTGTGGGGTCAGACATTTGTGACGATGTGTGACAAGTGGGGGGGGGGGGTCAAAAATCGTCCAAAATCGCGTGACGTCATTTATGGACGGCCCCTTATAGGTTTGCTCAGCCCTGAGCCATCGCAGCAACAGCCGCCGCGCGCCGCCAAGTGGCAGCGACGTCATCGCGGGGGCTGTGTGCCAGGCTCGGTGCACCTTGAGGCCATCGCTTACAGCGGGGAAGGCTCGCTGGCAGGGAGGTCGTGGGGGCAGAGCCACGGGCCATGCGTCGATTGAGATGACTGGCAGAGGCACCAACAGTGCCAACTTGCTGCGTTTTTTTCGGTAAAGTCACGTAGGTTAAAAAAGAAAACAAATTAATTAAATCACGACGTTTTGGAGGAAACAACACAAGCTTCCGCCTCCAAAACGTCGTGATCTAATTTATTTGTTTTCTTTTTTTTACCTACGTGACTTTACCGAAAAGAACCGATGAGTATGAACCCTTGCAGTCACGAAAGCTTCCAATCTAGAATTGCTGCGTTTTACATGCCCGGCGCCGTGCCATTTGCATGAACTCAAGGTGCCGTACCCTGGCTCGCCAGGAGATGGCAGTACAGCAAGTGGCCTAATCGCCATCGGCTTCCATCTGTACGGGGATAGAGCGTTGCCCCCTCGCGCAATGCGTGGGTTTTCTCTGGGTGCTCCGGTCTCCTCCTCACACGTGGTGTAATAAACACGACGAGTTGATATTCAGAACGCCACTGGAACTATGCACTTTTACGTCTAGATTGAAAACTAATTTCTCTAGAACTGCTTTTTTTGCGTGTGTTTAGTTTGTTATTCTTCCCCGGCAGCTCAGATTAGCGCGGTTGGCTACGTACCGCGCGAAAGAAGTTCAATATACATGCATGCGTTAATCGGCTGAAAAGACACCTTGAAATAAAAACGCAATGCAGAAGCAGCAGAGCCCTGCTGGAAATAGGAATTCTAGAACGGAGCCTGGCTGGCTCTCTCGCGTGTCGCAACAAACGTGATCAATGACTTGATGTGAAATTTCGATTTAAAGCTTCCGTGACTGCAGGGATTCATCTTCTTGGTTCTTTCGGTAAAGTCACGTAGAATGGAAATAATAAAATAATAAAAATAAAACATTATAAAATAATTCTCACGAGTAACTGTTTGTCACTCATTTCGGGTAGGGTACGGGTATGGAACGAGTACCCGTACCCGGCCGAGTACGGGTACGGCCGGGTACGGGTACGGGTACCCGTTTGCGACCCTGGTGCGGCCGGTTACGGGTACGGGTAAGGAATCAAAACCCGTTTGCGACCTCTGGCACGCGAGCAGCCACGTGGACGCGAGCCACCTCCTCCCGGGGCTCGTGAAGTGAGTGAGGATTGCACACGTGGAGTGGACGGCTCGGAGGGGCGACAGGATAGCGGCGTATCCACGCTCGGAATCGTGGGCACGGGACGGAAACGAAATATGAAAAACATAAAAAATATATATTTTTAGCAGGTTAAGGCCAACTGAGGTGGAAAGCTAATTTGTCTTGTTTTAACAAGTAAGGCCCACCGAGCTAAATCGCTATTTTATATTTTGCCAACTCAGGCCCACTGGGCTATATGTCTATTTTTAATTTTACCAGGTAAAGCCCACTGAACTGTCGTAATTTTTTCATTATTAATACCAGATAAGGCCCACCGAGCGATATCGCTCTTTTTCAGGAGCGACCAAACCATAGCCACCACGGCATAGCAAGCGGCAGGCCGGCCCTGCAGCCGGTTCACGCGAAAGATAAACACGTCCGCGCTGGGTCTGTGTGATTGCGTGCGCACTCCAGACACTCGCCCTCGGGCGAGAGCGTGAGACTGGGGTGTCCAGGAGCATGAGAGGAGATCACGGCAAAGGGCGTCTCAAGCCGTAACCCTCTCCTGGCAATCACAACCACGCGTCGCGCGCCTCCTCCTGGAGCAGCAGCAAAGACATTATCAGCTCGTGGGTGCAGCTCCTGGATTCAGCTCGTGGGTTTGACTGGTGGGGTTAGCTAGTGGCTTGAGCTGCCGGATTTTCTCCGGGTTTTCTGGGTCTTTTGCCGCACATAAAAGCCATTATCGATGATTAAATTAATTGGCGATCCACCGAATCTTTATTTGCTGTGGCTGCTTTGGCAGTGGTGCACAAGCACAGTCAACAACAACAACCCTCAACGGTTCGTCAATTGCAACACTCTGTGTGGCCTTAAACAGGCGATGTTTGGGGTATTTTAAGACGCGTGTCACGAGAACACTTTCATCTAGAATCTGATTATAACAAAGGGCTGTGACAAAAAAAAATCTCTCTTTGTTCTAATCATCAAGCTCATCACCGCCAACTGCGACTTTTTTGTCCTAAAGCTTCATGAATATTGATGCTCATTGGTGATCGGGGCCGCGGAGACAGTTGCGGTGTGTGGGGGGGGGGCTCTTGAAGCCACAAGACTCCTGGGTTTGGGAGAAGGATTTGATGATTTTATTTCTGTGTCCACGATCTCGACCCTCTCTCATCCTCCTCATCTTCCTACTTCTACCACCCTCGCTCACATCTCGTCCTTTCGTCGTTCTCGAGAGCAAACAAAAAAAACGAACGCGAGCCGTGTGCGTGGGAGGGGAGGAAGGGAGAGAGGAGCGGTGGCGCAGCGGTTGACGCTGCCGTCTTGTCTCCCACTCAGCGTGCGTTCTCTCATCCACGTGTTCCTCTACGCACGCATATAAAGGCAAAGGTCCCCCGTATAGCCTCAACAGACTGTCGGGGCAAGTGCTGTTAGCGAGGAGCAGCACCTATGAAGGCCGGCACGGCACACGACGGGGTGGCTGGACAACACCACGCCCGACCGCCTTTGTCTCCCCAGTGGCGATGTTTACTACGCGCGGCGCCAGGTGCACAGTTGAGTCTGCGTGGACCTAGGGGAGGCCCAAAACCGGTTCGGATAATCGTCACCGGTGTTGGCCGTGTGCGGGGATCGAACTCGGGTCGCCGGGTTCGTAGCGCAGCGCACTAATCACTACGCTACCGCTCCCCACACACAAACAACTTCGCACAACAACAACAACAACAACCGCCACTCGCCACCCAGTGGCGGTGACGTCACCACGACGCTTGTGCCAGGCTAAGTGCACTTTAAGACCACGTGACGTGTCTATGTACACCTATTTACACACACACATTGCATATAAACCCTGCCTCGACGGATATTGTAAACACATTCCTGCGGAGGGAGCTGGTAGGAACGTTGGGTTGCTCGGTGAATGGCCAGTGTCAACGGCGGCGTGGTGTATTCCGCAAATATGCCCGACTGTGAGGGCGGGCACAAGCCGGCGTGAGTAGGTGAAACGTTGAGTTTAATAAGGGCACCACGGGGTGACCAGCCCCTCCCCACCCAGCCCCACCCCACCAAGCCCCTCCCACTCCCCACCCTCCCCACCCAGCCCCACCCTCCCCTCCCCACCCAGCCCCTCCCCACCCAGCCCCTCCCCACCCAGCCCCTCCCTCCCCACCCAGCCCCTCCCTGCACGACGGACGGACGGACACAATAATCCCCTGTGGGCTGGTGTAACCAGGAGGTTCCAACCAGTAACACACTCAATGTAAGACATTGAGGTATTATTAAGGCGAGGTGACGAAATCTGAACTCCGTATCGATTTACTCAATTACGCGGAACAGAGCTTGCAGGGTGGGGGGAATCAGCAACGTATCTCCAAGGATAAATATAAATTTGTTGTTGTATTGGAAATGCATTTTCTCATTCCGTTATGAAATGAAATGTAAAGAGGGAGACGGGAACGGGTTGGAAGTTGCTGCTGGAAAGCTTTCCATCGTCATCGTTCCGAAATTGTTTACTGCTGCTGCTGCAGTGTGATGCTTGGACCATGACTCCCACTGTTGATGATGATGGTGGTGATGATGGTGATTAAGAGGTGTCAGAGGAGGAAATCGGGCAGCCAGGAGACGAGAAACCTCGCCGTGTCTACGAGTGGCGTAACACTCACAATTCCGCACAGATGGATTGACTAATTACAGTCCTGACAAGTTGTTGTTGGGGGGGGGGGGGGGTTGCAACAAGAAGGCAATGATTGTTTTGGTATTTTAAATTTTCGGGTATACATTTTTTTTGGGAGAGTTGATTTATTTACTTGAAGAAAATCGGTGTAAGCCAATCCGTTTCAAAGCCAATGCATACGTTCAACATATGTAATGACAGGGTGACTCCTGTCGGCCTGGGGTGGTAATTGCGGCTATGGTTGAATTACGTAATGCCAGGGGGGGCGTGTCTGGGGTGAAGGTGAAAGGCGGAGTCAGTCGAGAAGCTCCGTGAACCGACTCGAAGGTTCTGGAAGGGGGCGTGGCCAGAGGTGGAGCTTGGCCTCACCGGAGCAGATATCAGGGCACAGTAGGGGGCACAGGTGGTACATCAGCCAGTCATCTCGGTCATCTCAGTCAGCCGACCCGTGGCACCTGGGTCTGCCCCGTAACCTCCTGCCAGCGGGCGTTCGACACTTCACGTGGCCTCAAGGTGCACATGGCCTGGCACAAGCGTCGATGTGACGTCACCGCCACTTAGTGGCGAATGGCGGTGGTTGTTGTTGTTTTGTGTGCACGACATGGACTGATGCGGTACGGGAGGATGTGGAGCAGAGTGCGGGGAGTAGTGACGCAACGGTTAGCGCACTGTGCTGCGAACCCGGCGACCCCAGTTCGATTCCTGCCAATTTTATTTTTGGGCATGGGAGGGGGAAGCGACGATTGCAGTGTTTTAGTGCCTGGCTTGAACACATCACGCAAATCAATCTTACACTCGCCAAGAATCAATATTGTACCGCCGATTGCTACGCGGCCGTTACGGCCCTCATTAATATCAATTATAATTAATTACACTTCTCACCCCAAGACCCCCCCACCGCCCCGCCCCACTCTCGCCAAATTAATACCACCACCCCCACCACCATCATCACCCACATCTCCCCCCCACCACCCCCCCACCACCCCCCCACTCCCACCACCCAATCACCACCACCCCCCCACCACCACCCCCCCCACCACCACCTCCGCACCCCCCCCCCCACCCACCACCCCCCCCCACCACCACCCCCACAACCCCCCTACCACCCCCCACCCCCCCACACCCCCACCACCCAATCATCGCCATCCCCCCACCACCACCCCCCACCACCATCTCCACCCCACCACCACCCCCCCCCCCCACCATCCCCCCACCACCACCCCCCCCCCCCCCCCCCCCACCCCCCCACACCCAACACCATCACCCCCCACCACCACTCCCCGCCCCCCCACAATCACCATCCTCCCACCACTATCCCCCCACCACACCTGCCCCCACCACCCCCCCCCCCCCACCTCAATTTCTCCTATTGTTGCTCTTCGGGAACGGCGGCTCATCCGTCGAGCGAGCCGCTGCCAATCAGATCCAATGAGCTGCTCATGTGGAGATCGGAATAGCCTCATCATCACATCCCTCTGGGGGCCGCTAAAATAGTTATCGCTATGTGGGGAAGTCATATGGTTTGACTCGCCCCCCACCCCCCGGCATAGGAATGTGGAATTGCCACCACCGGCTCCGGGTTGTTAAACGCGAGATGGGCACCAATAATCGTTGTGTGTGGAGGTGATGTGTGGACAGATGAAGGTCAAGACAGAGATGGTTTGTTTTAAGATTTAGCACTCGCTGATTAAATTCAGTCTCTTTTCAACGGCGGTCATTCGCCACCGTGTAGCTCTTAAATCGCTGCTGCGACTAGTTACTGCTCACTCATATACTCACCCACACAGTCACTCACACACACACTCACCCACACACTCACTCGCACACTCACTCACATACTTACACGCTCACTCACACACTTACACGCTCACTCACACACTCACACACTCACCCACCCACTCACTCACACACTTACACACTCACCCACATACTCACACACTCACCCACACACTCACCCACACTCACACACTTACATGCACACTCACTCACACACTCACCCACTCACTCACACACTCACGCAGACACTCACACACATACTGACACACTCACCCACACACTCACCCACTCGCCCACCCACCCACTCGCTCACACACTCACACACTCACCCACACACTCACCCATACACTCACCCACACACTCATTCACCCACACACTCACTCACTTACACACTCACCCACACACTCACTCACCCACACACTCACTCACTTACACACTCACCCACACACTCACACACTCACCCACACACTCACCCATACACTCACCCATACACTCACTCACACACTCACTCACCCACACACTCACTCACTTACACACTCACCCACACACTCACTCACTCACACACTCACACACTCACCCACACACTCACTCACCCACACACTTCCACACTCACTTACACACTTACCCACACACTCACTCACTCACACACTCACTCTCACTCACACACTCACTCACTCGCCCACCCACTCGCTCACACACTCACACACTCTTACACTCACTCACTGACACACTCACACACCCACACACTCACTCACCCACTCACTCACACACTGACCCACACACTCACCCACACACCCAGTCACTCTCACACTCACTCACTCTCACTCACTCACTCACTCGCCCACCCACTCGCTCACACACTCACACACTCACACACTCACCCACCCACTCACTCACTCACACACCCACTCACTCACACACTCACACACTCACCCACACATTCATACACTCACTCACACACTCCCTCCCTGACTCACCCACTACATGAGATCCAACCAAATATAGCACAATCACATAAATTCTAACCAAATTATATTCATATTTCCGCGCGATAAAAAAAAACTCAACAGTCGTTTTAAAGTCAAATAAAACAAATGTTTTAATCTTCCACGCATTGCAGTAGACGCATGACCCATCGCTAACGCCCAGAATCCCGGGCCCGGGTCGTCATTCGCACGGAGATCGCCGAGACAAATTCACGTTTTGATGGAAACCCTCGCAAGGCAAAGCGCGGAGCGGCGGCAGTGAATGAGATGTGGGAGGAGTTGTGGGTTTTTTTTACTTTCTCTGGCGTTCACCCCCCTCCCTTCCCCTCCCCCCAGAGAGGGAGGAGAGAAGGGGGGGGGGCACTCATTAATTGGCGAGATATCTCCCCCAACCACCCACCCACCCCTCCACTCATCCGCGCCGTTGCAAGCTGGGATGATTTATCGCAGGCGGTGGGCAAACGAGCAGCCCGGCAATTCCTCGGTGGCAAAGATTTGCGGGCGGTGGCTGAACCCCCACACCCCCCCCAACCCCCCAGACGAGGCCACCTCAACACGAACTTCGCTTCGTATCAACGGCGATCGTGGGGGGGGAGGGGTGGCCCCAATGGGTGACCCCTGGGGTCACCGCCGGGCACATTCTCCCGTTCGCGGGCAGCCGCCGCCGCCGCCTTGGGACCCCTCCAGGGCCCACGTGGGAAGCGTTGCGCAGTTGCACCGCCGGCGCAACTTTCGAGATCAGAATCCGAATATTTTATTTTGGTACTTGCGGGAGGAATCCGATTGAGCTACGAGAGGTCTTCGTTTCACCGATGTCAAGTAAGGGGGTGGGTGGGTGGTTGGGTGGCGGTAAGAACGTAACAACAACAAGCAGTGCAACAACGCGCGGATTTTAAGGGATGTGGAGAGTCGAGTTGGTGGGGAGGGTGGTGGTGGGGGGGGGCATTGGGGGGGGGGGCGTGGGGGGCGGTGTCGAGGACGAGTTCAAGTCGAGGTGGCGATCGTTCGGCGTCAATCGATGAGATTTTATTGTTTAGAAGTTTTGGAGAAGGCGTAAGGTCAAGGGCAGAGCACCGCGTGGCCTCCACGTGGGAAGGAGCCTCTCTCTCTCTCGCGCGCCCGGATGCCTGCGGGAGTGAGCGTCTGATTGATTGCGTCTGTGAGTGTATGTGGGAGCGGTGGTGCAGCGGTTAGCGTGCTGCGCTACGATTCCCGCTCACGGCCAACACCGGTGACGATTATTTGAACCGGTGCTGGGCCTCCCCTAGGTCGACTCGGCCTCAAATGAGTACCTGGTGTGGCGTGTAAACATCGCCACTGGGGAGACAAAGGCGGACGGGCGTGGTGCTGGCCACCCACCCCCTCGTGTGATGTACCGGCCTTCATAGGTGCTCGCTAACATTACTTGCCCCAACAGTCTGTGAAGGCTATACGGGGGATCTTTGTTTTTTTGTGTTTTAGGTGTCGGCAATCATAGGTGCTCACTAACAGCACTTGCCCCAACAGTCTGTGAAGGCTATACGGGGGATCCTTGTTTTTGTGTGTCTTAGGTGTCGACCTTCATAGGTGCTCACTAACAGCACTTGCCCCAACAGTCTGTTAAGGCTATACGGGGGGAAATTTGTCTTTGTTGAGGAGCGGTGGTGCAGCGGTTAGCGCGCCGCGCTACGACCAGAAGTAAAATTTTCCGCTCACGGCCACCAACACTGCTGGCGAATTATCTGAACCGATTCTCCCAAACGTCGACGCAGCCTCAAACGAGTACCTGGTGCGATCTGAAAACATCGCCACTGGGGAGACAAAGGCGGCCGGGCGTGGTGTTGACAACCCACCCCGTCGCGTGCCGTGCCGGCCTTCATAGGTGCTACTCGCTAACAGCACTTGCCCCAACAGTCTGTGACAGGCTATCCGGGAGATCTTTGTCTTTTTGTCTTTGTGCAACCCGCTAACAGCACTTGCCCCAACAGCCCGTGTCAGGCTGTGATGGGTGCTGAGGGTCACCTTTGTCTGTGTGCGTGCGTCCAGGCTGTGACGCGTCGGCTCGTGCCTGGCGACGTATTCCGCGGGGCAATTGCCATCGCACCCAATACCGCAGCGCGCTGATTGCAAAGTGCCTTGGAAAGGTTTTGTCTTTTTTTGTGTTTGTGGGTGGGGTGGTGTGGGTGGGGGGGATTTCATCAGAAGGTGAAGCGGACACGTCAATTAACATCGGCAACGAGCAGCGGACGAGACCTGCTGAGATTCGCGCTCGCAGACCGCGGCGACCTCGTGGCGCGACATTTTTTAATTAAAGCGGAGGTGCTGCTCGACCCAGAGAGCCTGCGTTCGACTCCAGGCTCCCGGCAGCTGTCCCGACAATCACCAACGATCGTACAGACGACGCCGACGACAACAATAACAACAATCGCTGCACTCAATTTATTTTTGAGAATCTAAAATATCGGTGCGGCTTGTCACGTGACGATCATTCCTCCCCGCGGCGGACTGAAGCTAGCTCTGTGACATCCTCTTCCGCGGGGCAGGTTCTCTGACACGAGTCGGGGTCTCGCTGCTCACACGGCGAGAGCTCCGAATGGATTCCCTCGTCTCGTGGTGAAAATCGGGAGAGGGGGGGGAAGAATGTAACTTAAACACAAACCTGAAAATAGTTGATAGTGCCTTTTGGCGTCCTCTGGTCGAGCACCAATTGGGTCGAGGCTCAAAAGAAAGCCGTCCCTTGGTGTGGACCAATGAGTTTCAAGAACAATGCATATATTATGATAGTGTGGTTTTTTTTCGATTTAAAGCTTTCGTGACTGCAGGGATTCATCTTCTTGGTTCTTTCGGTAAAGTCACGTAGAAATAAAACATAAAACATAATAATCAGGTGATAACGGCTGCTTGCGTTGTAGCCGAAACGTCATGAAGACGGCTGCTTGCGTTGTAGCCGAAACGTCGTGAGAATTATTTTATTATGTTTTATTTTTATTATTTTATTACTTCCCTTCTACGTGACTTTACCGAAAGAACCAAGAAGAAGAAAAAAGTGTGTTTTTTGCTTGCATTTTGACTGCAAGTATTGTGGTTAATGAAGACATGAATCCTTGCAAAAAGGTTTACGTTTTGTTGCCAGAAAAAAGGGGAAAAATCCTATTATTATATTTTGGTACTGGCAAAGGAGGTCTAGTGATGCTCTAGAGGAGTTGTACACCCCTAGCTACCACTGCTATTCAGTGGCCTGAAATCAAATGTTTCGCTCGGGATGACCGCTGAAAAGTATGGTCTAGAGTTTTGATTATAGTGTGCTGATCTTAAAGGTGCATTGAAAATTTTTGATACTCCGACTGATGCTCCTGCTGTTATGGAGTGACTCATGCAGCCAGCTATGGCTGCAAAGTTTGGTCGTACATGTTATGTATATCGTTTATTGTTAAATTTAAATCACAGTTCCTATGATCACTGTTAAATTGTTTTTATAGCTTCATTTTTGTGATTTCGAAAAGTTTTTGGTTTAGCCATATTTGTTTGTTTGTTGTAGTACAGAATTAGACTGATAACTTTTATCTAAATTGTCTTGTGGTTAATATTGTTTGACTTGCATCCCACTGGGTTTTTGCACACAGCGTTGATATACGGTGCTTTTTCTGGAAGACTTTGCTGTTTTTAACTGGATTTTTCTGTTTGCGCTTAGTCACTTTAAGATGTTTTCTTGATCATGTTTTTCTTTGTCGCGGTTGCACCCGATTCAAGAGCCGAATGGCTCACAGGGCTATATACCAAATGAATGAAAACTGAAACTGAAAACTGTCGTCTCGCTCGACATCGCGCTGCGTGATCTCCTCTGTTAGCTGTTTCGGTCAGCGCCTCCGCTGCTAGAAGGCTCTAGTGGTGTGCCATAGGCTAGCCAGTACGGAGTGTGTGTGCAGGAGAGATCGTGTGCGTTCATAAAAGAAGGCGCCTCCGCAATTATCGTCGTCCAAGGGCGTGCACTACATATACATACAGTATATATACGCTGGCATTAAATAATTCGGGCGATTGAGACTTACATTCATCTTAGCTTAGAGTTTTGAAAGATAATTGATCCTTTTGTTCCTGAGAGTCGATATCCTATTGGGACCCCAATGAGAGTCGAAATCTTACTGGGACCCCAATGAGAGTCAAAATCCTATTGGGACCCCCATGAGAGTCGAGATCCCATTAGGACCCCAATGAGAGTCGAAATCCTATTGGGACCCCAATGAGAGTCGAAATCATATTGGGACCCCCATGAGAGTCGAGATCCCATTAGGACCCCCTCTCCCCACGTGTGTATTCTGGAGGGATGCTCATTAAAGGAATGCAGTCACAGGAATTTCAAAGTCGACTTTCGCACCTTCTCAGCAATATTCTTCACACACGAACGTTTCAATTCACTAATTGCCAACACTCGAACCGGTAATTTGCAAACACAGCGGGAGCGGCGGCGCGAGTGGTTAGCGCACTCTGCCACGGGCCCCGGCGACACGGGTTTGATCCCCGCCCCACCTGCAGTGCGGTGAGCGTGTGAGTGTGTGAGTGTGTGTATGCGTGTTGAACTTCTTTTGCACCGTACATATCCAACAGTGCTAATCGGAGGTGCGGGGTGAGCGAGTGAGCGTGTTGTTGTGACCTGCAGTGTGGTGAGTGAGTGGATGAGTGAGTGGTGGGTGAGTGAGTGAGTGAGTGTGTTGTTGTGACCTGCAGTGTGGTGAGTGAGTGAGTGGGTGAGTGAGTGGGTGAGTTAGTGTGTGAGTGTGTGAGTGAGTGAGTGAGTGGGTGAGTGAGTGAGTGAATGTGTGAGTGGGTGGGTGAGTGTGTGAGTGAGTGTGTTGTTGTGACCTGCAGTGTGGTGAGTGAGTGAGTGGGTGAGTGAGTGTGTTGCTGTGACCTGCAGTGTGGTAAGTGAGTGGGTGAGTGTGTGAGTGAGTGTGTTGTTGTGACCTGCAGTGTGGTGAGTGTGTGAGTGAGTGAGTGGATGGGTTAGTGGGTGAGTGAGTGAGTGAGTGGGTGAGTGAGTGTGTTGTTGTGACCTGCAGTGTGGTGAGTGAGTGGCTGAATGAGTGGGTGGGTGAGCGGGTGAGTGAGTGTGTTGTTGTGACCTGCAGTGTGGTGAGTGTGTGAGTGAGTGAGTGGATGGGTTAGTGGGTGAGTGAGTGAGTGAGTGGGTGAGTGAGTGTGTTGTTGTGACCTGCAGTGTGGTGAGTGAGTGGCTGAATGAGTGGGTGGGTGAGCGGGTGAGTGAGTGTGTTGTTGTGACCTGCAGTGTGGTGAGTGAGTGGGTGAGTGAGTAGGTGGGTGAGCGGGTGAGTGAGTGTGTTGTTGTAACCTGCAGTGTGGTGAGCGAGTGGGTGAGTGAGCGGGTGAGTGAGTGTGTTGTTGTGACCTGCAGTGTGATGAGTGTGTGAGTGAGTGAGTGAGTGGATGGGTTAGTGGGTGAGTGAGTGAGTGGGTGAGTGAGTGTGTTGTTGTGACCTGCAGTGTGATGAGTGTGTGAGTGAGTGAGTGGATGGGTTAGTGGGTGAGTGAGTGAGTGGGTGAGTGAGTGTGTTGTTGTGACCTGCAGTTTGGTGAGCAAGCGGATGAGTGAGTGAGTGTGTTGTTATAACCTGCAGTGTCGTGAGTGTGTGAGTGAGTGAGTGGATGGGTTAGTGGGTGAGTGAGTGAGTGGGTGAGTGTGTTGTTATGACCTGCAGTGTCGTGAGTGTGTGAGTGGATGAATGAGAATATCAGTGAGTGGGTGAGCAAGCGGGTGAGTGGGTGAGTGAGTGTGTTGTTGTGACCTGCAGTGTGAGTGAGTGTGTGAGTGAGTGTGTGAGTGTGTGAGTGAGTGAGTGGGTGAGTGAGTGAGTAAGTGAGTGTGTGAGTGGGTGGGTGAGTGTGTGAGTGTGTGAGTGAGTGAGTGAGTGAGTGGGTGAGTGAGTGAGTGAGTGTGTGAGTGGGTGGGTGAGTGTGTGAGTGAGTGTGTTGTTGTGACCTGCAGTGTGGTAAGTGAGTGGGTGAGTGTGTGAGTGAGTGTGTTGTTGTGACCTGCAGTGTGGTGAGTGAGTGGCTGAATGAGTGGGTGGGTGAGCGGGTGAGTGAGTGTGTTGTTGTGACCTGCAGTGTGGTGAGTGAGTGGGTGAGTGAGTGGTGGGTGAGCGGGTGAGTGAGTGTGTTGTTGTGACCTGCAGTGTGGTGAGTGAGTGGGTGAGTGAGTAGGTGGGTGAGCGGGTGAGTGAGTGTGTTGTTGTAACCTGCAGTGTGGTGAGCGAGTGGGTGAGTGAGCGGGTGAGTGAGTGAGTGTGTTGTTGTGACCTGCAGTGTGATGAGTGTGTGAGTGAGTGAGTGGATGGGTTAGTGGGTGAGTGAGTGAGTGGGTGAGTGAGTGTGTTGTTGTGACCTGCAGTTTGGTGAGCAAGCGGATGAGTGAGTGAGTGTGTTGTTATGACCTGCAGTGTCGTGAGTGTGTGAGTGGATGAATGAGAATATCAGTGAGTGGGTGAGCAAGCGGGTGAGTGGGTGAGTGAGTGTGTTGTTGTGACCTGCAGTGTGAGTGAGTGTGTGAGTGAGTGTGTGAGTGTGTGAGTGAGTGAGTGAGTGGGTGAGTGAGTGAGTGAGTAAGTGAGTGTGTGAGTGGGTGGGTGAGTGTGTGAGTGTGTGAGTGAGTGAGTGAGTGGGTGAGTGAGTGAGTGAGTGTGTGAGTGGGTGGGTGAGTGTGTGAGTGAGTGTGTTGTTGTGACCTGCAGTGTGGTGAGTGAGTGAGTGGGTGAGTGAGTGGGTGTGTGAGTGTGTGAGTGTGTGTGTGAGTGAGTGAGTGGGTGAGTGTGTGAGTGAGTGAGTGGGTGAGTGTGAGTGAGTGAATGGGTGAGTGAGTGGGTTAGTGAGTGAGTGTGTGAGTGTGTGAGTGTGTGTGTGACTGAGTGAGTGAGTGGGTGAGTGTGTGAGTGGGTGAGTGAGTGGGTTAGTGTGTGAGTGTGTGTGTGAGTGAGTGTGTGAGTGTGTGAGTGAGTGAATGGGTGAGTGAGTGGGTTAGTGAGTGAGTGTGTGAGTGAGTGTGTGAGTGAGTGGGTTAGTGTGTGAGTGTGTGTGTGAGTGAGTGTGTGAGTGGGTGAGTGTGAGTGAGTGAGTGTGTGTGAGTGAGTGGGTGAGTGAGCCTTTTGTTGTGATCTCCGGTGTTGCGGTTGAAACGAAAGAGTCGCAGTGTCTAGTTGACCGAGTTGACACACGTCCTGAGATGGCTGCGCAAACCCCTCCTAGATCACGGCACGCATCTGCCGTGGAGACATCGCTCGCCAGCGCGAGCGGCGTGACTGGGTCGCTAGCGCCGATAGGGACAAATGAGGACTCGCTGCGCATGGGAAATTACGAGTTGAATTTCATTCACTTCGCGTCACCTTCAAACATTCTCGCAAAGAGTGCAGCTTAATCTAGAACCCACCAGCCCCGCACCCCCCACTCCTTCCCACTCCCACAGGTGCAATTAGAGACGCGCCGTGAATTTGTAGCGGATTTAATTGGAAATGAATCTCAAGGCGTCGATGAAACGGTGTGAATTAAAGCTGGAGGTGAAACATTGCTTCGTGCGGAGGAGCGATTCACGGCAACGCTCGGCATCAGCCGCCAAGGCTGAATATAACGAACAACATGTCTTCTATGTATGTGAGAGAGATACGTGCGTGTGTGTGTATGTGAGATGCGTACGTGTGTGTGAGAGATACGTACGTGTGTTTATGTGAAAGATAGTTCATGTGTGTACGCGAGAGATACGTACTGGTGTGTATGTGAGATATACGCACACGTGTGTATGTGAGAAAGATACGTACGTGTGTGTATGTGAGAGATACTTGCACGTGTGTGTATGCGAGAGATACGTCCGTGGGTGTACGTGGGAGATACGTTCATGTGTGTATGTGAAAGATACGCACACGTGTGTGTATGTGAGAGATACGTACGTTTGTGTGTATGTGGGAGATACGTAAGTGTGTGTATGTGAGAGATACGTCCATGTGTGTATGTGAGAGATACGTTAATGTGTGTATGTGAGAGATACGTACGTTTGTGTGTATGTAAAAGATACGTAAGTGTGTGTATGTGAGAGATACGTCCATGTGTGTATGTGAGAGATACGTTCATGTGTGTATGTAAAAGATACGCACACGTGTGTATGTGAGAGATAGTACACGTGTGTGTATGCGAGAGATACGTGCATGTGTGTGTATGTGAGAGATTCATACATGTGTGTGTGTGTGAGAGATAGGCACTGTTGTTAATGTGAGAGACTTTCTATTGACCGATGAACGAGACTGGTGACCGCTGTGGAGACGGGGCGAGTCGGTGAGTTGCTGCTGCAGCACTGGACCGTGAGGGATGGCGATGGCACGGGAAAAGGTCTTCATCCAGCTGTGGATAGACAATGGCTGCTGCTGCTGATGATGATGATAGATGCGTCAAGTTAGAGGCACAGCCCTGCAACTGCCCGAATTCGGGATTTCGAGCGGCAGGAAATTGAGCGATGAAATCCACAGTTCGTATGACAAGAGCTGGGAAGATTGCTGCTGTTGTTGTTGTTGTTGCGACGGTTCGGGTGGGGGGCCTTCATCCAGCAGTGGTGATTTCATGGCAAGTCTCAAGCTGGTTTTGTTTAACCAGGTGAAAATTTCAGTAGATCAGGACGAGTTCCCATTTGCAAGAGTTACTTCATTTAGTGGGCGAGTGAGTGGGTGAGTGAGTGAATGAGTGGAACAGTAGGTGAGTGAGTGGGTGAGTGAATGAGTGGGTGGGTGAGTGGATGAGTGGATGGGTGGGTGAGTGAGTGAGTGAGTGGATGGGTGGGTGAGTGAGTGAGTGGCTGGGTGGGTGAGTGGGTGAGTGGGTGGGTGACTGGGTGAGTGTGTGAGTGGATGCGTGGATGAGTGAGTCGGTGGGTGAGTGAGTGAGTGGGTGAGTGGGTGGGTGACTGGGTGAGTGAGTGAGTGAGTTTGTGAGTGAGTGGGTGAGTTGCTAAAACACAGCAAGTTAGCATAGTAGGGGGCACAGGTGGTGCATCGGCCAGTCATCTCAGTCAGTCAACCCATGGCACCTGGGTCTGTCCCGTGACCTCCTGCCAGCGGGCGCTCGACACTTCACGTGGCCTTAAAGTGCACTTAGCCTGGCACAGAGGCGCCGTGGTGACGTCACCGCCACTTGGCGAATGGCGGTCGATGACTCCAGTCAAGTGAAGTTTTTTAGATTTTTTTTTTTAAGCTTCATTTGAAGCTTACGTGACTTTACCGAAAGAACCAAAGAGTATGAAGTGTATTTCCTTTCAGAAAGATGAGAACTGCGGGAGACCTGGATGAAGTCAGTCTTGTGTGCAAGAGCCGACTCGCCTGGCTCACCGACACGAGCAAAGCAAAGCACAATGAAGCGAGAGAGAATAATGGCTGCTACTGCTGCTGCTGCTACTACTGCTGCTGCTGCTGCTGCTACTGCTGCTACTGCTGCTACTGCTGCTGCTGCTGCTACTGCTGCTGCTGCTGCTACTACTGCTGCTACTGCTGCTACTGCTGCTACTGCTGCTACTGCTGCTGCTGCTGCTGCTGCTGCTACTACTGCTGCTACTGCTGCTACTGCTGCTGCTGCTACTGCTGCTGCTACTACTGCTGCTACTGCTGCTACTGCTGCTACTGCTGCTACTGCTGCTACTGCTGCTGCTGCTACTGCTGCTGCTGCTACTGCTGCTACTGCTGCTGCTGCTACTGCTGCTACTGCTACTACTGCTGCTACTGCTGCTACTGCTGCTACTGCTGCTACTGCTGCTACTGCTGCTGCTGCTACTGCTGCTGCTACTGCTGCTGCTGCTACTGCTGCTGCTGCTACTGCTGCTACTGCTACTGCTGCTACTGCTGCTGCTGCTACTGCTGCTGCTACTGCTGCTGCTGCTACTGCTGCTTCTGCTGCTGCTGCTGATACTGCTGCTGCTACTGCTGCTTCTGCTGCTGCTGCTGCTGCTGCTACTGCTGCTTCTGCTGCTGCTGCTGCTGCTGCTGCTACTGCTGCTTCTGCTGCTGCTGCTGCTGCTACTGCTGCTACTGCTGCTGCTGCTGCTGCTACTGCTGCTACTGCTGCTGCTACTGCTGACGACAACGGAGGCGGCGGTAAGTAGCTCGTGGTGGCGAACCCGGGACAATGTCACGCGGAGGTGGTTGAAGTTGCCTCGACAGGGGACGCCGTGTACCCGGAGTGGTTCCTAGCGCGAGGGTTACCGCAGTGCAGAGGAGTGAGTCTGCGCGCTGCCGGAGGAGCTGTCCATGGTAGGCGCCTCACTCCCTCCCTGACACTGCCCGCCGATCTGCTCACTCGTTCGTCAAAAAAACCCGTCTCGCGCGCGTGTTGAGCGGACGGCATTGCAGTGCGTGTGTGTGTGTGTCCGTCTGTCGACAGCCGCTGTTGTTGTTGTTGTTATTCTCCTCACTACGCCTTGAGGGAAAGCTCTTGACTCGTTGTCAAGAAAGGGATTTCGAACACACGACGTTTACAATTGTGCGATTGTACATTTGCAATTGACAATTGTAAATTTACAATTGTACATTTACAAATGTACAATTACAAATGTACAATTGTCAATTGTAAATGCACAATTGTACAATTGTAAATGTACAATTGTAAAATGTGGGTTTGAAAACATGTACAATTGTAAATGCCGTGGGTTGACTCTCCAACACACCGGTGTGCTGTACTAGCAACGAATTGGCACGTTCTGTTTACGTGACAAATCTCACTAATAATTGGCTGTGGCGGGTTTAATGACCCAATTATATTTACGCGATCTAACCCAAAAACCTTTCATTATGGATAATATTGGTCGCGAAAGCCTACTACAACGTGTTAAACAGGGCAGGCAGTGCTGCCAGTAATTCACTGCAAGGGGGGGTGGTGGGGTGACAATGCTGCGATGTGTAATCCTAATTGACTAATTTGCTGCTGCTGCTACAGAGTCAACATCACTAGCAACATCGAACAATAGCAACAGATAGCAGGGGCAGCAGCGGTGATTGCAGCGGCAAGAGCAGAATTAGCAACAGCAATTTCAGCAGACAGCAGCAGCAACAACAGCAGAGTAGACGCAGCAGCAGCTATAGCAGCAGCAGTTACAGCAGCAACAACAGCAACAGCAGAGTAGACGCAGCAGCAGCAGTGGCAGCAGCAGCTACAGCAGCAGTTACAGCAGCAGTAGCAACAACAATATGAGCAGACATCAGCAACAACAGCAGCAGCAGCAGTGGCGGCAGCAGCAGCAGCTACAGCAGCAGCAGCAATAGCAGCAGCAATAGCAGCAGAGTAGACGCAGCAGCAGTAGCTGCAGCAGCAACAGCAAGAGCAGCAGTAGCAGAAGCAGCATCAGTGACAGCAGCAGCATTAGCAGCAGCAGCAACAGCAAGAGCAGCAGTAGCAGAAGCAGCATCAGTGACAGCAGCAGCATTAGCAGCAGCAGCAAAAGCAGAGTAGACGCAGCAGCAATAGCAGCAGCAGCAACAGCAAGAGCAGTAGTAGCAGTAGCAGCAGCAGTGACAGCAGCAGCATTAGCAGCAGCAGCAACAGCAGAGTAGACGCAGCAGCAATAGCAGCAGCAGCAACAGCAAGAGTAGCAGTAGCAGCAGCAGCAGTGACAGCAGCAGCAGTTACAGCAGCAGCAGTAGCAACGGCAATATCAGCAACAGCAGCAGAGTAGACGTAGCAGCAGTGGCGGCAGCAGCGGCAGCAGCAGCAGCTACAAATAAAAGCAAGGTCATTTCAGACGTTGCGATGTACCTCCCTGACGCACCGCACCTGGCACGAGGAGCGTGGGTAGACCCACCTCTATGAATACGCTGCGTGTGTGCGACCCAGCAAGAGGTTGGAGACAAACAGCAGCAGGGGGTTAAACCCACTGCAACCGTTGTCAACGCGCGGTGGCTACACGCCGTAGCAAACACGAGTCGAGGTGGTGTCGTGTTAGAATAATCGTGACTTTTCTTCTTGTTGTTGATGTCTTGTAATCCCGGAGAGTCCAAGTGAGTCGCTTGAGTCGTTTTCAGGAGGGTCTTGCTGCTTGTTGCTTGCTGCTGATGCTGTATTCGGTTCTGATTTTGTGCGTTTCGGCTAATTCACGAGGGCTGTTTCATTGTACGCGTGGGATGACACGGGAGCACCCGGGGAATATCCCACGAGGGGGGTAACAGCACTCGACTCCCCCGTACAGATGGAAACAGATGGCGATTTAGTCAACTTGCTCTACCGCTTCCTCCTGGCGGCGAGCCACGGAACGGCACCTCGAGTTAAACGGCAATAAAAACTAGTTTCGATCAAATAGAAATTGAAAGTCAATACATTTGTAAATCAACCCGACTCAAAATAGGAAAAAAATATAAACACCTTACCAGCATCTTCTTGGTTCTTTCGGAAAAGTCACGTAGAAGGGTGGACGGCTGCTTGCGTTGTGGCCGAAACGTCGTGAGAATTAAATTTTGATTTAAAGCTTTCGTGACTGCAGGGATTCATCTTCTTGGTTATTTCGGTAAAGTCACATAGAAGGGAAATAATAAAATAAATAAAAATAAAAAAACACATAATTAAACAATATAACAATATAATAAAATAATATTATATTTATGTTTGGTTTATTTTATTTTATTATTTCCCTTCTACGTGACTTTACCGAAAGAACCAAGAAGTCGTGAGAATAATTTTATTATGTTGTATTTTTTTTATTTTATTATTTCCCTTCTACGTGACTTTACCGAAAGAACCAAGAAGATGAATCCCTGCAGTCACGAAAGCTTTAAATTGAAACCTTACCAGCAATAGGCGACGGTTCGGGCAATGACCCTTCAGAATAGCAGGAGGGCCAATTCCCCCCAAACTCAACTCCCATCGCCGTGGCTTCTGGGAACACGTGTGCAGTTGACCCCGGCGAGAGGGAGAGAGCCCCCCATGTGGTATCGATTGTCCAATTTCAATGTGCAATGTTATTGAGGGACTGTGTGGAGTCCATCCCCGCACCTCCAATTGGTTACGTACGGTGCAAAAGAAGTTCGAAATGCAATCAATCGTCGATTTTCCGGCAGCGGGGGGGGGGGGGGGCTGTCGGGTAATTAATCGCTAATGATCATTATTTAAAATAGCAACGTTATGTTTTTAGGTGCTGTGTGTCCAAACGTTTTTGTCTGTGTTTAAATATGTTCGCTACCGTGAAATTTCCGTAAATAAACGAACAGATGCCGCGTTTCGCTATAGCGAAGTTACCACTCCCAATTCTCGACGACTCCGCATGGGGCGGTGATCGGGAGCTGTGTCGAATTGGACTTTGAAATAAAGCGGAGCTACTTTGTGTTGGCATGCACACGTTGACAGCCTATGGATCGGCCCGGGACCATCCGGATAATCGATTATCGATTGTACACACCGTACATTTTCGTCTACAGCCTTTATTGGCAAGTTTTCGGGGTGCGTCTGATAATCCGGTGAATTCGGTAAAAGTTCTCATTTAGTTTTTGATGTTGTAAATCCGACTGGCTGGCCTACTCTTAATCAAAGACGCCCTGGGATAGAACCCAGCTGTCTGGAGGCCTCTCTCGATCGCCGCTTGAAGGTAAGGGGCCGTCCATAAATGACGTCACGCGATTTTGGACGATTTCTGCCCCCCCCCCACTTCATCACACGGCGTCACAAAAAGTCAGACCCCCCCTCAAATATGACGTCACAAAGCTCTGCCCCTCCCCCCCCCAAAAAAATAAAACATGCTTCAAATCGCTTTAAACTATTGTCATTGTAGTGCGTATTTAATGTGCCGCTGCACTCTGATGTTGCAGAAGAAAACATTTATTAAAAAGTCTATTTAATTAGGCAGAACGTGTTGTCTATATTTATTTAAAGTTGCGCATTTTGATGTGACGTCACATTTCTCAACCCCCCCCCCCCTCGTGACACATCGTCACAAATGTCTGACACCCCCCCCCCCAGGTGCGTGACGTCATTTACGGACAGCCCCTAAGGTAATGAAATGAACGGGACGATTCCCGTCGCCTGTGTGAGATGTCACGGAGGTCGGAGGAGGCCGAGCTGGTACCGAGGTGACGTGACGCCACCTCGCGGCAGCAGAGGGAACCTCCAACCCACGGTGTCAAAATAAAAACATTTACAAAGGTCTCCCCCCTCTCCCTCCGTGTAGTCTTAACAGACTGTTGGGGCAAGTGCTGTTAGCGAGGAGCAAGCACCTACGAAGGCCGGCACTGTGGCACACGTACACACACGTACACACACACGCGTACACACACACGTGCACACACACGCGTACACACACAAACGTACACACACACACGTACACACACGTACACACACACACACGTACACACACGTACACACACACACGTACACACACACACCTACACACACACGTACACACACGTACACACACACACCTACACACACACTTACAACAACCGCCATTCGCCACTAAGTGGCGGTGACGTCACCACGACGCTTGTACCAGGCCATGTGCACCTTGAAGTGTCGAACGCCCGCTGGCAGGAGGTCACGGGGCAGACCCAGGTGCCACGGGTCGACTGACTGAGATGACCGAGATGACTGGCTGATGCACCACCTGTTCCCCTTACTGTACCAACTTGCTGTGCTTTAGCCACCCGGCGCTCCGCTAGTTGTTGTGAGCGTCGCTCCTCCGCCCTCCGTTGTTGTTGGAGGGCGACTGCCTCCAACTGCCCAGTAGCGTCCTTCACGAGCCTCCTCCACAGAGGCCGATCTTGACACCGCTGGTACCAGTCATCGGCAAGTCAACTCAGCTCCACGTCCTCCTGTACCACATCACTCCATCTCTTCTCTAGCCCGTGCCGCGTCCGTCTAGCCCCCTCGATCCGGCCGAACAAAAGGTGTTTAGGCATGCGGTACACACACACACGTACAAAAACACACGTACACACACACGCACGTACACACACACATGTACACACACACGTACAAAGACAAACATCCCCCACATAGCCCGAACAGACTGTTGGGGCACGTGCTGTTAGCGAGCACCTATGAAGGCGAGAACAACACACGAGAGGGGGGGGGGGTGCCCAGCACCACGCCGGGCCGCCTTTGTCTCCTGAGCAGCGATGTTTACCACACACTGCACCCCGTACTCATTTGAGGCCGAGTCTACCTAAGGGAGGCCCAGAACCGGTTCAGATAACCGTCCCTGGTATTGGTCGCTAAATTGTCACCAAAACCACCATCCATCTAAACTGGTCTTCTGCACATTTCCTCGAATGACTGTTTTATAAAAAACTTTTTTGGCTTTTAACATTGTAAAAATCCACGTGGCAGCCCAAGTCACCACAACCATCATCGCTTCCTTGTACGTGTGTTGAACTTCTTTCGCACCGTACGTAGCCAACCGTGCTAATCGGAGGTGCGGGGGAAGGACAACACACTAAACACGAAAATCCGTTTTAAAGAAATTAGTTTATCAGATGATGATTTGAAAGTGCACAGCTCCAGTGGCTTCCTAATATCGAAAGCAAGAGCGTTCCAGACGGCCCGCAGAAGCGCATCCGAAAGCGCGCGATGCGGTGACCGGCTTTGTTCGATTCATCGCCTATTGCACAGCTGAAAACCCAACCCCCAACAACAACCAAAGAGACAAAAATTTAATTTTGTTTAAATTGCTGGACGCACTTTTATTTTACTGTGCAAGTTTATTTTCGCCCTTCTATCTGGCAACAAAACTGACACCTTTTTACAAGGAGTCATGTTTGCATAGACCGCAATACCGCAATACCTGCAGTCTCATATGGGTTGGACCAGATGCGCCTTTTGGCGTCATCTGGTCCAACCCATATGAGACTAGGCTCTAAGGAAAGCTGTCTCGGGTGTGGACCAATCAACTTTAAGGACAGTGCATACATTATCAGAGTTATGTTCTTTTGTTTGTATTATGACTGCAGGTATTGCGGTCTATGCAAACATGACTCCTTGTAAAAAGGTGTTAGTTTTGTTGCCAGATAGAAGGGTAAAGAACCAATTATCATATTTTTACTGGCAAATGAGGTTCCCATAGTTTATTTTCGCCGTTGCACTGTATGGCTCTCCGCCGCGATGTCTTCAGTTCCTGAAGAAGCTCCCAGCGCGTGGCGGCGAAACGTCGAACACACCACGGTACAAGCCGAAATCACGTGGGACGTATTATTTTATTTTGTTTGCAACACACAAGACACCGGGCATCGCTATCACCGTTGTTAGAATACATTCAGATGCGACACAATTACGATGGACGACAAAGAGCAATTCGATTCCAGTGCATTAATGATGCGGAGCATATCGTGACCCGCTGTTGTCTGCGCTCATTGAAATTGGAGGAATAATCAAGGCGGCAACGGCCTCTCTCTCTCTCTCTCCTGAAGCCCTCTCGTCGCAGATGGAAGAACTCGACATTGGCATTCGATTCCTGAACACATTGCTGCTGCTGCTGCTTCTGCGACTGCCATCATGCACGCGAAGAGAGCGGTGCTCCGCTGTTACCTGTCGGGATCGTTTCAATCGGCGGAAATAAAAGAAGTGGGGTGGGTGACACTTGACGACTTGGCAAACAAGTTTCTAAAACGACAACATTTCAGGTTTCCCACGAATTTAAAATCCGAGTGTGCACGCAGGAGTGCAACCCTAGGGCGTTATTCGAGAACGGCCCTGCAGAAGTGGAGATCACAGAGCTACCTCCGAGATGCCTTATCTTCTTCTCTTTCTTAAAGTCTCCTCTGTTCCACAGGCACAGTCGCGGGCAGCACTATCCCCCCGCTCCCCGTCCACTTGCGAGAGAGATTTTTGTCGCGTGACGGTTAAACTGATGTAATTTTTTTTTTCTCAGAGCTGACATTTCACCAAATGCAGTTGCGCAAGCGAATGTTACATTCTGGGATTTTCAGCGGCTCGTGGTGACCGAGCTGCCACCATAATCTCGCGACACCAGGCAGGCAGCCAGCAACAAACAGCACTACTGGAAGCGGAAACAGCACGTGGCTTCATTTTTCTTTTTTAAACACACATTTCCACGTCTTAAACATTGGTACGTAACAGTTGAACAGCAAACAGGGCAGGCTGAGCACTCACTCCCAGGCCCCAAAGGCCCCAACATAACCAAGCTATTTAAAAAATAGATATTTAATTTTGCCAGATTTAAGCCCACTGAGCGATATAGCTTCTGGCTATCACAAAGATAGCTCAACAAAGTGGCTCATCATCGTGTGGACATTTATAGCAACCAAATACTCTATAAACGCATGTTGATTTTAAACGTGGAGGGGCAAACCGGAGGACCCGGAGAAAAATCCACGCGACCACGGTGAGAGAGAGACACGCAAACTCCAAATAATTCAGGCGTCAGGGTCGGGATCGAACCCACGACCTCCTGTATACCAGGCGAGATAGTTAACATCTCCTAGCCACCGTGGCGCCCACTGTTATTTGCACCGCACCACCAGACGGCGACACAACCAATCGATTCGGTTTACCAGCAAAACCGGAGCGTTGTTGAAAGGCGAACAACATTTCGACAATTTTTATTTACACATATAAACTAAGACGCTTCGCTGGAGATGACAGCCAGCATCACCGGTGCTAGCGGAAGCTGCCTGAGCTTCTGCTAGGCTTAACCTCCAACCAAATCGTTAATGATAATTTGATTTTTACCCTTTTATCTGGCAACAAAACTGACACCTTTTTTTATAAGGAGTCATGTTTGCATTGACCACAATACCTGCGGTCGGAATGCAAACAAAAAACACAACTCTCATCATTTATGCACGGTCCTTGAAATTGATTGGTCCACACCCGAGACAGCTTTCCTTAGAGCCTAGTCTCACATGGTGTTGGACCAGATGACGCCAAAAGGCGCACAACTCAAAGAAAATGCACCATCAGAGAATGAGAGCTCGGGGTAAGCATTTACACAATTGGAACCTCATTTGCCAGTAGCAAAATATGATAATTGTTTTTTTACCCTTTTATCTGGCAACAAAACTGACACCTTTTTTACAAGGAGTCATGTTTGCATTGACCACAATACCTGCGGTCGGAATGCAAACAAAAAACACAACTCTGATAATGTATGCACTGTCCTTGAAATTGATTGCGCCTTTTGGCGTCATCTGGTCCAACACCATGTGAGACTAGGCTCTAAGGAAAGCTGTCTCAGGGGTGGACCAATCAACTTCAAGGACAGTGCATACAATATCAGAGTTAAATTTCGATTTAAAGCTTTCGTGACTGCAGGGATTCATCTTCTTGGTTCTTTCGGTAAAGTCACGTAGAAGGGAAATAAGAAAATAATAAACATAAAACATAATAAAATAATATAATATTATGTTTTTTTATTTCCCTTCTACGTGACTTTACCGAAAGAACCAAGAAGATTATCAGAGTTGTGTTTTTTGTTTGCATTCCGACCGTGGGTATTGTGGTCAATGCAAACATAACTCCTTGTAAAAAAAGGTGTCAGTTTTGTTGCCAGATAAAAGGGTAAAAAAGCAATTATCATATTTTGCTACTGGCAAAGGAGGTTACCAATGGTGCAAATCGTTAATGTTTTAGCTTTTGGCCTTCATCCAACACCCGCCCGACTCGCCGATGAACCGCACCAAGCGACGCTCTTCGTCCCACGTGGCAACTTGATCCGGCTGGCTCTGCCGCGAGGTGGTGGAGGGTTATCGTGAAACACGGAGACACTGCGACCCGATAAGAAACTCATTACGAATTGCAGGATTGGTGGCGAATCTCTCAGTTACACAGCAGCTTGTATTATTTATCTCGTAACAATGCATAGTTATCTGACGCATGCTTTTTTTTTTTACAACTATTCTCATTGCTATATACGTGTGCATGTAAATATCTGCATTTTTTTTCTACAATTGCCTGTGCATCGGTGCAAGTGTGCGCGCGTGCATGTGTGACACAGTATCTTCGTGTGCTGAGGAGCGGTGGCGCAGCGATTAGCGCGCTGCGCTACGAACCCGGCCAACGTCGGTGATGAATATCTGAAACGGTCCCGGGCCTCCGCTAGGGCGACTCAGCCTCAAATGAGCAAGCACCATAAATGGGAAGACAAAGGCGGTGGGGCGTGATTGTCGCCAAACCAGCCGCTCGATCGCCGTGCTGGCATTAATAGGTGCTCGCTAACAACACTTAACCCCCAATACTCTATAAGGCTACGGGGGCTCTATTTTTAATGCATCTACGCACACACATATACACACACACACATTGTTTAAGACCTGGCTGGTATTCATTTCATTGCATCGGTCATCATCCCTCCAGGGCGGTTAAAATCGGTACCGCTTTGCGGGTAAGCTAACCGTGGTTGTATTTTCGGTGGACTGGCCCCAGTCATAGGAATGTGGAATTTTCACAAGAGCCACCAATGGGGATGAAAGCCACCCCCCCCCCACCTTCCAGCCAGGTCCATAATTGCTGGCGAGGACGCCCCAAAGCGGAGATGATCAGCTCGAGATGGATTGCGGCGTCGCGAAAACATGACGGATGCAGACGGCGTGGATAGGCCTTCATCCAGCAGTGGACTGACCATGGCCGATGATGACGATGATATGTAAATGACGAGTGGTACGTGTGTGTACGTATTTGCAGGACGGTAATGCCCTGCGCTTTGACAAACACAACCTTCTAAGAAGACGCGTCCCTTATACATTCTTGTTCTGTCAGCAACCTGCAGTTCACGTTCCTCAATGCTATCCGTGTCCCTGTGCCTCCGATGGGACGCACAGGGACACGGACAGAAAAAAAGACCAAGCGGCAGCTGAAAAGTGTGCAAAGCAGTGAGGCGCACGCTCTGGATTCACAGCGAGAGACGGAGAGAAGCGGGGGGGTGGCTTTCATCCCCATTGGTGGCCGTTGTGAATGCGCACAGTGTACGTGTGCTCAACTTCTTTCGCAACTTCGATTTAAAGCTTTCGTGACAGCAGGGATTCATCTTCTTGGTTCTTTCGGTAAAGTCACGTAGAATGGAAATAATAAAATAATAAAAATAAAACATAATAAAATAATTCTCACGACGTTTCGGCCACAACGCAAGCAGCCGTCCTCAGGTGAAGAACAGGTCTGTCGGAAAGACAGTGTCTGAGACATTATTTCCCTTCTACGTGACTTTACCGAAAGAACCAAGAAGAATCTTTCGCACCGTACGTGACCAACCGGGTTAATCGGACGCGTGGGGCTAAGGACAACAAACATCGCATGGGCCGGTGGAAAAAGTAAGCGGGCTTGGGCAGGACGCGTCAACTGCGATGGGATGGCGGCGGACGTGCGAGACGGGAGGAAAAACAGCGCCACTCGGTCGGAGGGCGACCGCAGCGGAGGGTCGGACGATGAAACCGGCGCGCACACGCGAGGGAGAAAAACGGGTGGCGGAAATATCGACACCACGGGAGATTGTGTGACGACGGCACGGGGAGGAGAGCCTTCATCTCTAGCGGCGGATAGACCACGGCTGATGACGACGACGATGATGATGATGATGTCGGGAAGACTATATGCACTAAGTAGGCGAAGAACGGCCGGTGTCTGTTTCCGCTTCCGCTTCTTCCATCTCCCGCTGGGACGTCCTGCAGGAAAGATCAAGCCCGTGTGAGAACACACAAAAGCACTCCCGCGTTTCCCGCTCGTCGTTCGGCGCGACGTCCGACGTTTCGCTCCACGCGATGGGGACCTTCTTCAGGAACAGAATATTAAATTCAAGGAGAAGTTCCCGGCTTGGGGCAGCGGGGGGGGGGGGGATCTACCCCCCTTCGTTCCGTCTCTTTCATGTGGTCCAGTTGCGCCGGAATGGATGTTGTCTCTTGATTTGAAGTTTTCGTGACTGCAGGAATCCATACTCTTTGGTTCTTTCGGTAAAGTCACGTAGGTGGAAAAATAAATACTAAATCACGCCGTTTCGATCTGAACTGAACACTTCTACTGCTGTATCTTTCTGCCTAATGACGATTGCTTGCGATCGAAACGTCGTGATTTATTCTTTATTGCTCTACCTACGTGACTTTACCGAAAGAACCCAAGAGTATGGATTCCTGCAGCCACGAAAACTTCAAATCAGGAGACATCGCCCATTACGGCGCAGCTGGACCACATGAAAGAGAACCAGAGAGTACGTTGCATCCTGTTGTCAGAATCTCCCGGTGTGATTTGCCTGGACCGCATGTTGCAGTAACAAAAACAGAGAAGAAGCAGAAATGTTTTCGTGCTCGAGGAATCCGATGAGCTGTAAAGCTCTTCTTCACAGATGCCCAGTAAGGGGCGGGTAAGAACGTTACAACAAACATTGGGAGTCAAGTCTTAAGGTCAATGAGCAGCAGCAGCAGGAGGAGGAGGAGGAATGGGGAATGTGAGAAAGAGGATGGCGAAAGAGCGGAGGAACGGGAGCACAGGGCCAGGAGAGACGAGGAGAGAGAGGAAAGGCTGCGTCAGGGACTCGCTGCTGCTGCACGGAGCGGCGTCTGTTCTCACAGAGGGCGGGGCGAGGAAGAGGGGCTCGGAGTGGGGGTGGCCACTCACAGAAGTCACGTGGTTCGCGGGAGGCTGGAGCTGGTTTAGATAGACGTTTTTATTGAGAGCAATCACCGACGAGTGAGTCACTGCTGTGTTAGAGGATGGCGCGCAGAAGCGGAAATCACAGAGCTAGCACCGAGAACCCTTCTTCAAATGGCCCCTGTAATGGCATGGGATAGCTATATATATAAAAGGGAAATTTGTGAATGTGTGTGTCTGTTTGAAATGTTTAGCATACTTCCCAACATGCAACAAACTTGAAATTTGGCATGTGGGTAGCTTCCAGTCTGCACACAATGCAAAACGTATAAAATCGACTTTTGTATTTTGGGGGGGGGGGGGGGGGGCGCAATAATGGATATATTTTGCACGGCAAGTGAGCGGTGACGTGAGGGGCTCAGAGTGGGGGTGGCCACTCACTGAAGTCACGCGAGTTACGGGAGGCCTCAGCTGGTTTCACATGGAGATACAGAAATGTGTCCATGAGAGCGGCGGAGGGATTCGGGGTGGCCACACAGGGAGTCACACGATGCACGGGAAGGCTTGAGCTGGCAGGTGGCGGAGAAAACATCGGGGACATCGTGCGGAACAACGCGCGGAACAACGCGCGCTCGCACAGCCAGAGACCGCGCCTGCAGCACCACGCGGCGCAGGAAACCGACGGCGCGCTTGCGGATCTTGGCCCCGGCGTGGGAACACGAGGGTGGATCGTGCGTCAGCTGCCGCCAATGTTGTTTGTTGACGGGCGTAGCGGCACGGTCGAGGGTGAAGGAGCAGGCCCTGCGGCTGCCTGCGTGTGCCACTGCCGGCGGAAGCGGCCGCCGCTAGAGGGAGCTCTCGAGAGCCTCTCTCTAATTCTAGATTTGAAGCTTTCAGCCGCATCACCTCTACATAACAAAAGGTTCAGTCCCATTTACACGCACCTTTACATCATCCGCATCTAGTTTACACAACAAAGGCTCATTCCTAACAGCGTGCTTCACCCGCACCGAACCTCACAAAAATAATATTCAGGGCCTACCTTGGCTCCTCCCACCCTCAACCAGTATATATACAAGGACTGTTTTCTTGGAATTTCTCTCACATGATACAGCTATCGTGCTGTGACGGTTCCACCTGAAGACGGAAGCTTGTGTTGCCTCCGAAACGTCGTGATTTTTATTTTATTTAACTTTTATTAATTTTAATTTTTTACCTACGTGACTTTACCGAAAAAACCTAAGAATATGAAGCCTCTCTCTACACAGGGTATTTGGCCTACTCTTCCACGCTGGCCAGACGACTCGGAAGAGTTGGCAACACCCACGCTTTAACCCCGCCGCACGCGGCCTGCCGCTTGGCTCGCTGTCGCAGACCCATTCACACCGCCGGGTGGACAGAGGCGGAGGAAAGGTGGAGGGGGGGTGGATTTAAAGATAAGCCTCGTCGCTTCAACCGCCGCCCCGGGAGATGGAATCGAACCGGCGACCTCTGGATTGCAAGTCCAGTGGTGCTGACCGGTACACCTTGGGCAAAGTCTGCATTTAAAGGCCCCGAGTGAAACTCTGCAGCGGCAGCAGCAGCAGCAGCAGCGGCGTCGGGGGTCAGAGTGCGCGCGGCTGCTGTTACCATTGTTATTAGATCTTTTAAACAAATCCCCGTCTCTCTGGGGCGCCGCGCCGTTAAATTCTTTCCCCAACTCGAAAAACAAATCTGCCGTCTCCGTCTCCGCTGGGCGTCGCCGCCGCCGCCGTCGCCCCCATCGCGCCAGCTCCACATGGGGTTCCATCGCAGGAAGAACGGGGCGGAGCGGCGGCGCAGCGGTTAGCGCAGCGCGATACAAGCACGGCGGCTCGAAAAGAATTCGAGTTCCGAACCACGGCCAACATCGGGGGGGAGGCGAGCGATGTTGTGAACCGAGCCCTGGCGCGCCCCCAACCATTCACCGAGCCGTGCTGGCCAGCGTGGTGAAGTATGGTCTATCGACCCTGTTGAAGTCGTAAAATAAATAAGCGTACAGCACGCCTCCCTGCTCACATCTGGGCCCTGCGTGTTACAAAAAATATATAAAAGTAGTTTTTTAGACATCCCATCGGCCACGCGGCCTTCTGGCGGTGATTTCTGTTTTTTGGGTTTAACAGAAGCAAACTCTCGACCGGCGTCAACATCCAGCATCTCAGCAGCAGCAGCAGAGTGAGGCTCGCTTGAACTAATGCTGGTGACCTGCCAGATGTTTACTAGGCAAGGGACTCGCTCTCTGTTAGATATGGGTCCTGGTTCAGCGCAAAACTCTACAATGCACGACACTAATAGCCACGATCGTCGCTGTGGAGAGGATAAGTAACAAAATTAATGGGATGCAGACAATGTAATATACATAGCAGCCTTCACATCAATCGGGGTTCTGAGTGCTTTACAAATAAGTAATATTTTTAAAACTGTTTTTAAAACACGCTTTTATGAAATGTACTAGTAATGGAAAAACTCCACGACTCCAGGAAGTGGCCCCGAAGCTTGCCATAACGTAAGGGACCGTGGCCAATTACAGCCAACGTCAGTTGACCGTGGACAATTAGACCCAAGCCGAAACATAACATAAAAAAAAGAATGTTTGAAAATATATATTTTTTTATGATGGAATATAGTCTTGTCATCAGTATGACATAAATATACCAAGTTTGCAGTCGGGAAGGGGGTTAAAATTGAGTTACAAGATTTGGTGGATACAATGACATCAACAACGACAACAACAACAGACAGAGTGAGTTAAATAAAAGTGTGTAAAAATAAAATTCAACGCCAACGCCCAACACGTGGGATACGCGACACGCAAGGCGGTCTGCGTAAAATTCATCAGCAAAGCCACGTGCCCCCTTGGGCCTGACCACCTCTGAGCCACACCAAACTGAACCTCAAATTCTGCTTCGTGGTAAGCCATCGCACATCACCGGCAAGCGAGTCACTGCACGCCTCGCACTCCACTCCCCCACTTACCTCCAGTCGTGCGGAGTGTGGTCAGGCACGGCGGTCTACTTGCTGTTCCTCTGCCTGACGGCCTCCGTGCCGGCATGGCTATTCTCTGCTGCGCCCTTCCTGTTACCGTGACAGACAAAACGAGCGGCACGGTGACACATCCGATACTTGGCCCGGGTGGCGGCGGTGGTGGTTGTGCCTGGGCACGTGGCCTGCAAACCCAGCACTACGGAGGTAGCGAGGGTTGGCGGATCACGCGGGTGTCGAGTAGGACCCGTACTCTGGCTCGGCGGGAGAAGGCATTACCAGCAGAGTGTGGATGCCATCGATCTCCCTCGCCTGGTGTGCAGGAGGTCGTGGGTTCGATCCAAACCCTGACGCCTGCTGCTGTATATTTGGAGTTTGCGTGTCTCTCTCTCTCCCCGTGGTCGCGTGGATTTTATCTCCGGGTCCTCCGGGTTTTCCCTCCACATTTAGAAACACGCGTTTAGTTATTTAGATTATTTTGGTGCTATAACTGTCCAAATGATGGGGCCACTTCGTTGAGCTATCATTTGTGACCAGGTCGCTTCTGAAAAACAAGTTGATACCTCGGTGGGCTTTGCCTGGTAGGACGGGGATGGTTTAATGTTTGTGTGTGTTTGGGTGATTTGTTTACCTTTCTAGTACTTCGCATTCCTATCGTGTTTTTGTACCGTTTGTTTTCGTAACGCTCTTACCCCGTGCCCCTGCTGGACATCCGTGAACAAGAGCTTCACAGCTCATCGGATTCCTCCAGTAGTCTTTCCCAGGGTGCTCCGCTTCTCATCTCGGCCCCTGCGTTCACAATCTCTATTGTTCCTCACTATGCCCCCCCACTCCCTCTCTGTACTCAGTCACGTTTCCGCTCCCCTCCGTTGGAATAAACTCCCGACTCCACGTCAACACAGCCAACTTCAATCGTCCGTTTTTGTTCCTCCCTTGAGACTCATCTTTTTTCAATAGCGTGTCCCTTCTACCACTTCCTGCCCGCATCCTTCAAACCTTAACCAACCCCCTCCCCACCCCTTCCTAACCTCGCCAGCCCTCCCTCTCCCTACTATCACCCTTCAACACATTCCTGCAGAGGGAGCTGGTAGGAACGTTGGGTTGGCTCGGTCAATGGCCAGGGTCAACGGCGGCGTGGTGTATTCCGCAAATATGCCCGACTGTGAGGGCGGGCACAAGCCGGCGTGAGGTTAAACGTTGAGTTTTATAAGGGCACCACGGGGTGACCAGCCCCTCCCCACCCAGCCCCACCCCTCCCACCCCCCATCCAGCCCCACCCTCCCCACCCAGCCCCTCCCCACCCTCCCCTCTCCACCCAGCCCCACCCCTCCCATTTTTGGATGCACGACGGACGGACACAATAATCCCCTGTGGGCTGGTGGAACCAGGAGATTCCTACCAATATCATCCTTCCTCTTCCTAACTTCACCCCCTCTCTCTTTCCCTACCACCACCCTCCCTTGCCATCCCTTCCCCGCCCCAACACTCAAACCCCCATCCCTTTTCCCCATCGGCCAATAACGAGCGGGCAATTTGCAATTCTTGTAAAGCGCCTTCGACAAAAAAACGCTACGTAAAATCCTGGGCAAGATAAAAACCCTCGTCATTGATTTGGCCGAAAAACATCGCCATATGTCGGGAACCACAGAGCTTGGGCAACGGTTGGCGCCGGCTCACCGCCCCGCTGCTACCGCTGCCTTACCACTCATCTCCGTCACCCCCTCGCACCCCTCAGCCGTCTCTCTCTCGCTCTTCGAGGGCAATTGAGCGGACGCCGTGCGGTGGCGGCGCAGTGCTACGAGTTGACGTTTGCTTGTTTGTTTGTTGTTGTTGTTGTTACGTGAACACAGCATAGGTGTACGAGGTACGCGACATTATCAGCACTGGGGGGGGGGGGGGGGGAGACAAAGGCGGCCGGGCGTGGTGCTATGACCACACCACCCTCTTCGTGCGTCGTGCCAGCCTTCATAGCTGCTCGCCGACAGCACTTGCTCTGATGGTTATGTGTAGGCTACACGGGGCACCTTTGGTTTCTTTGTGTGTGTGAGTGTGTGTGTGCGCACGCACGCGGACTTACAGTGCCATCGTTCCGTCATCCTCTGCAAGAACCGGAGAAACGAGAAACACGCGTTCCGTTTAGTAGACAAATACGTCGAGTACAGCATCAAATACAAACAACAAGTCATATTAAGCAGGTAACAATGCATGTACAGCTCTCCATTGCTCTACTCCTGAATGGATGCCTCTCTCCCCAAGGCCGTATGGGGGAGGAGGCTCGTGAAGGACGCTGCTGGGCAGCTGGAGGCAGAGGAGCGACGCTCACAACGACGAGCGGAGCACCAGGCAGCTAAAGCACAGCAAGTTGGCACAGTAGGGGCACAGGTGGTGCATCAGCCAATCATCTCGGTCAGTGGACCCGTGGCACCTGGGTCTGTCCCGTGACCTCCTGCCAGCGGGCGCTGGACACTTCACGTGGCCTCAAAGTGCACTTAGCCTGGCACAGGCGCCGTGGTGAAGAACAAAACATAAATTAATAATATGAATGGGTAGACCAGAACGGTGAAGTATGGTCAAACTAAATTACCGATGTACAAACACGTGTCGCGGGCAGCACGGCAAAAACATCCCTCGCTGTACTCTACTTCTACGGTTCCCGCTTTCGGCAAACCCACCGCCCCGACCAACACGGGGGGGGGAGGGGGGGGGGGAAAGCTGCGGTCATCCAGCAGCGGAGTAGCAGAGGCGGGCCGCGCCGGCGTACCGACAGGGGTGGCCGTCGCTTTCTTGCGCCCCATCTTCTCGCAGGCGAAGATGATGACGATGAGAACGACCACCTCGGCGGCGATGCCCAGGAAGGGCCACACCGCGTCACGCAGGTCGTGGACCTGGGGGGGGGGGGGGGGGGGGTCGAACCCGGGCACGGCGAGGCGAGCGGCCGTTGAGGAGTCCTCGTCATCGACGCCGCCGTCGTGAGCGCGCGTGGTGCAGAGAACGCCGGTTTCATTCAAAGATAGCAATCCCGCGCTTGTGTGTGTGTGTGGGCCTCTCCAAGGTCGGCTCAGCCTCAAATGAGTGCCTGCTGCGGTGAGCAAAAAACATCGCCACTGGGGAGACAAAGGCGGCTGGGCGTGGTACTGGCCGCCCACCCCCTCGTGTGCCGTTCCGGCCTTCGTAGGTGCTCGCCAACAGCACGTGCCCCAACAGTCTGTTAAGGCTGCACGGGGGATGTTTGTCTTTGTTGTCTTTGTACGTGTGTGTGTGTGTACGTGTGTGTGTACGTGTGTGTGTGTGTACGTGTGTGTGTACGTGTGCATTTGTGGAGAGTTGTGCGGAGCGGTAGTTGCAGTGGTCTGCGCGCTGCGCTACAAACCCGGCGAGCCCAGTGACGATTGTCCGAACCGGTCTTGGGCCACCCCTAGGTCGACTGCTTTTTGTGTTTAGTTTGTTGTCCTTCCCCCACACCTCCAATTAGCACAGTTGGCTATGTACGGTGCGAAAGAAGTTCAACATACGCACCTACGACTCGACCTCAAATGAATACCTGGTGCGGCGTGTAAACATCGCCACTGGGGAGACAAAGGCGGCTGGGCATGCTGCTGGCCGCCCACCCCTTCGCGTGCCGTGCCGGGCTTCATTAGGTGCTCGCTAACAGCGCTTGCCCCAACATTCTGTTAATGCTATAAGGGGGAGTTCGTTGTCTTTCTGCGTGTCACGTTTGCCAATCATCCGGCTGGTCAAGCGTGGGGAGAGCCTTGGTTTGTTGGGCCCCACCGACCCGTCTGCTACGTTCAAGGGCGTCGGCGTCTGCGGCATTGAGAGCCGCGCACGGCTCCCCCCACGTCGTACCTTGAAGGTGACGGTGTCGTTGCTGGAGCCGGCGTCGTTGCTGGCGACGCACAGGTATTCGCCCTCGTCCTCGCGCGAGACCGCGGCGATCACGTGCTGTGTCCTCGCGCCGATCTTGCTCTCCGTGTCTTCCAGCAGCTGCGCGCGCCGCGAAGGTCACCGGGCAAAATGTGTCGTCAGCATCGTCGTCGTCGTTACAGTCATCGGCAACATCACCATGGGCAATCTTAATTTGGAGCTTTCGTGACTGCAGGAATTACTCTTTGGTTCTTTCGGTAAAGTCACGTATAAAGAAAAAATAATTAATTAAATAATCGCATACTACGACGTTTCGATTGCAACACAAGCAATCGTCATCAGGTATAAAAGAAATAGCAACAAAAATCTAACCAGAAAACTATAGACGGACATATAAGCAGGCAGATATCACAAAGATACATAGAGAGAGAACACACATCGGCACACAGAGAGAGAACGTCTCTGTGACGAGGCCTTAAATAGAGAGAGGGGGCGGGGCGGAGAGAGGGAGAGGGCAGAGAAAAATTAGCATGTCAATGAGTAGGACGACGCGTGGTAAGGTACGCAAGCTTGAAAATTAGGTGAACGGGAGAGAGACATACTGAATTAAATAACCTAGCAAAATATCGAAATGTAATGTAATGCAACACAGAGAGTCGGTCAACACACAATTAACGCATAGCTTGGTTGATTACGTATTTAAAAGATTGCTAAGTTAGAATTTAAGTGTGAAAATTCCAAAGAGAGGCGAAACACAAACACGAGGAATGGAGACACGCAGACAGAGCAGAACATAAGAACGACAAAAAACGAGTGGAGACAGAAAAAATACACTAGATCAGCAGCAACGTTGATCGTCAGCAGCAGCAGCAGCATCAGCATTATCATGAGCATCATCATTATCAGCATCATCATGATCGTCATCACCAGGATCACGGTAAACGTCATGATCACCTTCATGATGATGTCAAAGACCTCCGGCACCCACCCACTGAAAACGCACCCACCCACTGACACACCCACCTACCTACCGCCCACCGAAATCTCACCCACCCACCCCCACTGACCCACCTACCACTCATCCAAAACCCATCCACCGACCTACCCACCCATCCCACCCACCCATAACCCACCCACCTTATACGTATCTCGGTGTTAAAGACCTCACCCACGCACCCTGTGCGTAGGGTTACTGCCTCCGAGGTTCAAACCCCTGGGACACATCATTGAAAGAAGATGAATATCTCACAGTGCCAGAGAAGGGGAGACCCACATGCAAATCCACTGAGTAGGATATATTATAATTATCACTATCATCATAGAAATATTATAACACAACCGACAGATTTGCCGGGCGGGCAACTGGAGCAGCAAGCTGCCTCACTCACCAAGAGTTCGAGGGGGGGGGGTAGGGAGGGGATTCTGGGAAAGGCAGGCCAGGCAGAGGTCGCAAACGGGTTTTGATTCCTTACCCGTACCCGTATCCGGCCGCACCAGGGTCGAAAACGGGTACCCGTACCCGTACCCTACCCGATACCCGACTACCCGTACCCGGCTGGGTATCGGGTAGGGTACGAGTACCCGATTGCGACCTCTGGGATGAAGCCATGTTGCAGGCGCGGGTGGGTTGATTCTAGGAACTTGAATTGTGAGAAGAGACAAGACGTTGGGAAATGAGTGACAAACGGTTACTCACCAGTGACTCACGGCCTACCCGTACCCGGCCGCACCAGGGTCGCAAACGGGTACCCGTACCCGGCCGGGTACGGGTAGCCGGGTATCGGGTAGGGTACGGGTATCGGGTACCCGGTTGCGACCTCTGAAGCCAGGTGCCCGACCTCGTCCTCGCTCGCTCGCACGTCCACTCACCGTGAGCGTCTTCTTGTCCGCAGACAGCTTGAACCAGGTCCAGGACGGGGCCGGGAAGCCTTGGAAGGCCAGGTGGCAGCTGATCACGGCCTTGTGGCCGATGTACGCCGACAGCTTCCGCTCCTTCTTGTGGTCCTTCTTGTGCTCCTTCTTGTGCTCCTTCTTGCCCCCCGACACCGCGTCGAACTGGGGGGCGGCTGCGAGCAGAGCGACGCGGGGACGGGGGCAGTCAGCGCCGCGGCAGGGCGAGCGACTTGCCCCCGACGGCCTACGCCGGGGGGGGGGGGTACCTTTGGCTTTGTGGCAAAAGTTAACGCGGCCACTGGAAAGGCCTCGACGAGAGGGAGCTCTGGAGAGCGAGAGCCGCCTCTAGCGGAGGGTAATTTGGCCTACTCTTCCACGCTGGCATGTTGGAGTGGGTGAGATACCCACATTTTACCCCACCGCACGCGACTTGCCGATCGACTTTGGCGTCCCCATTTAAGCCGCTCGGAGCACAGAGGTGGTGCGGATGGGGGCGGGGGTGGGGGCTTAAACAACTCTGCCCCATCGTGTTTCAAGTGCCACCCCGCCAGTGCTCGCATTGGTGGACGATGGTGAGCGCTGCGCTTGCAACGCAGGGGTCGTCAGTTTGATGTCTATGCGAAGATCGCCCGTGTAGACTTAACAGACTGTTGGGGCATGTTCTGTCGGTGAGCAAGCTTATGAAGGCCGGCACAGCACACGAAAGGGGGTGGCCGATTACGCACGTAATGCAGGAGATCACCGATTATCCGGCGGCATCGGGAGAGATTTTCAAAAACGGTGGATAATCACCGATCATCATTATTTAAAGTAGCTTATTTTTTTACACATTCTTGTATGACGTTATGTTTTTAGGTGCTGTTGTATTTTTGTGCGTTTTAAATGAGTTTACTAGATGACATTGGCATGAATAAACAAATAGACAAAAATACATATCCTACTTTAAAAAGTTACTGTATTTACTGTACCATACTTACCACTATAATCTCGAAGATTCTGCATGGGGCGATGTATAAAGGTGCAGTATTTTCATTGTTTAAGTTGTATGTAGTGTATAATGCACTGTATGTATTATTTAACACTGAAATCAAGCAGAACTACTTTTTTTGTTGTAACGCTACACACAGTGGTGCCAATCGCCGGACTGTTTACCGCCTTTCGAGCGGTTTGCCGGTGTCACCGGATCGGCCTGGGACCACCGGATAAATGTTGGAAGCAGCCGGACAATCGGTGCGCCGGATAATTCTATGACCGACCGTATCTGAATCTCGTGACCGCTCACCTTTGACCAGAACGGTTGCGTTCCAGGAGTTGTGTTTGCTGCTGAAGAGGCAGGTGTAAGCGCCGGCCTCGAGCAAGCTACGAACGCTGAAAGCACAAGAACGGCCGCATCAACGGCCATTGTGGAGGCCCAACTGTGGCAAGTTACTGGCCGACGACGATGACGACGACGAGACGCAGCCACAAAGTTCGAGGGTATTCGTTGAGCCGGAGTTCCTTCTACCCTTTGGACGACGGGAACTTTAAATGCACGGCGGGCTGCGGAGATTACAACAATGAGTGTAATTGTAGCTCAGTGAAAACCCTTTCATTCCACGAGAGGCAATTGGCGCGGGCCTGTGATTGGTTACTCATGCCACGGCTTGCGTCCATGCGGTGTCGTACCCGCAGACTAGGCCTCGGCAAGGTAAAAGGTAAAAACGACGAGCCTACCTTTACCCTACCTTTTACCTTACCACAATACAATCACTCTACCCTTACTTTTTACCCTTTAGCAAGGTAAGGTAAAAGGTCAAAAGCAACGAGCCTACCTTTGCCCTACCTTGTACCCTTACCCCATACAAATTACCGGATTACAGGGTAATTACTGGGGTACTACTACACATGAACAAGGTTTGTAACAGGTAAATGCTAGGTAGAGCGCTTTATTCATATAGAATACTCTCGATGATTCCAATTTTAAATGGAGGCCACGGACTGCGCCACGGAGCTTTTAGCGAGCGGCAAACACAAGGTGTTTACGGTAAACAAGGTGTTTACCGCGAAATTATTCCACGCTACCTTTAGCCGACCCTTTACCTTACCCCTTGGCATGTCGACACCTTTACCTTTACTCTTTTACCCGGTAAAAAGGGTAAATTACCTTACCCTGCCGAGGCCTACCGCAGACTTTGCAATGCGGTCTTCTGCCAAAGGTCGTGTTGTTTGGCAGGGGGGTAGGGGGGTAGGGGGGGGGGTTGGGGAGAGAACTCCTCGTCTCTTGTAGGACATTGGGTGAAAATTAAAAAATGTAAGCAATGTGAAAAACCGGATGAGTTAGTTTTGGCTTGGCAGCAATTAACGGCGGTTGCCAAAATATGGGCAAACTGTGTTGACAAAACGGTGCCAAGTCCAGCAGACCGGCGTCGTGGCGCGACAAGGAGGGCTCAGCCAAGGGCAACGTCGCGGGTCAACACACGTGCTTGTCATCGTCGGCGTCATCGCCAGCGCGCGCCGCGGTCTCTCCACTGCTGGATGAAGGCCTTCACAAGCCCTCGCGCTCGATCAAGCGAGACCGTTCCGGAGATGGCCGCGTCGGCATGGTTGTCGGGAACTTCTGGGGCGTGTTCCGCCCCTTTGGCTGCGACTCCATCACCAGTCTCGTGCACTCTCGCTGCGTGCAAACCGTGGCTTCTTAAAACCCGGGTGCGTCCGAGCTGAACTCATTGCTCCAGCGGCCAGTCGCCTCTTCAACACTCTTCTGTCGCTACTACCCTGCTACCGCTCGCCGATTCGTCAATCCATGCGGAGGCATCGGTTTTGCAGACCGACTGTTGCGTCTCATCCACGCTAGAGGCTGACCGAAATTCGGTTTCGGTTTCGGCGCCGAAAGTTGGCAAATGGCCTCTTCCGGCATACTTTCGGTTTCGGCCGAAAGTAAATTTTTAACTTTCGGTTTACTTTCGGTTTCGGCCGAAACTGATATTGACTTTCGGTCGTCATTCGTCAACCGAAGATCTATTTGTAGAATATAACGCTCGTGCTACGTCTATCACTCTGCCTATCGGCCGGTCAGTCGGCGCTAGGCAATCCTATGCGATAAGCTGTAAACACACAGACACGTCAGCAGCAGCAGCTCGGGAGCGAGGTTACAGCCGCAACCATGGTCTGCTAATGTTTATACGACCGGTTAACAGCCTGTCTGGCTGAATGCGGAAAAACTGTTGTTTCTTAACTACAACATTTGTTTGGATATAATTACTAAGTAAGTAACACCTAAAGATTTGATATTTACCGACTCTTTCTAAATTTCTTTTTAATTAAAGTAGCATTGCATCATGACATATTTCATGAATCTTGTGTTCGGTAACTTCGGTTATATACCTTTCTGTTTCGGTCTCGGTCGAAAGTGTAGTTAAACTTTCGGTTTCGGCCGAAAGTCAATTTTTAACTTTCGGCCGAAACCAGAAATTTAGTTTCGGTCGGCCTCTAATCCACACTGTGTTCAACCACCGCACAAATCCACACTGTGTTCAACCACCGCACAACACACTCGCTCACTTAACCAATTGCTCTCAATCACCCACTCAGCAACCGCCATTCGCCACGAAGTGGCGGTGACTTTTACCACGGCGCTTGTGCCAGGCTATGTGCACTTTACCACACCCACTCACCCACTCATTCACCCACACACACACACAATCACCACACTACAGGTCACCTCACTAATTTTTCAGATTCTTCACTCTCACTCCTCCACTTTGTAATTCCATCCTCCTCCTCCCATCATCATCATCGTCTCTTACAACAAAAATAACCTTGCTCAATGCAAGAAACGTATTAACACGTATCGACTACCAGAAACGTCATTGGAACCTCATTTGCCAGTAAAAAATATAATTGGTTTTTTACCCTTCTTTTACTGGCAAATGAGGTTCCATTGGTGTAAATGCTTACCCCGAGCTCTCATACTCTGATGGTGAATTGTCTTTGAGTTGTGCGCCTTTTGGCGTCATCTGGTCCAACCCATGTGAGACTAGGCTCTAAGAAAAGCTGTCTCGAGTGTGGACCAATCAACTTCAAGGACAGCACATATATTATCAGAGTTATGTTTTTTTTTGCATTATGGCTGCAGGTATTGTGGTCTATGTAAACATGACTCCTTGTAAAAAAAGGTGTCAGTTTTGTTGCCAGATAGAAGGGTAAAAAAACAATTATCATACCAGAAACGTATTCACACCTTCAATAGTGCTGCTCTTTGATGCGATCTCTCCCGTGTGTTTTTGGGTTGCACCGCACACGCGCTGTTCCGCACGCTCCGCTGCAGAAGCTCCCAGCACGGGCAGTGCAACGTCGGACATCGCGCGGTACGACTAGGGCTCCCCGATTATCAATTTCCATGACTGGGAGGTGTGGAGGGTGAATCGACGCACCCCTTAGCAGAGGTGGGACAAAGTCATTGTTATGCAAGTCCAAGTCGAGTCGCAAGTCATCAAATTCATGACTCGAGTCTGACTCGAGTCCAAGTCACATGACTCGAGTCCACACCTCTGCCCCTTAGCAACGGCTTCTCACGAGCAGCGAGACGTCACCGCCGAGCTTCTGGGATCGAACCCACGTGTCGGCCGTCCTCCGGTGGGGCATCCCGCTGGGCAGACGCACAGCGGCACAACCCCGACGGCACAACCGGACGGACGGCACGTCAGCGCGGCGAGCTAAAGAACAACCTCGATCGTGCGGCCGTGACTCACGTGTGGTTCATGTAGTTGCTCGGCACCAAGTCACCGTGGATCTCCGAGCCATTGTGGTGCCACGAGCGAGCCACCACCTCGTTGCCCGACGGCACGAGGCGGCACTCGAGCAGCGCGAGCGACGAGTTCTTCCCCAGGATGAGGTCGGAGGTCGCGACGACGGCGGCGGTGGACGGCGCTGCGGAGCGAAAAGGGGGGGGATAAAAACGTGTCGGCAGAGACGTGGCGGCTGGCAGGAGCGAGGCGTGGTGACCGGGGGGAACAAGGTGGCTCTATCAAGTCGGTTTCCCCAAGAAGGTCCCAGGGCGAAACGTCGGGCGTCGTGCCGATGAACAGCGCGCAGTACGACCCGAGAGAGCACGGCGTGGCCGCGAAATCACCAAGAGGCCGGGACAAAGAGAGCCGGTTAACGGCAGCTGTTCCACTGCTGGATGAGACCGTGCGTGAGTAAGAACCTCCCGCAACCAAGGTTTGAACTCACGACCTCCCGATTGCAAGCCGCTCGCTCTACCGCTGGGCCGCCTCGGCTAACCAACTCTACTGGCACACCAACTCCACTTGCACACCAACTCCACTGGCACACCACGGTCACTTGAGTATACCATCCTATAATATGTACAGGTGTCTTGCCACAAGGGACTCGCCCCCACGGAAAAAATCTGGACGCTTTGGGCAAATCGGTTACGCTGTGAATGTGCTTATGGCTCTTACACCATGGCAACGAATTGCTAGAGGCCGTTCAGACAGGGGGGGCGATCTTTTAATTGCCACTCACATTTGCCAAACCTTCGACCCCGAAAAGTCACGGTTTGAGTCTCAAGAATATATCTGGAAAGGGTCCTGCTACATGGGGATGTTTGGCCGATTTACAAACGAGCGTGCGAGAAAACCTCGCCACACAAAATGGGGGGGGGGAGGGCAGAGGTGAGGTGGGGAGGGATACTACTCAAGGCTCCACACAGATCGACAACCCATTGCCATCTCCTGACCCAAGGCCGTAGCCATGGAGTCAACATTGGGGGGGACCAAATATTCTAGGGTGTCTGGGGGTCCCAACCCAGAAAAATATCTAAATTTGAAAACTAATTTCCTGCACATGCGATGGACTTTTTATTATTATTTTACAATAACGTCGCATAGTGTATTGTATTACATTGCTCTGTTTTTACTTTTTTACCATTTCTTGTTTCATTGTATGTAATGGCAGAGATTAAGGATTAATAAAGTACAACCATAACCACAATCATATGAACAGAAATCTATGCATTGATTTATGTGAAGACATGTCCAGATATTGTGGCCAAGGTTTAGCAAATTGTTCTTTTTATTTACAAAGCAAAGCAATATTTTTTATAGCAATATATTGGGGGGGACATTTTGAGCATATTTGAATATTGGGGGGGGATGTGTCCCCCCCAAAATATATTATAATTACGGCCTTGCCATGACCCGCCTCGCAACCCCGGCCTGTAAACAACCACACGAGCAATTATCCAAGCGCAAAGTCTACCGTGTCCCAGGGGTTTTATTCGGCAGGCCAGGCTGCCTCTCACCTGGGCTGGGAGTCAAACTGGCATCCTGGGAGACGGAGGCTCCGGCGAAGAGTGCGAGGGTGATGACGACGCACAGGGCTTGCAGCATGGCTCCCATCTCCCTTGGGGGGGGGGGCAGGGGCAGGTGAGGATTGGCAAAGACATTGTGACCGTAGCCAGCGTGAATATTACACCACAAGGCAGCATTGGGGGAAGTGTACTTTCCCGGTCCTGGGCACCCACCCCCACCCCACCCTCTAGGTCGACTCAGCCTCAAACGAGGACCGTACCTCGGCGCGGTGTGTAGTAAACAACAGCACTGGGGAGACAAAGGCAGTCGCGCGTTTGTTATTGATCGTCCGATGCCCTTGTAGGTAACGCTATCTCTGTGTCTGTGTGTGTTTTGTGTATTAACGTGGGCAGCGGTGGTGTAGCGGTTAGCCGATATGTGGTATAATGGAGGGCTAAAGGAACGAAGCTCACAACAACGAGCGGAGCGACCGGGGCGGTTAAAACGCGACAAATTTGGCACAGTGTGGAGCACAGGTGGGGCATCTGGCGGTCATCTCAGGTGAAGGTCAATCCGAAATACCTGGCTGGGTCTGTATCGCGTGACCTCCTGCCGAAGAGCCTTCCACGCCGCACGTGACCTCAAGGTGCACCTAGCCTGGCACAAGCTGCTGTGATGACGTCGCCGTCAATTAATAGCGGAAAGGCGGTTGTTGTTGTGTGTACGGGCGGCATAGGAGTGCATATCTTTGGATGTACGTCTGCGTATGGATGTACATACTGCATTTTTTTTACACGTGGGGAGCGGTGGTGCAGCGGTTAGCGCACTGCGCTCCGAACCCAACCACCCGAGTTCGATTCCCGTTCAAGGCCACCACCGGTGACGATTATCTAAACCGGTCCTGGGCCTCCCCTAGGTCGACTCGGCCTCAAACGAGTACCTGGTGCGATGTGCAAACATCGCCACTGGGGAGACAAAGGCGGCCGGGCGTGGTCCTGGCCTCTCTCCTCGTGTGCCACAGTGCACGGCCTTCATAGCTGCTCGCAAACAGCACTTGCCCCTACAGTCTGTTTGAAGCTACACGGGGGATCTTTGTCTTTGTACGTGTGTGTGTGTCGCTACGTGTACAGTACACAAGTGTGCGTACAGTGCTGTATTAAGTGCGGAATAAATGCGCGTGAAGTGTGTACACTGTATGGTACTAAATTAAGGCCGAGTAGACCTAGGCGCTGCAATAGCTTCTCGCTAACAACACGAGGCAATCTCCGTCTAATTGTACCGTATTTAGACTACCCTTAGTTACTATTGAGACTACCCTTAGTTTCTAACACACATGTCAACCCCGTATAAGTGCCCTACCTAATTATTACAGACCAATTCAGACCTTGCTGGTCACCCCGTGCCCCTTTATAAATCTCAACGTTCATCCTACAAAGTGCCATCACAAGGGAGAAACACAAACAAATAGACACATTTTTTGTTGTTTTGCCCGCATTGAAACGGCTGTATGGACCTGAAAACTCAATTTCCGTGGATAAGAATAACGGGTGAACCGTATGGGTTGACAGCTATGACACCCACACACTCACTCACCCACACACTCAGCCACTCACTCAGCCACTCACCCACACACTCACTCACCCACTCACTCAGCCACTCACTCACCCACACACTCACCCACACACACACTCACTCACACACTCACCCACACACTCACCCACACACACACTCACTCACACACTCACCCACCCACACACTCACTCACACTCACCCACACACTCACTCACTCACACAGCCACTCACCCACACATTCACCCACACACTCACTCACCCACACACTCACTCACCCACACACTCACCCACCCACTCGCTCACCCACACACTCACCCACACACTCACTCACCCACACGCTCACCCACACACTCACTCACACAGGCACCCACACACTCACTCACCCACACACTCACTCACCCACACAGGCACCCACACACTCACCCACCCACACACTCACTCACTCACACACTCACCCACACACTCACAGTCACCCACACACCCACCCACACACTCACCCACACACTCAGCCACACACTCACCCACCCACTCGCTCACCCACACACTCACCCACACACTCACTCACCCACACACTCACTCACACAGGCACCCACACACTCACCCACCCACACACTCACTCACACACTCACCCACACACTCACAGTCACCCACACACAAACTCACCCACACACTCAACCACACACTCACCCACTCGCTCACCCACACTCACTCAGCCACGAAATAACCCACCCACACAGTCACCCACACACTCACCCACACAGTCACCCACACACTCACCCACCTACACTCTCACTCACCCACACACTTACCCACTAACCCACACACACTGACCCACTCACACATGCCTCCCTTATTACAGACCAATTCAGACCTCACTGGTCACCCCGTGCCCTTATAAATCTCAACTTCATCCTACAAAGTGCCATCACAAGGAGAGAAACACAAATAGACATTTTTTTTGCCCGCATTGAAACGGCTGTACGCAGTATGGACCTGAAAAATCAATTTCCCTGTACAAAATACGGGGTTAACCCGTATGATTTGACACGGTAAGTTACTATAATCTACCATGCGAACAACAACAACACCATTATTATTATTTATTTGGCACGATTACAAAGTCCACTGCTGAATGAATGACCCCACCCCTCCGATCGTGGCGTTCGTTTGACCATACTTCACCACTCAGGTGTGCAGCGCGAATGACGATACCGGATTCGGAGTTTATCAGCTCGAACGTGGTGGTCCTGGAGTCGAACTCAGACGTAGCGGGTGACAGGTGGAGGCTGAAGCGACGCGTTGCGGCCGCCGGTTAAGAAGTGTCGCAGTTTAAATGCCGGGGCGGTGAGCGGTGGCGCAGCGGTTAGCGCGCTGCCGCTATAGCCCCACCACCACCACAACACCAACACCACAACACCAAGACAACACCACCACCACAACACAACCACAACCTCACCACCACAACACCATAACACCACCACAACCTTACTACCACACCACCACCACAACACCACCACACCACCACAACCTCACTACAACACCACCACCACAACCCCACCACCACAACCTCACTACCACCCCACCACCACAACACCACCACTACCACCCCACCACCACCACCCTCCCCCCCAACCCAAGTTCAATTCGCCGGCCGCTGATAGCAATCGGCGAGCGAGCGTTGAATCAGATTCGCTCCTCGTCCAACTTAGCACCGACCTACGGGGTGAAGTATGGTCAAACGACCCTTCCAAGACCCTCAACCCAACCATCAGTTTCGGAAGGACCTCTAAACCTCTCGATGTCTATAAACACAAGACCCGCCCGGGCACAGCCGACGACGCAGCGTCCCTTGCACAGACACTGAAACACACGTGGGATGATGGTTTTGTTTGACACGCGGCGAGAGAGATGGAGAGAGGGCATTGAGGGGTGATGCTGACCTGGGCTGCTGCAGGGATTGAGTCAGCACCTCCTCCTCCTGCTGCTGCTGCACACTCGCTCACTCTTCTCGCTTCTGTTTCTTCTCCGCTAAATCTTCTCTTCTCTTCTGCCCGTCCACTCCGTCTGACGCTCTCCTCTCTCGCTCTCTCTGTGATGCTCTCTCTCTCTCTCTCCACTCTCTCTATCTGACGCTCTCTCTCTCTCTCACGCTCTCTTTGCAATCTCTCTCACGCTCTCTGTGACGCTCGCTCTCTCTGATGTTCTCTCTCTCACTCTCCTCTCTCTCTCTCTCTTTGACGCACACTCTCCACTCCCTCTCTATCTGACGCTCTCTCTCTCTCACGCTCTCTTTGCAATCTCTCTGATGCTCTCTCTGATGCTCACTCTCCTCTCTCCCTCTGACGTTCACTCTGCACTCTCTCTCTCTATTTGACGCTCTCTCTCTCACACAGCCCCCCCCCCTCTCTCTCTGACGCTCTCCACCCTCTCTCTGATGCTCTCTCTCTCTCCACTCTCACGCTCTCTCTTCTTCCCGTGCGCTCTCTCTCTCTCTGACGCTCTCCACGCTCTCTCTCCACTCTCTCTGACGCTCACTCTGCACTCTCCTCTCTCTCTCTCACACAGCTCTCCCCCCCCCTCTCTCTCTGACGCTCTCTCTCCACTCTCTCTGACGCTCACTCTGCACTCTCCTCTCTCTCCTCTCTCTCTCACACAGCTCCCCCCCCTCTCTCTCTGACGCTCTCCACGCTCTCTCTCCACTCTCTCTGACGCTCTCTCTCCACTCTCTCTCCACTCTCTCTGACGCTCACTCTGCACTCTCCTCTCTCTCTCTCACACAGCTCCCTGTGCCGTCATTCAGCCGGGATCTCGGCTGAATCACGGGGACCGCACCCGGCAACTCCCCCGTAGAGAGACACACAGCCAAAGATCCCCCGTGTAGCCTCAATAGACTGCTGGGGCAAGTGCTGCTGGCGGACACTTACGAAGGCCGGCACGGCACACGAGGGGAGTGGCGTGGGCTGTTGACCAGCACACCACGCCCCGGGGCCGCCTTTGTCTTCATTTAAGGCTGAGTCGACCTAGGCGTGGCCCAGGACCGGCTAATATATTCACCAGTTGTATCGGTCGTCAGCTGGAATACAACTACTGTACAAATAATATTTTTGTTGCTACGATTTGTGCGACATACGGAGTCTTTGGTGGGAACGTCGCCTGTTAAATATGATTAATTTTAAGGCGGTGTTACAACACCCGGAGGCAGCCACAGACATGCAACATCCTTGCATTTCCCTAAATACAAAAAGACAAAGATCCCCCATATAGCCTTAACAGACTGTAGGGGGCAAGTGCTGTGAGCGAGCACCTATGAAGGCCGGAACGGTACACGAGGTGGCGGGTGGCCAGCATCACGCCCGGACGTCTTTGTCTCCCTTGCGGAAATGCTTACATATCGCACCAGGTACTCATTTGAGGCCGAGTCGACCTAGGGGAGGTCCAGGACAGATAATCGTCACCGGTGTTGGCCGTAAACGGGATTCGAACTCGGGTCACCGGGTTCGGAGCGCAGCGCGCTAACCGCTGCACCACCGCTCCCCACGTGTACAAAAATAATGCAGTACAGTATATCCATACGCAGACATACATCCATAGACATGCACTCCTATGCCGCCCGTACACACAACAACAACAACCGCCTTTCCGCTATTGACGACGACGTCATCACGGCGCTTGTGCCAGGCTAGGTGCACCTTGAGGCCACGTGCGGTGTGAAAGGCTCTCCGGCACGAGGTCACGCGATACAGACCCAGCCAGGTATTTCTGGTTGACCTTCACTTGAGATGACCGCCAGATGCCCCACCTGTGCTCCAGACTGTGCCAAATTTGTCGCGTTTTAACCGCCCCGGTCGCTCCGCTCGTTGTTGTGAGCTTCGTTCCTTTAGCCCTCTATTATACCCCATTACCACACACCACACCCTCTGAATAATCCATGCACGGCCCCCACTCACTCACTGAACGTTGCACGCACACACACACACTGGTTAAGCCGGTGTCATATTACCCTGTTCAATTATTGAAGGCGCCAGCCATCTCGCTCCCCGCCACAGAAAATGAAGACCACGACGCTCACTGTATCATCTCCGAAAATAATTTATATCGTCGTGGAAAATATACACGATAAGCATGATTCCCATAGCTATAGCCCTCCAACACATTTTTTTTAATGTATAGTTTTTTTTTTAAAACAGCACGTCCCATTAACCTTCTGGAAGTGCGTAATTTCAGCAAGAAAGCCAAACTCTGGACCGGGTTTGAACATTCAGGTATCTTCTCATCGCTGCGTGAGACGGGCGGTGGTGATGTGGCCCTCGTCGTTTTGCAGAGACTCCACGGTTCGAATTACAGCGGCGGCCCCCTGGTTAATACCTGCGGTCGTATTAACCGTGAGCACGCCGCCGCCATATACGCAAACAATGCTGAAAATGTAATCGTAAATGACTCAATTATTCAACATGGCAAACCTCGCCCACACGACTGCAAAAACGTTGCAGGACCCTCCTGACAACATGAATGAACCTCTCTGTGGGGTGCACGTGATAGTCATTCAGAACCAAGTACAGGGGCTCCTCTAGTTACGAACGAGTTAGGTTCCAGAGGTCTGTTCGTAAGTCGATTTGTTCGAAAGTCCAACTGTACTCCTGTTGATTCCAAACAGGTTGTACGCCGTGTACACTAAACACGGTGAATGGTATTAACACGTTCCTTCGGAGTGGGCAGGTAGGAACTTGGTTGGACAGCGCATTCGTGCACGACAGACAGACAAATAATCCCTGGTGGGCAGTGTGGAACCTGTTGTTCCTCCTACCTGTGTACAAGAGAACTTGACTTGAGGTAGCCAGGCAGACAGCCAGGTAGCCAGCCCCCTCAACTATCGGCCCCTCCCCCTTGCTTAAGCACCTCCCCTTACCCCCCCCTCCCTTAGGCCCCTCCCCTGACCCCACTTCCCTTAGGCCCCTCCCCTGACCACCCCCCATATCCTTAGGCCCCTCCCCTGACCCCCCCTCCCTTAGGCCCCTCCTCTGATCCCCCCCTCAGGCCCCTCTCCCGACTCCCCCCTTCCTTAGGCCCCTCCCCTGACCCTCCTCCCTTAGGCACCTCCCCTCTCCGTACCCGGCAGTAGGTCTCCACCAATCAAAAATCTGTTTGTAAGGTCTCCACCAATCAAAGAGCTGTGTGTATTATATATTTATTTATGCACGACAGACAGACAGTCAGACAGACAGACAGCTAAATAATCCCTGGTGGGCAGTGTGGAACATTGTTCCTCCCTGTAAAATTTGGTATAATCTGCTGTGGACGTATATGTCACGGGTTATTCGTGTTCTGTAGATGTAGATACCACTGCTTCTTCATGTTCTGCAGATGCCACTGCTTCTTCACGTTTTGCAGATGTAGATGCCACTGGTTCTTCATGTACTGCAGATGTAGATGCCACTGGTTCTTCATGTACTGCAGATGTCGATGCCACTGGTTCTTCATGTACTGCAGATGTCGATGCCACTGGTTCTTCATATTCTGCAGATGTAGATGCCACTGGTTCTTCATATTCTGCAGATGTACCACCACCACCACCATCTATTGCGCGGTGGTTGAACTTACGACTCTCGGTCCGAACAGGCAATTGGACATACGGACCAGGTTTGTTCGTATCTTTGAAAGTTCGTAAGTCGAATGTTTGTAAGTCGGGGAGTCCCTGTAGAGCTGGGATATCCGATTATGTACTGGATTTCATTACTAAATCGATTATCAATTAAATTGATCCACCAATCGGATGGCGCGAAAATAAGTTACAAAAATACAAGTCCCACCTCTATTCCCATATGTGCTGCTGTATATACACACAGATTCCATAGGCCCGCAGACCCATATAGCCTTAGACACATAGACGTACTGTACATACAGATGCATAGACTTACATAAAGACCGTAGGCTTACATAAACAACCATCATCACATACTACCCATACACTGTACCGACATAACCTGATAAATAAACTGACTTGCATAACTTTACGTAGGAACTCGTAGGCTTATGTAAAATCACGTTTAAACACAGACTTATATAACCAGTGTTATTAACGAATGTGTTGAGCGTTTGTCCTTTTGCGCCGCTGCCAACACAGCAGCGTCGCCAAATCATGTTTTGATTGGATACGCTTGCATACACACCCACAGCCTCACGAAGAGACTCATAGACTTACACACGGACCCATAGACTCGCATCGAGACCCATTGATTTACACAGGGACCCATAGACTCACACAGAGCCATTGATACTCTTAGATTTGTTCGGTAAAGTCACGTAGGTAAAAATAAAAATAAATAATAAAAATATCATAGAATCATATTTCTCTTTTTTATTTTTACCTACATGACTTTACCGAAAAAAATCTAAGAGTATGAATCCTTGCAGTCACGAAAGCTTCAAATCTAGAAAGAGCCATTGATTTAAAACAGGGATCCATAAACTCGTAAAAAGATCCATTGATTTACACAGGGACCCATAGACTCGAATAGAGACCCATATATTCGCATAGAGACCCATTGATTTACACAGGGACCGATAGACTCGCATTGACCATAGACCTGCACAGTGCTGCGGAATGGAGGATCGCATGAGAATCTGAAAGTCACCAACATTTTTTTTCAACGAGCCCCTCACTGCGCAGAAAACCACGGCTCTAATATACGATCTACTCATCCTTGGCTATAAATGTGCATCATCTTTGTACTAAATTTCGATTAAAAGCTTTCGTGTCTGCAGGGATTCATCTTCTTGGTTCTTTCGGTAAAGTCACGTAGAATGGAAAGGATAAAATAATAAAATAAAACATAATAAAATAATTCTCACGATGTTTCGGCCACAACGCAAGCAGCCGTCCTCAGGTGAAGACCAGGTCTGTCGGGGAGACAGCGTCTGAGGACGGCTGCTTGCGTTGTGGCCGAAACGTCGTGAGAATAATTTTATAATGTTTTATTTTTTTATTTCCATTCTACGTGACTTTACCGAAAGAACCAAGAAGGCGTCTTTGTACTGTCCGCCTTTCGGCGTTGCTCTCCGGTCTCATCCTGGTGAGACTGGGCCATAAAGAAGGCCGTCTCTAGCTAGGGCCAATCGGTTTCAAAGATAATGCCATATATCACCAGAGCGTGTGTGCGTGTTCACCACAAGTGCGTGTGGCTAATGCAGACAGGATGCATACTCTTTGGTTCTTTCGGTAAAATCACGTAGATGAAAAAAAAGAACTATTTATTTTCATTTAAAAAAATATTTCTTTTATTTTTCATCTACGTGACTTTACCGAAAGAACCAAAGAGTATGGATCCTTGCAGTGACGAAAACTTCAAATCCAGACAGGATTCCTTGGAAAAAAGGATTCCGTTTGCCGTTTTAACATCTTAACACCTCACGGTTTATTGGCAGAAAGGGTAAAACCTGTTGTTAAACCGCGGCTCAAGTTCAAGTTCATTTATTAGGTATAGCCCTGTGAGCCATTCGGCTCTTGAATCGGGTGCAACCGCAACAAACAAAACACAAAAACATAAACAAGAAAACATCTTAAAGTGAATATGTGACTAAGTGCAAACACAGAAAATCCAATTAAAGACAGCAAAATATTGCAGAAAAACCACCGTACACCAACGCTGTGTGCAAAAATCCCAGTGGGATGCAAGTCAAACAACCAACAACAACCACAAGACAACTTAGATTAAGGCCATCAGTCTTACTCCGTACTACAACAAACATGGCTAAACGAATCAACTTTTCGAAATCACGGCCCTGCAGTTGTCCGACCCCGGACACAAATACAAACGTCGTTGTCGCGTCCACGCGTTCACCCAGGAAAGCCTCGAGTAGCTCCGGGTGGTTCCTGCCAAGCTTCTGCTGCGTCAGGAGCCGCCGACGTCGCCGCTTCTCTGTGCGATCCAGAGGTCGCAAACGGGTTTTGATTCCTTACCCGTACCCGTACCCGGCCGCACCAGGGTCGCAAATGGGTACCCGTACCCGGCCGTTCCCTACCCCTACCATACCCGAAATGAGTGACAAACGGTTACTCACCAGTGACTCACGGCCTACCCGTATCCGGCTGTACCAGGGTCGCAAACGGCTACCCGTACCCGGCTGGGTACGGGTAGCCGGGTATCGGGTAGGGTACGGGTATCGGGTACCCGGTTGCGACCTCTGGTGTGACCCCAGTAGAGTCCTGTGCAGGGCACTTTAGAGCATTGGGATTGGGGTCTGTTACCTCGTGGTACACGCAAGGAGGTCATTGGCTTCGAGTCAGACCCTGACGCCTGTATATTTGGAGTTCGTGTGTTCTGCCCGTGGTCGCGACGACTTTTATTCGGGTCCTCCTCCGGTTGTTTTCCTCCTCCACATTTCAAAACACGCTTTTGGAGTATTTGGGTGATATCAAGGCCGTAATTATAATATATATTTCGGACACATCCCCACCCCCCCCAATATTAAAATATGCTCAAAATGTCCCCCCCCCCAATATATTGCTATAGAATAGATTTTCTGTTTATATGATTGTGGTTATGGTTGTACTTTATTAATCCCTAATCTCTGCCATTGCATACAATGAAACAAGAAAAGGTAAAAAAAGAAAAACAGAGCAATGTAACACTTAGACATTGTAAAAAAAAAAGTCCATCCTATGTTAGTGACTTTTTTAATATTTTAGGCAGGAAATTCGTTTTCAAATGTACATTATTTTTCTGGGGGGGGGGGCCCCAGACCCTCTTGAAGATTTAGCCCCCCCCCCAATCTTGACCCCATGGCGACGGCGTTGGGTGCTGTACATTTCCACGTGGTGACTTCGTTGAGCTATCATTTGTGGCCATATCGCTTCTGAAAAGCTATACATAGCTCAATGGGCCTTGCCTGGCAAAATAAAAGTGGTTTAGTTTACATTGCGTGTGTGGTTTTTTTTGTTCGCTATCAAAGGAACCAGAGGAGAACGCAGAAAAAATTAACCCGTAAAAACAAAGTTTTTCTCTATAAATCCTTAATATGCGTGGCATCGGTTTTATTTTATTATTCATTTATGTTTTTCTTGAGTAAGAGTTTCATTTTTATCACATTGGTATTTTAAATTAAATATGAAAAAAAAAATCCTAAAAAGTGGAATTTTTTTGAAAAACATTTTCACGAAAATAAAATGTCACGCACAACGAGTCTGTGTGCAAAATGTCAGCTCGATTGGATCACGGGAAGTGGGTTAAAAAACGACCGAAAGATTTGCACGGTCGTAAGCGCGCAAGCAAGCAAGTGAACTTAATATAAAGGATTTAAAAAGACGAGCAAAACATACAAACTCCACGCGGAAAGGCACCCCCACTCGGGCATCGAACCCAGGATAATCAATCCCAGGCAGAATTGCTACCACTTCGCCACCCTGTCAACAAGAAGCCACCACACCAGCCATGTTCTAGACTCCGCTGGATCAAGCTCCACCCAAACCATCGTCACCTCCCGAGTCGGCGCCGCGATGCGACAATTCCGTGTTGCGTCGTGTAGGCGACGATGCCATCTCACAACAAGGCATCCGCGCACCGTTGGGAAGAAGACTTCTCACCGCAGTGAATAACCGCATCGGTTTCACCAGCGGATGCGCTCTTTGAGTCCGTTGTAGCGTGGTGGTTGGTAGCGCTGTTGCGCATCAGTCTACATGCTTGGCGATACTGGTAGGAACCCACTGGTTCCACCAGCCCACCAGAGGATTATTGTGTCCGTCCATCGTGCAGGGAGGGGCTGGGTGGGGCTGGTCACCCCGTGGTGCCCTTATAAAACTCAACGTTTAACCTACTCACGCCGGCTTGTGCCCGCCCTCACAGTCGGCCATATTTGCGGAATACACCACGCCGCCGTTGACCCTGGCCATTGACCGAGCAACCCAACGTTCCTACCAGCTCCCTCCGCAGGAATGAGTTCTTTGGCTTTGGTTCTTATCAACGTGCCTTCCATCTCAAACAGAATAGAATATACCACCGCCTTCATCCAATCTGGCCGTATCCATGGTGATGGGTAACAGCGCCGATAGCGCCAAGCGGAGGATCATTTGTTTGCCGTTTTGTTCCGCACTGCGGGAAACTCTGCGGTGGCTTCACGGCACACTCGCTCCATCCAGTCTTCCATTCAGATTTAAAGTTAGCAGAAATTGCTCTTTTGAGAGGTTGAGATTAACAGTTCAAGGACGAGGGTTTAACCTTTTACTTCTTTAGCACTTTCATGAATGTACCTATTTAACTTCTTTCGCACCGTACGGAGCCAACCGTGCTGCGTCGGAGGTGCGGTGGAAGGACAACAAACTAAACACACACAAAGCAGCTCTAAAGAAACAAAGTTTTCAATCTCGAAAATGGTTCGTGTCTTTGCCCTACACCAACCAGATCGTTCATCCAGTGCCAGTTATGCCCCCCGCCCCCCCCCCCCCATCTGTACACCATCCGCACGACTCAAGCCCCGTCATCTTTGGCTCGGCTCTCTCCAAGCTGGCTCATCCGTGTTGATTCATGTGCGGCTACCCAACTATTGCGGGGCTTACGAGTTAGCACGAGGGACACTAAATTAGAACCGCACACCGAGTACAAATACATTAGCTGGCACGGAGCCCACACAACCCCACACACCCGTGCCGAGTGGCACAGCAGTGCCAGTGTGCCCTGGTGGTGCTCGGACATGTATCATTTTTCACCTATTCTCATAAACATTGGTCAAGTGATGCATCCAAACTGAGAAATAAACACTCGTTTTCTGGAACGAGAAATGTGCCAACTTGGAATCTCAAGTGGCTAACGTTTTCTTTTTTCTGAACGGACCCACCCTTGTGAATTTCTCCCCACCGGAAGTGCCGAGCTCACATCACAATCCGAATGATTCCTATGGGCAACACACGCACCCAACCTGCTCCACTAAAAATTTGCCCGCGAAACGAGACGAGTGAAACGCAAAACACGCGCGGGGTGCACGCATGCTCACATGGAGATTTTATTTTCCCTTTTACAAGACAAGACAAGCCCGGGCACGTCGGCAGCACAGTGCAGATGAAGCAAAGGGAAGGGAGGAAGGGTTGAAGGGGGGGGGGAGACGAAGGGGAGGTGAACTCAGGTGCGGGGAAGTGAGCGGAGGAACTTAAGTAGAGAGAATAAATACACTGCAGCAGCACAGCAAACACACACACACACAGCCCACAGCCGCCGCCACCACCAACCACCGTACACACACAAAATCTTCAAGTGTATAACTAAGACAAAAAGCACAATGTGGCTTTTTCTTCCGAAATCCCGAGTTACAGCCAAGTTTTTTACGTGTCATCCGTTACGTAAGCCCGCCGCCGTTGCAGCGCTGGGATAACGAGATGTGGCCGACCACCGCCGGGTTAACCGGAGTGGAGGTTAACCGCCGCGGGGTTAACCACCGCGGGGTTAACTGCCTGTGTGGCAACGTTTGTCTCAACTACACGGGGCGCAGGTGCTGGAACCACCACCATGAAGAAAAGGAGAGACGACAACATTGACAGTGACGATGCCCCGAAGGAGAACGCGTTTTTCTTTGGGAGATGCGTCTTGGTTTTTGCGAGTATACTTTTATACTATTACGCATATATATTGGTGGCAGAAAATATATAGATTCTTGGTTCACGAAGGCAAATTTAAAAAGCATGTCTATTATGCAGGAGAACAATCACCTGCTTATATTGCCGTCCTGTGGTTGTACGTGTCGGAAAAAAAAACTTAAGCCACAAAGCAGCGCTCGCCGTGTTTGGAATGAGCTCACATTTAACATTTTTATTTCAAGCTGTGCACACATTAAAGTACTTCTCATAACTTTGCCGTTTCCAGGATTCACAAGAGAGAGCGAGCAAAATATCGTGGCCAACACCGGCCTAAGTGCTTGCGCGATACAGTAGATTAACGTTTGCAAGGGCCACATATGGATATACATATATACGCACGCACACACACGAACGCAAAGCGGTAGCGGCGGCGGCAGCGACAGAGCCGCTGCGTGGGACTCATCTCAAGTCAAACGTTTGTCTTGAACATCGAGGAGACAAGACCTCCTCTTCCTGGTTATGTCTGCCGAGAACAGCGCGGCCTTCCGCACGCAGAGTGCTACCATCGGGAGCGACACTCGCAACACGCGCGTGGTCCCACAGCAAATCGTGAATTTTTCCATCAACCCGCCGTCCCAGTCCCGCCTATGAATGTCCGCGTCTGTGAACGCTCGCGCAGCCCGTTTGCTGATCCACTGCTGGACAAGCGCCTCCGGGTCGCGAAGGTCCCTCGCCCGTGATCCGACCACCGATGGTTCGGGTTGGGGAAAGAATAACGGGGATGTTGGTGCACTGCCATCTGTTGGCCAAAAACCCCTGTTGCACGATGGTCAACCATGCAAAACGCAACCCGGGCTCTACCCGGCTTGGTCGAGCAGGACTCGGGCGCATTCCGGCCGATTTGGTCATAGGCTATGAGTATTCAGTAAGCCAGGTTTTTTACATTTTGCCATCGTTGTAAAGCACCTAGCCTAAAAACTAACCAGAGGAAATATCGTGTTACTATTTTGCGTGCGCGCAAGTTCCGTTCGAAACATGCGGACGTAATTAGTAAGGTCCTTACACGTGTGCGTCCCACGTCCGACAGATTTTGCCAGTTCATGCTACGCGGTACAGAATTAATATTCTCACAGCTGCTTGTCGGCATTAGAGTCGGCGTCGATTGTCCATTACTTTTGGCTGCTCACAGCGAGCACACATTGGTTGGTTGTGGTTCTTTTTTTTTGGGAAATTACAGAAACGTGACCAAGATCTCAGAGCACTGAATGGTAAGTGCTCTGATAAAACGATAAAGCTGAGCAATTAAATTATTGGACAGTCCCGTTCGGCACCCGATGAAAGCACTCTGATGGAACGAAAAATATCAAAGGACTCGAAAAAACAAAATATTAAACCGAAAAAAAAATCCAGACAAAAACACACAGGAAAAACCATCCACGTAGTCATTTTGCCAACCGGCCCTGGAGTGTACTTGGTCCCCGGTTTAGCATGCGTCGTCATTTTCTACCCCCCAGCTCTCCTTGGCGCCCCCTCGCTCGCCTGCCGCCCTCTGTCGCGCTCGCTTGGCCGCCCCGCTCTATGTGACCTTGATGACGCGCATCATGTTCGTGTAGCCGGAGCCCGGGCGCCAGCCCGTCACGACGATCACCACGTCGTCCTGCTTGAAGAAGCCGCGGCACTTGCCTGCCGACGAAAACAACGGAGACAAAGCCGTTAACACCATCTCGCGGGGAGAAACGCGACAATCCCATCGATTCTCCGTAGACGGGGAGTGCAAGAAGAGTGAGAGGAACGAGAGGAGGTGGAGAAGGGAGGGAGTCGGGGTGACTTCCTAACAAGCCCGCTAAGCCCGAGTGCCGAAGCGAGCCTCACCGACTTCCATGGCGAGGTTGACGCGCAGGTCCACATCCTCGGCCCACACGTCGTTGACCGGCTCGCGGCACAGCACGGGGAAGATGCCGCGGTAGAGGTGCGCCTGGCGCGCGGTCTGGCCGCAGCGCGTCACCGCGATGATGGGCGCGCGCGGGCGGTACTTGGAGAGCAGGTGAGCCGAGCTGCACGCGCCACAACGGATCGATCGTCTCAGCCGGAGGGAGGGCGGCCCACACCGTCACGACACACACCATGTCCCCAGTACCTCGCCACGGACCGTGTTTAACCAGGCACGTGCCACACTCCACACGTTAGTTTACCGGGGAGCCGGAAGGAGAGATAAAATGCCATGCGCTATTGCTAGCATTGTCACGAAATTCCATAACCAGCACAACCACGACCGCATCAACCACCAGCAGCGCCACCACTACCAGCACCACCACACTAGTGCCACTTCGACTAGCAGCACAACTACAACCAGCACGACCTCCGCCGTTGTCGTTATCATCAACGCCGTCCCACCACCGCCTCCGTCACAATCATCACCGGCACCAGCACCACCACCACCACTCACCGTCCGGACTTGGTGAGCACGATGATGGCGCCAGCGGAGCACTTGAAGGAGGCCTCGACGGTGCCGATGGCGGTGGTCTCGGTGGGGTCGCTGGTGATGCCCGACAGCCGCCGCAGCTCCTCAAACAGCTGGCGGTGGTACATCGCCGCCTCCGCCTCCCGGGCAATCTACAGCAACACCAGATTGTTGGGGTAAGTGCTGTTAGCGAGCACCTATGGAAGGCCGGTACGGCACACGAGGGCGTGGGTGGCCAACACCACGCCAGGCCGCCTTTGTCTCCCGAGTGGCGATGTTTACACACCGCACCAGGTACTCATTTGAGGCCGAGTCGACCTAGGGGAGACCCAGGACCAGTTAAGAGAATCGTCACTGGTGTTGGCCGTGAGCAGAAATCAAACTTGGGTACGCCAGGCATCATAGCGCAGCGCGCTGACCACGACACTACCACTACCAACATCAACAACCGCCATTCGCCACTAAGTGGCGGTGACATCACCAGGGCGCTTGTGCCAGGCTCTGTGCACGTTAAGGCCACGTGAAGTGTCGAATGCCCACTGGCAGGAGGTCACGGGACAGACCCAAGTGCCATAGGTTGACTGACCGAGACGACTGGCCCGCTGCACCACCTGTGCCCCCTACCGTTCCAACACCCACGCTCACTCACTCACCGCGTGCTGCATGCGCACGGCCTCCAGGGGGTAGTCTCCCTTGGCCGTCTCCCCGCTCAGCATGATGCAGTCGGCGCCGTCCAGCACAGCGTTGGCCACGTCGCTGCTCTCCGCGCGCGTAGGCCGAGGCTTCTTGATCATGCTCTCCAGCATCTGCAGCAAACATCGCCGCCAAATCCATCAAGCGGCTGCTCGTAACTCGAGAGACGCAAACCAGAGCGAGGGGAGGACCTTTTTGCAAATACGTGCTTCGGCTCAACGGCCACCGCCTGGCAGAGGTCGCAACCGGGTACCCGATACCCGTACCCTACTCAATACCCGGCTACCCGTACCCAGCCGGGTACGGGTACGGGTACCCGTTTGCGACCCTGGTGCGGCCGGGTACGGGTACAGGTAGACCGCGAGTCACTGCTGAGTAACCGTTTGTCACTCATTTCCCAACGTCTTGTCTTTTCTCACAATTCAAGTTCCTAGAATCAACCCACCCGCGCCTGCAACATGGCTTCATCCCAGAGGTCGCAATCAGGTACCCGATACCCGTACCCTACCCATACCTGGCCGGGTACGGATAGGGTACGGGTACGGCCGGGTACTGGTACCCCGTTTGCGACCCTGGTGCGGCCGGGTACGGGTAAGGAATCAAAACCCGTTTGAGACCTCTGCCGCCTGGCCTGGGCCCAGGACCAGTTCGGATAATCGCCACTGGCACTGGCCCCGTGAGCAGGAAGCGAAGTCCGGTCCGTCGGGTTCATCGCGCTGTGTGCCACCCCCGTGGCCCTCACCTGTGTGGCACAGATGACCGGCTTGCCCGCACGGTTGCAGCGTCCGATCATCATCTTCTGCGCGATGAACACCTTCTCCCCGGGAATCTCGATTCCCAGGTCCCCGCGAGCCACCATGATTCCGTCGCTCGCTTCCAGGATCTCCTCAAACCTGAAACGAGCCCAGGGGGAGGTTTACTTCGGGTTTCAGAACGACCACGTCAGGCACGCCAAGCCGCTGGCCGAGGTTCGCGGATCGAATTCCAATTTCGGCCACCGAACCGTGAACAATAAACTCCGTTTCCCTCATCGTAGGAAAGTTATGATTAATCATCCCACACAACGCAGGGTCAGAGGCGGTCATCCGCACCTCCGATTAGCAGGGTTGGCTTCGTCGGGGTGCAAAAAAAGTTCAACGTACATACACACACACACCCACAGAGGGCTGTACATGCACACGATCGTAAACACGACCGCGATTCGGCAAACGGCACACACCTGCGCACGCCCTCGTGGTTTTCAATCTTGCTGATGATCTTGATGTTCTTCCCCTTCTCCCCCAGCACGGCTCGCACCTAGGCGACAAGGTCGGACGTCGCCGCGATGAGTACGAGCGAGGGCGAGCGTCAGGCCTGTGGTCCCAGTAGTGCCAGGGTCGGCGTTAGACCAAGCGCAAGGGGCTAGGCACGGCGGGTGTCACGGCTAGCGTCAGGGTTAAGAGTGACCACTGGCGATTGACGGTCTGCGTCGGTTTTTCGACGCCAAGGTAAGAAGCAAGTGCCTGGTCTAGCCGAGTGCGAGACTGCGTTTAGCTACCACACCAAATTCAAGAGGCGCTGTGGTGGAGAGGTGTTAACTCCCTCACCTGGCATGCAGGTTGTAAGTTTGATCCCGACCCTGACGCCTGCTATATACTTGGAGTTTGAATGTCTCTCCCCGTGGTCGTGTGCATTTTTCTCCGGGTCCTCAGATTTTTTTTCCCTCCACATTTATAGTCCACAACATGCGTGATTAAGAGTATTTTGCTGCTGCTCTAAATTTCCACATGGAGAGATAAGCCACCGCTTCGTTGAGCTATCGTTTGCGATAACCAGGTCGCTTCTGAAAAAGAGCTACAGAGCTCAGATGGGTTTTACCTGGTAAAATAAAAAGTTTAGTTTATAGTTTAACTAACTTTACTACCCGGCTTCGCCCGAGACTTGGATTCACGACGCCCTGCCACCTTTGTCTCCCCAGTGGCGATGTTCACACACCACACCAGTTACTCGTTTGAGGCTGAGTCGACCTAGGGGAGGCCCAGGACTGGTTGAAATAATCTTCACCGGTGGTGGCCATGAGCGGGAATCAAACTCAGGTCGCCGGGTTTGTAGCGCAGCGCGCTGACCACTACACTACAATGCGTTACGCTTCCACATGCGCGGGTCACATGACATATTTGACGTCACAACTCACTTGCCGTGCAAAATGTATGCATTATTGCGCCCCCCCCCCCCCCCCCCCAAATAGCAAAGTCTATTTTTATAATTTTTGCATGGTGTACAGTCTGGAAAGTATCCACATGGCAAATTAGAAGTTTGTTGCATGTCAGGAAGTACGCTAAACATTTTGAACAGACACACATAATTACAAATTTCCCTTTTTTACATATATAGAGATAAGTGCAAAAGTCCGTGTCGGGCAGGCGGGCGGCGCCGGCAGACAAACCTCCTCGACGTCGGCAGCCTTGCGGATGAACGATGCGAACACCATGTCCACGCCCTGGTCCACGCCGAACTGCAGGTCCTGCACGTCCTTGGCGGAGACGGCGGGGAGGTCCACGGCGGCGCCGGGCAGGTTCACGCCCTTGCGGCTGCCCAGGATCCCCCCGTTCTCTACCTCCGTGATGACGTAGTCGTCGCCTGGGAGAGGGCGGAGGGGGCAGGGCGATGGGTGACCGATAGTGGCGGTGAGCACAGCTGCGACGGCGTTTCATTATCAATTTCGACCACGCTCCGGTTTCTATTTTTGTTGTTTTTCGCTCCAGTTTCTATTTGCTTGGGATGTTGCCTTTGCTATTTTGTGTTGTTGCTTTTGTCGTTCTGGTGACCCAGGTCACACAAGTTTGCAAATTAAATTCATCCTGGTCTGGATAACCAAATGGTAAAACCAAAAAATGTATGAACCACGATTTACCAGCCACTATGAATGAAATAGACAGGCCTTGATCCAGCAGCGGTTTAATAAGGTGCTGATGATAATTGCATGGCGTAACGGATCAACGTGGTGTCTATTTTATTTATTTATCTGCTATACCTGCGTCATAAATCAATCCACTGCTGGGTGAAGGCCTCCAAGTCTGTCGACAGGTCTTAATAGCCCTGTGATGCAACGATCAGACCTAAGCACTCGCACACGAGCCAATTTCAACGCTCCATCCCCCCGGTCGTCCCTACGCCGCAGACTGCCACTCCCGCCGTTGGTCTTGCCCAGCGACGGTACCGTGAACTTCACCCGCTCCATTCAATCGCGTTTAATTTGCCTGAGGTCAAAGCCCTTTCGTTGCTCTAAGCTGCAGCAAAACTGCCCCCCCCCCAGATCTTCGCGGAGAGGGGTTGTTGCCGTACATTGACCAGTCGACCCCCCCATGCATCATTGACACGTTGACAACCCCCCATTTACCAGTTTAACACGTAGGCTCACAGCGATGACATCATCTTTACTCTGTTTAAGACCGAAAACGGGAAGACTTGTTTCCCAATTATGGGAGAGAAAAAAAAAACATCGCCCGATGAAGCATTGTTGGTTGTAATCACCAGCGAAACATCATGGTACTCGGATTGTAAATGTTGTGGGTTTACTCTCCCAACACACTGGGCGTGCTGAAGTACTGTAGTAACTAATTGGCACGGTTGGTTTCCGTGACAAATATTATTCATTGACCGTGATGGGTCAACGACACATTTATATTTAAGCGATCCAACCCAAAATCCCCCTTATTGCGAATACCATTGGTCGCGAAAATCTACTACGTGTTAAATTACCCATCTCTCTGTTCATGCCACCGAACTAGCGACACACAGCCGCCACGCGTACCGTCTCTCGACGCGACCCACCCATCATCGCCCCCCCCCCCCCTAATCACCGCCCCCCACGCCACCCGATGTCCAAGCCACTGGCGAGGAAGTCCACGCTCGCGCGCGCTCATCTCCCTTCCTTTACCGATCTCCTTGACGAGCAGGGAGATGAGGCCGTCATCCACGAAGATCTTGCTGCCAGGCGTCACGACCTTGGTGATGTTCTTGTAGTCGAGCCACACCATGGTCTCGTCGCACGCATCCTGGTAGGCGTCGTCCAGCGTCACTTTCAGCTCCGCGCCCTTCTTCAGCTCCACCTCTGCTGTGCCGCTCTGCGCCGCCACCACCACCGCTCGCTCATTAGTCCAGCCGTGCGTTCGTTCGTTCAGTCAACCAGTCGCTCGTTTATTGATCCACTCACAGCATTTGTGAATTCAAAACAGCCATTTCATGTATTTACTCAATCGCTTATTAATGCATTCATTCATTTAAATAATTCACTCATTAATTGACGATACAATTTACTTAGCCATTCGCCCACTCATTCGTTTACTTTTTAAAATGTTTCTTCCCAAGTTTTAAGGCTAAGTTTCAAATGTTCAAGTGTGTTTCATGCGAACCGCGTGAGAACTCATGGAGGGAACCAGCATGAGTCTTCATTTCCCTCGCCCTGTTGCGGCCTAGCCAAGGGGACACCCAGCGGCAGCCAACCCTGCGTGAAGGGCAAAGCGTGCGCAGCAGCTCTGGCCTGCGAACTATCATTTAGGGGGCTCGATGTTGACACGAGTTGGCTTTTCCCCCAATTTAAGTGTCCGTTCGGAGCTCGCAGAGAGCAGCGTGGAAGGATATGGCATCACGGGTTTCTCTCCTCCTCGCCACAAGAGGGCAGCACTTTCCCACCCGCCTTGCCACAGGGAGAGGACGAATCGTCTTCGCACAACAAAGCTGAGCATTTGAATTCTCATAGCTGAAAGGTTATCCAAATTTAAATTATAGTGGTGGTGGTGGTGTACTCCCTTGATGCGTGGACTAAGGGTCATGTTGCTGCTGCTGCTGCATCCCCTGGGTGTGGGGGTCCGTGGGTGGAGGCGTACCCCCTTGATGAGGCCGGTGCGGATCTCGGGCCCCTTGGTGTCGAGAGCGACCCCCACAGGGCGGTAGTAGATGGGGTTCCCAGCGAAACTCTCCGTGGCCTCACGCACGTTCTTGATGGTGTCAGAGTGGTACTGAGGGAGAAACACACGCGCGGCACAGCGCAGCGCTCGCAATACGCACAACAACAACAACAACCACGTAGGAAGCACGACAAAATAAAACGTTCGCGGTGCAACGCTCGATTATGCCACAGCAACGGACGCAAGCGGCAGCAGAAGGATCGCGACACGCGGCAACGACAACGCCGCAGTGGCGGCACGCGGAGTGTAATGCTCGCGCAACAAAACCGCACGCGGCACCACACAGAAACGCACGCGGCATGCAGTTCTGCACACAGCGCCACACACAGCACGGTGCGCCACACACCTCGTGGCTGCCGTGGGAGAAGTTCATGCGAGCGATGTTCATGCCCGACTTGATCATCTCCTTCAGGGTGTCCAACGAGCGCGACGCAGGCCCTGTGACACGGCGGGGTGACGGAGGGAGGAGGGGGGCAAGAGAACACACGGAGATTCCGTATTGAGCAGCAAAGACGAAACAAAGACAAAACAAAGACAAAACAAAGACAAAACAAAGACAAAACAAAGACAAAGATCCCCCGTGTAGCTTTAACAGACTGTTGGGGCAAGTGCTGTTCGTGAGTAGCAGCTATGAAGGCTGGCACGGCACACTAGGGGGTGGGGTGGCCAGCACCACGCCCGGCCACCTTCGTCACCTCCATAGCAATGTTTACACACCGCACCAGGTACTCATTTGAGGCCGAGTCCATCTAGGAGAGGTCCAGGACAGGTTCAGATAATCGGTGTTGGCCGTGAACGGGAATCGAACCCAGGTCGCCGGTTTTGTCGCGCAGCTCACCGATGGTGCAGATGATGCCGGTGTTGCGCGCCGTGATGGGCTCCGAGTCGATGTCCAGGAGGCACATGTGCTCCAGGAATGTGTCGGCGCGCGATGCCGACAGCTGCTGCGTCTGCACGAAGGCGCTTCCGGGGTCGTGGCTTGCCATGTCTGCTCAAGGGTGTGTGGGGAGCTTCGCTGTGATTTTCGCCGAGATTCAAAATGCGAGCACGTCCGCTGCAGACTTCTGCAAAAGCAAAAAAAAATGAAAACGGGGCACATCAACAAATCAATCGCCGGTACATTTCGCTATTCATGCCATTCGTATTATCGTAGCTATGCTCGTTCACCCAGGAGAGTCGTGGAGGGTCCTGCTAAGTTTTCACAGTCATAGGGGAAGGCGACGTTGCCATGCGTCTCCGCATAAAAAAAAAAATCGGGCCACCTCGCGGGTAATTTTCCACCGTGGCCAAATTTCGATTGCAACGCCGGCGGGCGCGTGGCCCACCTCCTTCAAAACGACGTCACGGGGGACGACCAGGTCCACTTTGACGGAGACGGGAGGGGGAATTTTATTGCCTTAACGCACCCCCTGCGGTGTTAACCGGGGCAGACGACGAGCCCGAAAACGGGCAAGCTCAGAGCAATGAGGCTCGCTGGTATAAGACTGGAGCAGGTGGCGCACGATACGTCGCCACAGCGAGAGGCATACTTGATGTGGTGAGCCGGGTGAGGACAGACGTGGCCGAAATTAAACCCTGGGCATTGTGCGCTCTATGCGGGGGGCGGGGAGGGTTTTGGGTTTGGCCGGCTTTGAATAGAGGCCCTTGAGTCGAGCGGAGATTAATTTTCGATGTAATCACGCGAGCGAGCTTGCGGGCAAAGGGGTGTAACGTGAGAATTTCGCAGGGTAGATCGGGTGGCGCACGCCACCGCTTCTCAACGGGGGCGACGCAATCGGCCTCGTTAACAGCGAAGGATATTGAATGCGTCACTTACGCAACGCTGTGCGCGCGCGCGCCTTTAATAAGTCTTTAACAGTGTTCCCGAGTTCCGTTTGTTCGACACACTTGGGGTGTACTCTACAACAACAATGCTACTTCAGTTCCATCGTCATCATCATCAGCCATTATAGATCCAATGCTTGTGGACCACTTCACAATACGGCATGGGGATCTCCATTGACTTCATTGTTATTGATTTTGTCTCGTTGGGCAACCCAGGTCAATCTTGCAGGTGAGACTCATCCTGGTCTCATGAGTTCTCACGTCCAGTTAAGAACTAAAATAAACTTGAAGCTTGAAACTTGAGCTAACCTCACTCATCCATTCGACCACCCATCAACTCACCCATCCATTCACTCGGCCATCCATCTACTCACGCATTCACCGACTCATCTCTTAAGTTCACAATCGGTTAAAAATAAATTTAAACTTTTGACACTTGAATAGCTCCGAGATTTCCACAAAACCAAGAAAATACAAATGACCGCGCACCGCTTAAAAAAGGAGGAGTGCGTAACGCCGAGCTGTGACGCAGCGTCTGAAATTCAAACGACCTTGGCCAAGGGGGGGCGGCATTCAATGTCTAGCGTCGGCGTCATCGGCTCCGACCCAGATTCCCGCTGCATCGCCGCACAAACCCAGCATCGCCGCCCGGTCCCTTCACACCGACTTGGCGGACAACGAAGGGAAAACTAGAAGAAAATTGTTGTAATTAAAATATTTCAAGCGGCTAATCCCTACTCCCCTCTCTTCCCCCTCGAGTCACGGGTCACGTGTGTGTGTGTATATATATAAAGTATCAAATCTAAAACACTCCCCGCGTACGTTTAGGCAACGTCTACCACAGGTAATGTAGTGTAAAGAACGGCGACGGGCCCCAGGCAGCACGTAGGAGCGTCTCGCCGCAGTCAATCATATGAATAAATAAACGGTGTGTGCAACGCCGGTTCATTTAGAATGTTCTCTCAGCTGTCGTGCTGGAATTAAGACCACACCAAATATTCCTGGGGGGGGGGGGGGTAGCGGTGGCGCAGCAGATCGCGCACTCCACTGTAAATGCGACTACACGAGTTCGAGTCCCAGCCAAAGCCAATATCGGTGGCGAGTAATGGAGCCAGACCCACTCACCCACCACCTCCCCTCTTCACCAACCCGCACGGCCCAATGTGATGAAGTATGGTGAAAATAAGATCGACACATGACAGGGCGTGGAGAGGGCTTCATCCAGCAGTGGATTAACAAAGGGCCTGTGCATTCCGAGATCCAACAAGACGTTCGGATGGCAGAAGCCAAGAGCAGGGAGTTGAGCCTGGTTCACACTTGGGATTGAAGACTGGGTAAGATAACAAGGTGCTGCAGGCTTGGGCTGGGAAGTGGGATAGGAGATGGCGGGTACAGCAAAAGCGGTAATCGAATCCACCTGTGTGGAGCTTTGAGCGCGACCCCCCCCCCCCGCCGTGTCGTATGCACATGGTTGGTCTACTCCACGTATATCCAGTTCCGTATCTCTCATTAATAATGGAAATCGGCCAAACGTCCCTATGTGGCAATGCCCTCCGACAGAAAGGGACAAGTTTGAGACCGAGTGAGGCTTGCGCCTAGACACAGTATCATTTAATTACAAAGGTAATTGATAAGGAAAGGAATAATTTAAGGTCACGGTCATATGACCTTCAGGGAGCACCATTACAGCGTCCTGCAGTGACGTCATGACCATGGCCCCCGTCACAACACGTGGGGCAAGCTGGAAGGACGCTCCATGTTTTTTTCTATGGAGCCCGACGCGCGGAGGCTGCTGCGTGTTATTCTACGGAGCAGGGAGCGTAGAGACGGCTCCATATTATTCTATGGAGCCTGAAGCATGGAGGCGGGCGGGAGAGGATTACAGAGTGATTATCAACACACGTGCAATGTGCCTACAGAATACAGCATGCCGACATAAACTGGTTGATGTAAAATTGGTCACTTATGTCATATTTCCGGCTCTTGATGTACGGATCATAAATTAACATCCCGCAATTAAAGTGGAACAAAAGCCGAGGGGGCGCCCACCAAAAGCACGGACAAGGTGGAGGCACAACGATCGCAACGAGAAGACAGAAAAAGAGGAACCCCCTTGGATCGGAGAGCATTTGCTCGACGCAGCCATCGCACGTCACGCCAAAGGGACACCACGTGGCCCCGGCGGTCGGAGTAACGGACGCGGCGTGCGGGAGGGCTCGGCGGACTGCTGCATCGCGATGCCGAAGGGCAGGCCTTCATCCAGCAGTGGGTAGAACAAGGCTGATAATTTTTCGATTTAAAGCTTTCGTGACTGCAGGGATTCAGCTTCTTGGTTCTTTCGGTAAAGTCACGTGGAAGGAAAATAATAAAATAATAAAAATAAAACATAATAAAATAATTCTCACGACGTTTCGGCTACAACGCAAGCAGCCGTCCTCAGGTGAAAACCAGGTCTGTCGAGGCGACAGCGGCTGATAATGCCGATTGGCAACACCGCAGACATCGCAGGTTTTGAGCAGTGCATTGGCAATGTTTGTATTTGCGCGAAGCCCAGTTCAGCTGCCACATTGCCGTGGATCAACAGTATTAATATCGGTCTGGTTATACGCAGGTGCATTTGCTTCAAAACGTGCTAGATTCCTAGAGCCAATGCTACATTAGGAATCTGTCATTTTAAACCAAATCATTTTACCTAAATATTTCTCTCCGATACGTATGTACATCAACCCCCGGCAAAATGAGGCCTTGATATTCATCTTGAACGCAGGCTAAATGCGCATACTGTATATATTATGAAGGCAGGCGCTTCTCTTTTAATTGTATAGACCTTTAATTAATGAGGCGTGCGATCTAGCGAACGCTCGCTTCAACAAAACCTTTCGGGCAAAGGGCAAATTATGCCCAGAGCATCCACACAAAGATGGAACCCTATACGCAGCTTACATACAAAATGACTCGGCCATCTGGAATAATGTAGCCACTCAATCAGGAAATGTTGCCAATCCACTGCTTGTTGAAAGTCTCCCCATGCCGTATCAGACGTTGGTGAGAGAGGGGGGGGGGGGGGTAATATGACCATACTTCACCATGCTCGTCGATTCGGGTTTGCGAAGGGTGGTTTTTTTTTAAGATTAACGAAAATGCAGACCCCATCGTTCCAGCTGTTATCTATCCACTGCTGGATGGAAGCCATGCCACTGCCGAAACCATCGCTCTCACCACGTTCACACTCCATCTCTCGCTCCTGCACTTGAGCCCATCTCATCGCGTCATCTCCGCATTGGTCGTCCTCTCATCTATATACTTAAAACTTTAACAGTCATTCTACCATTCATATACAGGACTCAATCATGTACATATGTACGTTATATGCATATAGATACATTACGATATATGAACACACATGCAAGGGGTACACATAGCATGCACGTTATTACGATATATGAATACACATGCAAGGGGTACACATAGCACGCATGTTATAATTAAGTGGAAGTGATTTCCTGCTCAATTGAGGCATTGGTGAGCATCTCCTGTTTACAACCCTGAGAACAGGAGCGCACATTCCACATTCCTATGATGGGGGAAAGTCTATCCACAACGTGGTACTTAATTTATTGACCCTGAAGGGCAGAATGATGGGCTTTGTCCATACCTCCCCAACCATGATTTGAACCCACAACGGTGCGACTGTTGAGCCGCTGAGACACCTGGCCAGATTGCGTACGCACACAAAATAAATAAGCAGGATTTTTTTTAAAAAATGTATTCGGTTGAAAGAATTATCAACATTTCAGCCGACAAGACTTCCTTCAAAAATCTTCGGTTTGCAAAGAGTCTAAAACAAATATCTAGCGACAAAAGACCTGCTATAATAATGTATTAAATAAACACTTTTATCATTGCGTAAGATTACCGCGGTAGAAAGTACGCAGTAGGTAGGTGTAATACAAGACACACACAAGTATTCGCATGCATACGAACGTAATATTCACACACGTCCGAATACTGCTTTGCATCTATTGCACGCACATTTCTGTATGCGTGCGCGTGAATTCAATACGATAAAGACGGTGACGATGACAGACGACCCTGTTGTACTTGTACCCGTGGACGAATATTTCTACGTGCGCATTTGCGTATGCAACATTTACACGTATAGCCTCGCAGGGCACGTATAATAAATTGGATCCATACGCAACGAATGCACCACCACCGTCGTATCTGCTACACTCGCGCCCACGCATGCAAACACAACGGCAGGAAACGCCAGCGCTGAGAATGACAAACCTGCGAAGCGGGAGACGGGCAGCAGCAGCAGCAGCAGCAGGAGCGGCGAGTCTTCCGCGAGCTTCTATGAATGGCACTCGGGCTGAGACACGGCACTATCTATCCGGCAAAGCGGGAGAGCGGAACAGCTGTGACGTCCTTTTTAAGCTGCAGGCAGCGCACTTGTAACGTGGGGGGGGCGGCGGTAAGGGTGGAGGGCAGGGGTGGGGGGCTCAAGGAGAGCGTGCGATGCGGGGCAGTGGGGGGAGAGAGCGGGTGGGTGAGGGTGGGCGAGTAGCCGGCTAACTCGATGGCTGGCTGAATAGCGCCGGGTTGGCAGCCTTATCGATTCAGGTTGTGGCTGGGAGAGTTGGAGGGGAGGGAGAATGGTTCCATGGGTAGGCGATAGGGTGGGTGGGTCGGTAGGTGGCAGGGTGGCTGTGTAGATGGCTGGGTTGGTTGCAAGTGATCGGGTTATAATTAAGGTGAGCGAGAAAGTGGATGGATTTGGGGGGGGGATTACGCTGGGTCAATAATGGTGGCTGGTATCTTGTGTCTCAACACAAATGTGAAAAGGCTCCGGTGAACATCGATTCATAAGCTCACAATAGATGTTGCATTTCACCGTGCCTAGGTTCTGTGTTCCTGATGGGTACTGGGCTAAAAAACAAATGTTTTTCTTTATTTTACCAGGTAAGGCTTACCGAGCTGTATAGCTCTTTTGTTCAGAAGCTACCTGGCCACAAATGAGAGCTCAACGAAGGGACTTATCAAGTGGAAATGTACTGCAGCCAAATTACTCTAAACGCACGTTGATTCTAAAATGTCGAGGGGAAAAAACCGAAGGACCGGTAAAAAAAAATGTCACGCGACCACAGAGAGAGAGAGAGAGACAAAATGTCACGTGACCACAGAAAGAGAACATGCAAACTCCAAATAAACCGGCATCATGATCGGGATCGAACCCACCACCTGTAAACCAGGCGAGGTATTTCACATATTGCCGCTGTGGGTCCCCAGGTGGTATAGGTGGCTGGGTTCTGTGCTAGTGGTGGGGTTCAGTGTTAGTGGTGGGGTTCAGTGTTAGTGGTGGGGTTCAGTGTTAGTGGTGGGGTTCAGTGTTAGTGGTGGGGTTCAGTGTTAGTGGTGAGGTTCAGTGTTAGTGGTGGGGTTCAGTGTTAGTGGTGGGGTTCAGTGTTAGTGGTGGGGTTCAGTGTTAGTGGTGGGGTTCAGTGTTAGTGGTGGGGTTCAGTGTTAGTGGTGGGGTTCAGTGTTAGTGGTGGGGTTCAGTGTTAGTGGTGAGGTTCAGTGTTAGTGGTGAGGTTCAGTGTTAGTGGTGGGGTTCAGTGTTAGTGGTGAGGTTCAGTGTTAGTGGTGGGGTTCAGTGTTAGTGGTGAGGTTCCGTGTTAGTGGTGGGGTTCAGTGTTAGTATTGAGGTTCAGTGTTAGTAGTGAGGTTCAGTGCTAGTGGTGAGGTTCAGTGTTAGTGGTGGGGTTCAGTGTTAGTGGTGGGGTTCTGTGTTAGTATTGAGGTTCAGTGTTAGCTGTGGGGTTCTGTGTTGGCAGTGCACGGCCTGGCTTGGGGCGGCTGCGGTCTGGAGGGATGCCGGGACAATCGCCAAAACGCAGCGACGTGCTCAGCCACACGATCGTCGCCTGGGCGACCAACCCCGTCGCCACGGCAACCATCCGGGGAGGACCGACGGTCCGCAGTGCGTCAGCGCCAGCCAATAGGAGCAGGCGAGGGGCGGCCGGAGGATTTTCCTCCGGACGGACGTCAGCAATGCAAGCCCCAACGTGGATCCGCTTTAAAAACGTCATTTGCTTAGCGAAACTATAAATACAAAGCTCATACTTACTGTAATATTCATACACGCGTGACGATGTGCGTGTAAATTAAATGACGCAGCTTGTTAAATGACGTATATTTTATTACGGAAGTATATATGGTACACATATACTGGGAGGGCATGAGTGCTCGTTTGTAAAGCCTTAAAGCAGCAGCGGAAAATGTAACATTCCCATTGCAGGGTTGGACGCACGCATGTGGAACTTCTTTCGCACCATACGTAGCCAACCGTGCTACCAACGGGGCAACCTGCTGTTGTTTCCCCGCAAGGTGGTGCTGATTTTATTGACCCCCAGAGTTACGATGGACTGAGTGACGCGCGTCTAATATAAAGTTGCATACGATGCTTGTACCAGAGGTGAGTTTTACGTACAACATACAAACAGTCCATGTATATATAACGCAATATTTAGTCATAGGGCTGCTGCGTTTAGCAAACGTAACAATAAAAAAACTCGCCATTCGTCAGTAACACTGTGGCCATAAAGAAAACGTATAATAAGCAACGGTTCAGGCAATGGCCCTTTTTCATGATTCATGTGCCATGAAGGAGGGCTGTTACCCAAAACGTCTATCATAGATTCATCTCATTTTAAGGCCCCACGGTGTTGACGAATGTGTCGAGTTTGTCACATAAATACAAAGTACATTAATATGAATGGAATATTAGCAAGTCATTATTTAAGTAGACATGTTACAATACCACACATATACTATGACACGAATATATATGGTATGCATACAACACGACGGATTGGAAATACAATACGATATTTGTAATGTGCCACACCCACGCATTACAAACTCTACAAGTATACATTGATACAAAGACAAATATCCCCCATATAGCCTGTAACAGACTTATGGGGCAAGTGCTGTTGGCGAGCACCTATGAAGGCCGGCACAGCACACGAGGGGGTGGGTGGCGATGTTTACACATCGCAACAGGTACTCATTTGAGGCCAAGTCGGCCTACTTTGATACACACACGAGTCCACGTGTACATCATTAGATCCAAATTGGTTGTATGGGCTACATCCTGCTGATGAGACTCGAGGTAATCGAAGCTGGCCAAGGGTTTTTGTTGCTTAAAAATAAAACAAACAAAAAATACACTGTTGGAAAAGTAACTCGTTTCAAAAGACCCAGGGGAAGAGAAGACCTAAGGCCAAATGGAGGTGAGAAACTGCCAGGCCAGAACCTTGCAGATCGCTATGCGTCTCCTGGGCAACAGTCCTGGCATTTGGCTAAGGGGAGAAAGTGTTGGTCAAGGCGAGTTACGGTGGTGGATGGGTGGTGGTAGCGGTGAGGTACGGTAGTGGTGGTGGTAGAGGTAGTGTTGGTGGTTGGTAGTGGAGAGGTAAGGTAGTGGTGGTGGCAGCGGTGAGGGACGGTAGTGGTGGTGGTAGCGGTAAGGAACGGTGGTGGTGGTGGTAGCGGCGAGGTAGGGTGGTGGTGGCAGTGAGGTACGGTGGCGGTGACATCCACTGCTTTGGCGACGATGCCTTTCGGCACGAGGAGCTGGCCGCATTCGTCCATGTGTAATGAAGGCAGGGCACTGTGCACACACGCGGCAAGGCTGGGAGTGGGGGAGGAAAAGCGAGCTTCTTGCAGGGATCCAGCTATGAAGGGGCGATGAACGGAACGGCTGTCTGCAGTGGAAATTCCTTACTCGCCAAGGTCACCTAGTAGAGCCAACGTCAACGCATTGCAGTCGCCTTCAACAAAGCAAAAGGCGCAGCCTTGCAATGACCTGCTCGTGACACTGACGGCAGATCGTGGGGAGGGGGAGGGAGCTGTTGGGAGGAGCACCCTGTAGTAGCCAAATGTCTTGGGATGGTGGGAATACCCACACTTTACCCCACCGAGCGCACGAGACCTGCCAATCAAATACCATGCACCCATTTAAAACTTGCAAGGGGTCCGTCGCCTGAATGCAGGTAGAATTCAGTTTCAGAAAACTCTTTTTTAAAATGTTATTTTACCAGGTTAGGCCCACTGAGCTATAGAACTATTTTTCAGAAGTGACCTGGCGACAAATGATAGCTCAACGAAGTGGCTTGTCACGTGTAAATTTAGAGCAGCAGCCAAATATTCTAAACGTGTGACATTGATTCTAAATGTGGAGGGAAAAACCAGAGGACTCGGGGAAAAAAAATCCACGCAATCACGGAGGGAGAGAGACACAAACTCCAAATATACAGGTGTCAGGGTCGCGATCAAACCCACGACCTCCTGCATCCAAGGCGAGGTAGATAACATCTCGCCACCACGGTGTCCAAAGCGGTGGTCAAGCTAAACACCACTGTTGAGAGAATAGCTAAGAGGGGAAAGAAAGTCACCATTGCCCCTTTAAGCCTGGTCCCCAGAGGTCGCAAATGGGTTTTGATTCCTTACCCGTACCCGGCCGCACCAGGGTCGCGAACGGGTACCCGTACCCGGCCGTACCCTACCCGTACCCAGCCGGGTACGGGTATCGGGTACCTGATTGCGACCTCTGGGATGAAGCCATGTTGCAGGCGCGGGTGGGTTGATTCTAGGAACTTGAATTGTGAGAAGAGACAAGACGTTGGGAAATGAGTGACAAACAGTTACTCACCAGTGACTCACGGTCTACCCGTACCCGTACCCGGCCGCACCAGGGTTGCAAACGGCTACCCGTACCCGGCCGAGTACGGGTAGCCGGGTATCGGGTAGGGTACGGGTATTGGGTACACCCGGTTGCGACCTCTGTTGGTCCCGTTGTCACAACACGACAGCGACAAGGAGCGTAGAGCCCACGAGACGACGAGCAGGGTGCGGGGGACGAGACGCGGCGGGGGCCCGGGGGAGGGAGGAGGCTGGGAGCCGTGGGGCGGCCCTCGGCCAGGAGAAGCCGAGGGACGATGAGCGGCGACGGCGCCAGGGGTTGAGCCCGCCACGTCCTTCGCATCGGGGTAACGTGCGGTGCGCGGCTCGCGTTTCAGAGTTCAGTTTGTAATCTCGCTTCTATCCCTTTCCCTTTTATTTTGCTTACGCAAATTTAGTTTTTTTGATCCCGACAACCGCGAGATGCCTACCGTCCCCTGGAGAGTGCAAGAGGCGCGGGATTCGTACGGGGCGCCGAAGCGCGGCGGCATACCGAGCCGCCGCAACTGCAGAAGCCCAAGGGGAATAATTACTTTGCAGAGAGAGAGAGGTGGGAGGGGAGTCTTAGTCACGGGCAGAAGGAATGAGGAAGGCCTTGAGCCTGGACTTCAATGGGGGGCAGAGGATTACCAACACTGGCGGCTGTGGCAGAGGTCGCAACCGGGTACCCGATACCCGTACCCTACCCGATACCCGGCTACCCATACCCGGCCGGGTACGGGTACGAGTAGCCGTTTGCGACCCTGGTGCGGCCAGGTACGGGTAGGCCGTGAGTCACTGGTGAGTAACCGTTTGTCACTCATTTCGGGTAGGGTACGGGTAGGGAACGGGTACCCGTACTGGGTACGGGTACCCATTTGCGACCCTGGTACGGCCGGGTACGGGTAAGGAATCAAAACCCGTTTGCGACCTCTGGGCTGTGGGAAGGGAGTTCCAGACTGTGGGGGGGCAGCGAAGGAGAATGAGCAACCAACCTCCCACTGAGCGACCAGGGGATGGGGTCCACAGAAAGCCTCGGTTGAGAGACATCGCAGAGGTAGCAGGGTGCGTGGAGGGGGAGTAGAGCGAGATAAGAGGGGAGAGGTAGGCAAGCACGCAACTCTATTAGGGAGCGTGGCGTTGGTATCGGGAGCCAGTGGAGGATTGGAGTAGCGGGGTGATGTGGACGCGTGTAGAGTTGCAAACGAAAAGTCAAACTAATTTTTAACGGTTAAACGCGAAGTTACGTGGGCGAGAAGCAACACGTCCCCCATCGTGCCTGTGGCGACGTGCACGTCTTACACGACAAGCACGTCTTACACCGCGCGCCCACGAATACCGCAACACGCCCACAAAACGCGCTGCAGCCAGTCACACTTTCAGAGGGGCTGGGTGATTTAGGGGTGAGGGTCACAGTGACTTTGTCAGCTTCGATTCGTGAGCATCGGATGTGTTTTTACTTGCAAGACGCCACCGTGGGGTAGTTAGCGTTGCAGAGGTGGCAAGATCTAAACTACCTCACCTGGTATACAGGAGGTTGTGGGTTCGATCCTGACCCGATGCCTGAATGTGGAGTTTGCATGTTCTCCCCATGGTCGCTTCAAATTTTCCTCCGGGTCCTCCAGTTTTTTCCTAATTTAGAATCATGTGTTTTAGAGTCCTTGGCTGCGATAAATTTCCAAATGATGATAAGCCACTTGGTGGAGCTATCATATGTGGCCAGGTTACGTCTGAAAATGATCTATATAGGTCAGTGGGCCTTACCTGGTAAAATAAAAATGTAATTTAAAGATTACTGGTTTGCGGGAGATCTCTGCCCACCCAGTGGTGTGAATGGGGTCACTACCATTAACAGATCGGCAGGTCGCGCTGCGCCCTTATGGCAGGGTAAAGTGTGGGCATTCCCGCATCTTCAGAAACGCTTGGCTCAGTGTGGAAGAGTAGGCAAAAACACTCCAAGACGGGGCTCTCTGGAGCACCCTCTAGAGGGTGCCCCACCGGCAGTAGTGCAAGCGAGCAGTTGCAGGGCTCCGCCTCTGCCTCTTACATGAGTTGCGTCAAAAGACCGAGAGTGGAAATCACAAGTGGGCCATCGATTTTGTAACAGCTTTGGGAACTGGCAGAAGGAAGTGACCGTGGGGATGTGGTTGCATCAACGGCACTGGCCATCAGGACCTCCTGACCTTGACAACGCGACCCAAATTTGGATTAATAGTTTAAAAAATACACATGTAATCGCAGAGATTTCCTGCACAAAATGACAACCACTGTTGATTCCCTCCCTTCCCCGTACGAAATAGAAATCATTTTATCTATCCCTGAGAGATGATGGGCTGAGTCGACCCATGTCCGAGCAAAATTTGAAGTCGCAAGCTTCCAATTGAGAGCCGCTCGCTCGCTCGACCGATGAGCCACCCGCCCGGTCTATATAGCGCGTGCGCAAAACACAATCAGCGGTGAGCGATACATGAACTGATCTATACAGCCTGCACAAACACAATCAGCGAACCGGTCCGTAAGCTTCCCCCCTTTCATAAACCCGCACTCATCGGCATGGTGAAGCACGATCAGTATCGTCAAGTAAGTCCCGTGGCTGGCACGGTGTGACAAGGCCTTCATCCAGCAGTGGAGTGATAGATTACCCCCCCCCCACCACCCCAACGGTAGAAAGGAGGCTTTTGTTGCATGCAATAAATACTTGTTACCCATGCAGCCACTAAGTGGCCCGCCATATAAACGACAAGGTTGACAACAAGAAGTTCTTCTTGTTAGCGGAGGTCCCCCCAACGATGAACTGAGAGAACAGTTCCAGGTTTTCGCTTCTAGAATCCCACGCTGGCTTTCACCTTGACGCGAGCAAGCATCCGAGCTTTCGGAGAGCTGCAGTTTATTTTTAAATCCGCTAATGCGCATCCATCCACTACGGTCTGCAACTCACAACTACCGCCCCCGCCCCCACGCACGCAACTGGAAGTATAAGCAGAGCGCTGACATAGTGAGATCCATTATAAATCGGCGCTTTGTTTCGTCACCAAATATGTTCAGGGTTAATGCACGACTAGATTAAGTGGCTACAGGCACACAGAGAGAGATAGGTATACTGGATGTGGTGTGCAGGGTGCGCAAATATGTCTGGGTCGCTGCCAGATTGGATTATCCGGCATGTGAAACCTAACCACGGGCACCGAGACAGCCATCCTGGATTTTGTGCTGAAATATTTTCTGGGTCTCCGACCAGGACAGACCCCGGCTGAAATTAATCCCCAATTACAACGAGGATTTGCTGCCGAACAATTGAGGACGGTGCGCAAACATAACGTCCAGCCGGGAGGCAGAGTCGTTATACGCACATGGGGCTTGTGAGCCAATGAAGTGGACACCGTAAAAAAATTCACTTTGATATTTTGAATGTGTTTTTTCCTATCCCACTGAACAGTGGTTTTAGTGGAATGCACGGTATGAACACAGCAACTGACAGCTACAGGACATCTGTGAAAAAGAGCTGTATAACTTCGTCGGATTCCTCCCGTAGAAATAAATATTTTGTTTCTCAACCTCAGTTCGACTCCCAGCGACGGCTAACATCAAGTGGGGCGCCACCGTTTCACCAACACGCATTGAACAGTAAAGTAAAGAAATGGTCAAAGAACCCCCGTGGTTTACACAACGTGGGAACACTTTCATCCAGCAGTGGATTGACAGGGCTGCAAATTATTACTTTCAAACAATTATTGCTGAGTTACCAAAGTAGAGACAGAAGCATTCGCTGTTTGGATCTCTTGCAGAAAGCAAGCGCGCCCTCACCGCACGTGCAAGAGACTGGGCTGCGGAAGATGACATTACAGAACTACTTCGGAGGTCATCTTCTTGGTTCTTTCAGTAAAGTCACATAGAAGGGAAGTAATAAAATAATAAAAATAAAAGATAATAAAATAATTCTCACGACGTTTCGGCCACAACGCAAGCAGCCGTCCTCAGGTGAAGACCAGGTCTGTCGGGGAGACAGCGTCAGACGCTGTCTCCCCGAAAGAACCAAGAAGATAAATCCCTGCAGTCACGAAAGCTTTAAATTGAAATTTACTTCGGAAGTCCTCTCATCGACTTTTAATGCACACGAGGTGGCGCTTCTCCTTCTCACAGGGCCTGCTAGAGACGCTAGTCAACTTGCTAACGAAAAAGAACGTTCCTTCGCTCTTCAGAACCCGAATAAAGTAAAAGTCCTAGTTGCATGTTTAATATAAACAGTACAAGCAAAACGCACGTCCTTTGAAAGGTCACTCCTCCACGCGCTTCTTCAGTTCCAGACATCAGGCCCACGATGTACAACATGGTACAACCCGAAAAACAACGGATACCTACCAAAAAAAAATCTGATTCTTACACAAACACACGCGACTTAATGCACCTCCCCGCACCTCCGATTAACACGGTTAGCTACGTACGGTGCGGAAGTAGTTGAACATACATGCATACGATGCACGTATCGTGATATTAAGGATCGATTCATTGATGCGCCGTACCATCCCCGTCCATCGGTGGCTGGGCCGAGACCATCAATGCTCCACACCGCGAGGATTAAGCCAATCGTTGAAACTGCGGGCAGCCTAAACCTGGATTCGAACCGGGCTTTGGCCGGTGCCGCGCCGGTGTTTCCGGCCAGGGTTTATTAGCGAGTCACCCGGCCACATCACTTCAAGTTCAACCGTCAGACTTGCAATTTACGCTTACGCAATGGTGGCTTATCAATAACGATCGCTCTCTCCAGGTGACGACGGTTACAAAGTTTCCTTTAGGAGGTGACAAAACGCCCAATTCGCACACGCACATAGTAAAAGGTGGCACGACTTATACGCTCCACTGCGACGCTAATGAATACGTGCGTTGTGCATTACGTTGTTTTGCGGTGAACTCTGACCCCATATCTTAACCGAAAAGGGGGTGTTGTCCTTGCCTATAAAAGATCCGGAATTTCACCAACACAGTTTGGTAAAGCTCGACTGCTGAGATTTTACTGAAATGGTAAAAAAAACGGTCCAGAGTTTTTTTTTCCCCCCAATGAAACCAACGCTGTTAAAATCAATGGACTCCCATAAAGCCGCATGGCTGATGGGATTTGTATAAAATGATTTAATTTGTTACGTGGAAATACAAATATGGGGAGGGTGCGTTTTGTCTACTTGTTTATAAGGTTTTCTAAACATTCATCTCACTACTCTGACATTTCAAAAGTTACAGGCCGTATACGCATCAAGGAATTTAAATTACGCGAAATTTATTCCACATGGTCAGATTTCACCGGTTCCACAACGCCATAATAAGTGGGTTTATACGTTTAACCGCACATACAAAGATCCCCCATAAAGCTTTAACAGACTGTTGGGGCAAGTGCTGTTAGCGAGCGCCTATTAAGGCCGGCAACGGTACACGAGGCTGGTGGCCATCACCACGCCCGGCCGCCTTTGTCTCCCTTGCGAAAATGCTTACACATCGCACCAAGTACTCATTTGAAGCAGAGTCGACCTAGGGGAGGCCCAGGACCGGTCCAGATAATTGCCACTGGTGTTGGCCATGAGCGGGAATTGAACTCGGGTCGCCGGATTCGTAGCGGAGCGCAACAACCGCTACACTACCGCTCCCCACATACATACATCCACAAGCCGCTTGTGCCAGGCTAGGTGCAACTTACAAAAGACACAAAGTCAAAGATAAGCCCGAGGGAGCCTTGCACTCACTGCAAGGGCAGTGCCGTTAGTGGGCACCTGAGGTCAGTGCGGTGAAGAAGAAGCGATGTGCACCGCGCCCTAACGCATTCCTCTCGCCCAGTGACCGTGTCTTTACACGCCACACCAAGCACTCGTTTCAGACTGAGTTAACCCAGTGCAAGCCCAGATGCTAACCATTGCTGGGAATCGAACCCAGGTCGCTGGTTTCGTAATGCAACGTGCTCACATATATACTAAATCGCTCCAACAACAACAACCGCCATTCGCCACTAAGTAGCGGTGACGTCACCACGACGCTTGTGCCAGGCTAGGTGCACGTTAAGGCCACGTGAAGTGTCGAACGCCCACTGGCAGGTCACAGAGCAGACCCAGGTGTCACAGGTCGACTGACTGAAATGACCGAGATGACTGACTGATGCACCACCTGTGCCCCCTACTGTGCCAACTTGCTGTGCTTTAGCCGATCCCGGGCCTCGCCTAGGTCTACTCAGCCTCAAATAAGTTACCTGGTGCGATGTGTAAACATCGTCACTAGGGAGACAAAGGCGGCCAGGCGTGGTGTTGGCCACCCACCCCCTCCCCACTAAAACACACAGACACACACAATGAGATTTTAAAATCCAAACTTGACCTCACGTTACCTCCACCCCGACTCTTCCTATCCCCACCGCCCGAGGTTGGTGGGGGGGGGGCGTGGCGCTCCGTCACTGCGGCAGGTTGCCATGGCAACAATCGTGCAGGCGCGCCCTGCCATTGGCCGCGGGCGCCCTGCAAGCACGCGCCGGGCGCGTGCACGCACCGCGCGTGAGCCAATCGGATCGTCCGGGTTCTGCCGCGGCGGGGAGAACACGGGGGGGGGAGCGGGGGGGGGGAGCGGGGGGGGGACCCCCTCAACTGTTTGGGCGGAGACGAGGAGGGGGGTTCGAGCAAAGGGAGCAACCCACCCAGTCCCCCCCCCCCGGTGTAATGGTTTGCCCCACTGGTTAGCTGTGGCAGCGACCCCCCCCCCCGTGTAATGGTTTGCCCCACTGGTAAGCCGTGGCAGCGAGAGGAGTGAAAAAGACAAAGCCCCCCCGACCCCCGTGTAGCCTTAACAGACTGTAGCGGCAAGTGCTGTTAGCGAGCGCCTATTAAGGCCGGCGCGGCATGCGAAGTGATGAATAGCCAGCGCCACGCCCGGCCGCCTTTGTCTCCCTAGTGGCGATGTGTCTAGACACTGCACTAGGTACTCAATTGGAGGCCGAGTCGACCTAGGGGAGGCCCAGGACCGGTTCGGAGAAAATCGTCACTGGGTGTTTGGCCGTGAGCGGGAATGAACTTGGGTCGCCGGGTTTGTAGCGCAGCGCGCTAACCGCTGCACCACCGCTCCCCACCACTCCACACACACCCTCTAGACTTTACACCGGTACCGGTTTGGAGAGAGAAAGAAGAAGAAAAAACTCCCACAAAGATAAAAATCCACAGCAGCGGGTTGCGGAACGGGCAGCCCCGCCTGTTACATAACAGACCCACTCTTATTTCAGCACCTTGCCCGGTTTACGCGTTCCAGATTGAGAGGCGCCACGCGATTCCGAGGATTTGTCGACATCCTTGGCAATGCTCCCAACACGAGGAGGGGCCGATTTCGATCGAACCCATCGCACGGAACACGCACCACAACCGCAGAGGGAAAGAAAAACTTACAAAATCTATCCGATGCGGCGCCGTTCCTTGCGGTTGACCCGATTAAAAAAAAAGTTATATTTACAAATACTTTTTTTTTTAAACACGCTTTTATGAAATGTACTAGTAATGGCAGAACTCCACGACTCCAGGAAGTGGCCCCGAAGCTTGCCATAACGTACGGACCGTGGGCAATTACAGCCACCGTCAGTTGACCGTGGACAATTAGGCCAAAGCCGAAACATAACATAAAAAAGAATGATAGAATATAGTATTGTCATCAGTATGGCATAAGTATACCAAGTTTACAGTCGATACCACATTGGGAAGTGGGTTAAAATTGAGTTACAAGATTTGAGGATACAACAACGACAACAGAGTGAGTTAAAAGAAAGAGTGTAAAATGGGTTAACCGTGACACTAAATTGAACCGGGAGTTGTTGCCACCTCTCCCACGTTCGAACCTCGGACGGTACCGGGGGGAATTGGCATCGGTGTTCGGGTGGCAGCAATTGATTTGTACCGAGGTCTGGTCGCCAAACTCCATCACAGTGCAACCGCACGCATCGTGTTCATCGATTTGGGCCGACGGAGCCATTTGTTGTCCCGGGTCTACGAGAGGGACGCTCAGATTAATACGCAGGCTTTCGCAACCGATATTATCCACAATAAAAGGTGCGTTTTTTTTGGGATGAGATTGTGGGTTTACTCTCCAACACACCTGCGTGTTGAACTAGTAACCAATTCGCACGGTTTGTTCACGCGACCCAAACCTTCCTGAATTGGCCGTGTCGGGTGGTGGCGGGTTTAACAACACCCCAAAAAAAAAAACCTTGATTACGAGTGGTAAATCTGACAAACGCTAACCCCAACGCGGAGCTCAACGCATTCGACGTAACCGACCTTGGACTCTCACCCCGCTTCCACATCGCCTCCTCCCCCAGGGCTCGAATCGGCTTTCGACAACGCGAATGAGGCCAATGCGTAATTTCACAAGTGGCATCGACCAATTTTGTTTCCACGCTATAAATGACCACCACTGCCGCCAAACCTTGCACGTCAACATCGGCTAACGGCTGGACGAAGTCCTCCCCCCGCACTGGTGGTCGGTCACGTGGCATCGTCTGACTATATTTCACCACGCTGGTCAGCGTGCCTTTGGGAAGTGGGGGGGGGAGAGGGACCCTTCGTTCATCTTATTGATATCGCGCATACAGGTTAAACAAATTATTTGGTGATGCTGCTGCTCTTTATTTTCAGTGGTGCACAAGCACAATTAACAGAAAAGTATATACCAGGTGATATCACCCCTATTGTCCCTATGTTCAGTGAAGGTCCATTGCCCGAAACATCGCCTATTAAATACATTTCCCTTTAAGACCACAGTGGTCATTGGCCAATTGAGTTTCCTTGGTAGTAAAGGTTTGCGAATGGAAATTGGTGCAGGAGGTTAGGGTGACTTCACAAAACTACTTCGAGGCCCCATCCCGCTGCCCCTTGATGCCCACTCGGTGGCACCTCACCTTCTCGCCCGCCCTGCTATCGGGGAGCGGTGCCCGTTGATCGGCGAATCAAAGCAAATTATTATTTTCTTCTTAAGCCCCAGGAGGAAGTCCAATAATACAAAAATTGTCTTCTCTCTGCAGTCATCGATGGCCAGGCCGAGGTCATCAACTCATTGCAGAAGCATTAGCATTTGGATCTCTTGCAGAAAGCAAGCGTGCCCTCATCGCACGTGCAAGAGACTGGGCTGTGGAAGCCAAGATTACAGAATTACTTCTGGAGGTCCTCTCAACGGCGTCTAAATGCAGACTAGGTGGCGCTTCTCACAGGGCCTGCTGGAGACACGAGTCAACTTGCCAATCAAACAGAACGTTCCTTTGGTCTTCAGAACCCAAACAAACTAAAATCCCTAATTGAATGTTTCATATAAACAGTAGCAGCAGAACGTACGACCTTCGAAGGTGTCGCTCCTCCAGATCCAGACATCAGGCCCACGAAGAACAACATGGTACAACCCGAAAAACACATCAGAGACCTACCAAAACATCCAATTATTCAACACACAACTTGATGCACCTCCCAGCACCTCCGATTAGCGCGGATGGCTACGTACAGTGCGAACAAGGGGTGGCTGCATCCTTGATTCGATCCTCAGAGCTCAAGTGGTGCCGATTCAGCGTCTCTGGACTAACTTCATGCCGTCCGAGTCACCCTGACACCTACCTCACGTCTGGTTTTATTTGCACATTTAGTTTTGCGTTGCTGGAGACGCCTCTCGTCTCATTACGTGCTCTTGCCAGGCAATACAAGTCAAAAGGTAACTAGGACAGAAAAACAACATCATTTGTGTTATAGAACCGTAATTATTTACCCAGGAAAGCTGCACAGTCACAATGCTATTTTTGAGGCGGGTCCTTGCTTCACTAGGATGTTTGGCCAATCCCTTTAATTCACAAGAGTTTGGCTTCTTGTGGTGGGAGGAAACCGGACAACCTGGAAAACCACCCATCACAAGTACGAGGGGGGGGGTTACACTAGGCACTGCCATCGTGTGGCCACACATCTCAGGCAACACCAACAACACCTGCCGAGTCCTAACTAGGCTCATCCCAGCTTAACTTCCAAGATAACTTTTTTGTTAAATACATTTGCCGAGCTCAAGCCAATGGATCTAAAATTACAAGTGGCACACAACGAACAACACTATCAAAGTTGTCATAAAAAAAAAACACATTTCTTGAATTGAGCCAAGTAAAATATATATATTCTGATACTGACTGAGAGAACGAGTGGTACTATCCCCACGAGCCACCCGGTCACTCTTTCACAAAAGCACGGCAACAGCGCATGGACCTGAAGCCAGTCAGCAGGGGGGCACTTGAGATGAAACCATCGAGTAAGATGGTCATCAACGTGCCTAGCAGACTGGAAGGTCGCGGCGCACTCGGGCATGCGTTCAAATCCGTCGCCATCACCCCACCCCGGGCTTGTCACTTCGTGTCTCCGTCGCTTGGGATATTTTTTTCCCACTTTCCACACGACACATCTGTCAGCGTTCTGGTTCTCTGTGCACTTATCGCGCTCTCCCCTCCTAAAGCTTTTATAGTTTCCAGTACGGTCACTTTCCCCACGCACGGAATTTCAAAACTCCTGAGCATCTGCCTAAGAGCACCGACTAAACCATTGCCAATAGTTGGGAACGTAAACACCACCACCACCTGCACCAGTAAATCAGAAAGTCGCGTGAAAATTTATTGTTGGCAACATTAAGATATTTCTATTTGTTATCGAGTCAGGAGAGAGAGAGAGCTCTCAATCGAAAGGTTGCGAGTTCAAACCCAAGCTTGGGGTTGACCAAATAGTGCTGAAATTACAGGACTCAGAAGGCAATTGGGGCCCCTAACAGGTTAAGAAACGCCTGTATTTCTCGTGACGCAGTGAAATGGATACGCGAAGGAGACTCGTCTACCCACTGATTTTGTGCACCAATAAAGGTTGGAATGACACACGAGAAGAGGGTGTGGTAATTGTGTCGGTCTTTGTTTGGCCTATGTTTACCCAGTGCGGATAAAACCCGCCCCAAGTAGCAAAATACAGACTTCAAGGTCAGATTGTGGGGGGGTTTTCTTTTGTTATGCGTGGATCTAACTTTGTTTTAATATATACAAAACCATTTTGATTCTTTACCGTGTGAAATTACCTCCACATATCCACGAAATGTTGCCATCAAATATTTTTGCTCAAATGCAAACGATGGGTTTGTGCGATAACAACTTTGGAAAATGGACAAGACGAATTTAAGTAATGTATTCCACTCATTAACATTTATTGAATACATGCATTTAGGATGCAGTCAATGATAATAATCATGTTTTAGTTTTATAAATATACTGTGTACATCGTGTTCATGCATATTGCATCTCACAATCGCAGAAGATCCACAGCTGTGCTGGAAGGGAGCAGCAAAGCGGCGAGCCGGCACTGCCAACAATTTGCCCAAGCTCAGCAGTCCTTAATATAGTAAGATGTTTTCAGACAATTATTGAGTTACTATGCATGTTGGAGGAAACTGGAGCACTGGGAGAAAAGCCACACTTCTGAGGGGACAACGCTCTATCCCACACAGATGGGACAGAGGATATTTTTCCGCACTTTATGCTCTAGCGCCTTCTTTTGGCGATCCAGAATTTTGGTTCAACGCACAAAGAAAAGCAAAGCTATCATATTTTATTCACACAAGTTAAACACCCTCATTTTTGTCGTGATATATATTACCGAGTCCAGACAATCCGTATAGCTCCCAGAAGTGCACTGGGCACTCCAGCACAGCCATTCAAGAGCCTGTGTCAAATTTAGTTTTGCAAGTACATCTGCACTGCATTATTCAATTTCCGTTTTCACTTGTTCCCAAATCAAATAGACTTATCAACAAACAAAAAACAATAAATGCCATGTAAAAATTAAATACATCCCTCTTTTTAAAATGTGATATACGACTCGTGTGCACGAGGTTCAGGGCCTTGAGTTGCACCGAGAGACAGAACGAGAACGATGGAGACCAGAAAACAAAATGAGAATGGAGGTCAAATCGACCGCTGCTTCAGGAGCTGTAAACGGGCGTAGTGTTTAGAACCAAAGAGTATGGATCCCTGCAGTCACGAACACATTCCTGCGGAGGGAGCTGGTAGGAACGTCGGGTTGCTCGGTCAATGGCCAGGGTCAACGGCTGCGTGGTGTATTCCGCAAATATGGCCGACTAAGAGGCGGGCACAAGCCGGCGTGAGTAGGTTAAACATTGAGTTTTATAAGGGCACCATGGGGTGACCCACCCAGCCCCACCCAGCCCCACCCAGCCCCACCCAGCCCCACCCATTTTTTGATGCACGACGGACACAATAATCCCCTGTGGGCTGGTGTAACCAGGAGGTTCCTACCAAAAAAACTTCAAATCTAGATTGAGCTGTAAAGGGCTTCAAGTGTGCACGTATAAACTAACAATAGCATGACAATAGAGTGCACCAAGAGAGGTGCATGCTTGGAATAACATTGAGAGACGGAAAGAGAAACACTGAAATAAACAACCACACCCGCCATTATCCACCAAGTGGACGTGACGTCCCCACGGCGCCCGTGCCAGGCCAGGTGCACTTTGACGAAATAAACACACGCGGGGGTTCAGGACGTCATACAAACCGTTCATAAAAGTACAGGACACGTCGCTAGACGAGTCGATGGCAACTGCAGGAGAACGGGTGATGGAACGGCAGTAGAAGAGAGGGATCAGGTCCAAGTCCTGCTTTGAAACACGGTAAATACGTCCAATCTCGGAAGCCCAGCAGGAGGTTTGCCTGTAACATGCTTTTAATTGCAGACCATCTTGGAACACTCAGTGCTGTCGGCGTGGATTTCAATGTGGCAGTACGGTAGATTGTAATACAGCAACGGATTATTGAATGACTCCGTGTGGAGCTTTGAGTGTTAACCGCCATCGTATGAGTGTTGGATTTTCTCCGGATTCTCCGGTGACCTCCGACGCGGAGCCAAGCTCTCATTAAAACATGGAATTCGAACAAACATCAGCAATGTAGAGCAGCAACCTCTTGATAAAAAAAAAATAGTCTTGAGAATGATATGCTTTTCTTGGTTTATAAGGGTCATTAGTTTAACAGGTACACGTGCGCTATTATTACGCGCTTGTAAATTAGACAACTGGCCTGATCAGCATGTTGCTGTCATGTTCCTTCCCATCAGATAAATTACCACAAAAATAAACAAGTCTCCATCACGGAAACCAAAGATCGTGTTAGTAAATTGAATATTTGGCCAAACTAAACCGATTTGGCATGGGCCCCCCTCATAAAATGAGCCTTGAGGGCTCGGCCAGACGGTAAATCATAAAATACCGGCGAGATAAAATATCACTCGCACGCGTGTGAGCGAGAGAGTGGTGATAGGTGTTGCTGGTGGAACCTTGAACACTGTACGGTGCTGTGCAATCTCGCTGGGTCACCTTCATTCTGCTCAGAAGGGGAAAATACCCGCAGAGGCAGCTTCTACCCTGCCTCCAGTGGCTCTCTCCGCACTCACTCCCTGCTAGCGTATCGCTCTCCCCCTCCTCTTAGAAAATCGCGTGCATGTGCCCGCAAGATATCTGAACCGCTCCAGTGCGGTGAAGTATGGTCACGAAATCCCGACCCCCTTCATTATTGCAGCAGTGGATTGGAAAAAGCCAATCAAAACAATTGGTGCAGTACATCTGGTTAGGGCGCTATGATTCCCAATCGTGCAAGGATATCATTGCAAAAGATGGCGTTGAGATTGGCACAAGTCTGCAGTTGGTTAGCAGTGCAGTCGGGGAAGATTGCTACGGTCAGTTTTCACAGAGTAAATTTCTGGAAATATTTTATAACCAAAAAAAATTCGGACCGTGTCGCAGGCACACGCGACCGAACCTTTTTTTCGAATAACACCCACGGGATCTATAAAGCCCACAGAGAATAAGACTTTTGACGAGTATTGACGGTGCATTACGCCCGCAGTATTTACCAGGACGGCCGCCGTGGTTCGAACGTCAAACAACAAAAACCTCTGCAACGAGTGGCAATCGTCGCACAACGCACAGCGAAATCATTACTACCGTATTATTATTGATAATACGCTCCAAAATAAATGGTGTTCTTATAATTGCAATGGCCAGCAAAAAAAAATCCAAATGCCCGAATCCCAATAATAATACTATACGTTGTACTCCAGATTGTATCGGTGTGTGGATGGCGTTATACACCGTACCGTGAGTGCAATGTGACCTATTCGTTGCATGCCAGGTCTTGTCGAAGCAAACCGCATTAAATGACTACGCCCGGTTAATAAAGACCTTACTTCATTCATATAACATACACACACAGGATGTGTATTTAGCCTGCAGTTACCATGTAGTAGTTGTGCATGTACAAAAACCATTTGACAATCTACTGCTGGGTGGTGATTGGGGGGGGGGGTATCTGACCATACTTCACCACGTCGGTACTTGTATTTTTGCCAATTATAAAAGCATGGGTTCGGCTAGATTCGTTCAGAAAACCCACCCAACCTTTCTCGCCCTTCTAGAACATTATTAGACCGCCGTTACGTCCCTCGGCGAGACGTCATCCTCTCGTCTGCGTTAAGACATACACACACAGAGGACTTGTAAATTGCACACGCACTACGCATGTACAAGTAAAACATGTGTCACGTTACACATGCATGTACTTAAACATGCATACGACATGTACCACGCGCGATGGGTGTATATCCCCAACATTATGCATGCACTATAATATTCGAACTATGCAAGTATAGTGTCATGCGTATAAGCATACATCTCTCATGATTTAGTTACTCTCCATCGTATTAAACGTGCAACATACACGTGCGAATACGTATGATACCCGTAGGACACATTTTCTACGCACGAACCGTACATATTAATCATGTACAGTACACCACGCAGGTGCTATGCGCGTACGCATGGTACACGCATGACCCACGCATTCACGGCAATGCGTGGTTACTGCACTGGCAGTAGTAACCACGCATGTCCTAGGCATTGAGGCATGCACCACCACACCATGCATGCACCCCATTGCACATGCACAACGCTGGCATGCGGCTCGCCACTGGGCGGACACGATTATGCATCCGCCATACACGCACTGCATGCATGATACATGCACCACGTGTTAAAACATGCACAACCATCAGCGCACCCCATAACCCCCCAGAGAGGGCATTTCACACCCCCAGAAAGGGGCATTTCACACCCCCAGAAAGGGGCATTTCACACCCCCAGAAAGGGGCATTTCACACCCCCAGAAAGGGGCATTTCACACCCCCAGAAAGGGGCATTTCACACCCCCAGAAAGGGGCATTTCACACCCCCAGAAAGGGGCATTTCACACCCCCAGAAAGGGGCATTTCACACCCCCAGAAAGGGGCATTTCACACCCCCAGAAAGGGGCATTTCACACCCCCAGAAAGGGGCATTTCACACCCCCAGAAAGGGGCATTTCACACCCCCAGAAAGGGGCATTTCACACCCCCAGAAAGGGGCATTTCACACCCCCAGAAAGGGGCATTTCACACCCCCAGAAAGGGGCATTTCACACCCCCAGAAAGGGGCATTTCACACCCCCAGAAAGGGGCATTTCACACCCCCAGAAAGGGGATCTCACACCCACAGAAAGGGGATCTCACACCCCCAGACAGGGCATCTCACACCCCCAGACAGGGCATCTCACACCCCCAGACAGGGCATCTCACACCCCCAGACAGGGCATCTCACACCCCCAGACAGGGGCATTTCACACCCCCAGAAAGGGGCATTTCACACCCCCAGGGAGGGCATTTCACACCCCCAGGGAGGGCATTTCACACCCCCAGGGAGGGCATTTCACACCCCCAGGGAGGGCATTTCACACCCCCAAAGAGGGCATCTCTCACCCCCAGAGAGGGCATCTCTCACCCCCAGAGAGGGCATCTCTCACCCCCAGAGAGGGCATCTCTCACCTCCAGAAAGGGCATTTCACACCCCAGAGAGGGCATCTCACACCCCCAGACAGGGCATCTCTCACTCCCAGAGAGGGCATTTCACACCCCCAGAGGACATTTCGCACCCCCAGACAGGGCATCTCACACCCCCAGAGAGGGCATTTCGCACCCCCAGACAGGGCATCTCTCACCCCCAGAGAGGGCATCTCACACCCCCAGAAAGGGCATCTCACACCCCCAGAGAGGGCATCTCGCACTCCCAGTGGGGGGGGGACCCCAGGTGAAGAGAAACCAGGTCAAGCACCACGCATGCACCCCCGACACACTTGCACCACGTGAGTTTCCCGCTACGCACTCGATAACGCACGGCTAAGGCTTACGGGTGTCCCAAAACAATCTATATAAACACAACCGCCGCAACGTTTAAAACGACGTGAATTGCTTTTTTTAAAATTGACGAAACGTTAACCGCGATTTTAATTCAACTCACCAGGGCTCAAGGGGGTCGGCAGTAAGGTGGGGATGGTGGTGCCGATATCCCTCCGCGCCTTTTAAAGGGTTACTCGCCCCGTGACGTCGACGCCCAGGAATTCTACGGCGCAACGAATGGGTGGAATTATATAATTAAATATCACATCCAACTTGTCATTATGTGACTCGACTCTTTGCACGTGCCGAGGTTGTTGGAGTCGACGGTTATTAAAGTCCACCGTTTTACATTGATCTTATTTTTTTTGTACGGGGCTGCAATGTCAACTGTTTTAGACGTTAACGAATGGGGGAACTATTTTTCTCTCTTCTTTGTTGGTTGTTACTTTGTTGCGGTGGCGGCGTGCTGCGGCGGGTGTGGGGTGGTACGCGTTTTAGGATGTAACCCTCCGCCGAGATGGCCCATATAAGGCAATGAACGAGGAAGCTGTGTAAAGCACGTGGTTGGGTTGCCGTGTCAATTCTGGAACAACTAAAATTTCGAGAAGTTCCCATCTTCTCTAAAAAAATAAGGGAAATTTGTGATTATGTGTGTCTCTTCAAAATGTTTAGCGTACTTCCCGACATGCAATAAACTTGAAATTTGCCATGTGGGTACTTTGTAGAATGTACACCATGCACAAAATATAAAAATAGACTTTTTCTGGGGGGGGGGGGGGCTCAATAATGCATATACAGGTAGTCCCCGACTTACGATGGAGATGCGTTAAAACGACCCCATCGTAAGTCCAAAATTTCGTAAGTCGAAAATGGCCTAGCCTACCCAGGAGTCTTAAAGAATGGTGATAATTTAGCAAAACAAAGCAATTTACAGTACTGTACTGTATAAACTAAATATTGTATTATTTATTAATTACAATACTGGATTGCACAGTAAAATTTTAAGTAAAAAAACAAGGTAAATTCTTAGCCTACCTATATCAACTGCAATTTCATAGAAAGATTTTTCAGGAAACATTCCTATCTGCTATAAAAACTTTTAACATGCATTGAACACCGAGACAACTTAACTCCGTCGACCGGGGATGAGAGTGAGAGGCATCACCACACAAGGCGGGAGATGCGTACGGTACATCCCGGCAGCGTCCCAACGTACAGCATCGTATCTCGTACGCTGCTGCGTTTGCCTGCCGCGCGAAATTTTAAATATTTTACAATTTTGTCGTATCGATATCGCCATCGTAAGATCGAAATATCGTAAGTCGGAGCATCGTAAGTCGGGGACTACCTGAATTTTTGCACGGCAAGTGAGCTGTGACGTCACACCTGTCATGTGACCCGCGCACGTGGAAGCGTAACGCATTGTAGTGTAGTGGTTAGCGCGCTGCGCTACGAACCCGGCGATCCGAGTTCGATTCCCGCTCACGGCCACCACCGGTGACGATTATTTGAACCGCTCCTGGGCCTCCCATAGGTCGACTCAGCCTCAAACGAGTAACTGGTGTGCTGTGTGAACATCGCCACTGGGGAGATAAAGGCGGCCGAGCGTGGTTAATCCAAGTCCCGGGCGAAGACGGGTAGTAAAGTTAGTCATAGTATTATTCAAATAAAATATGTATCGTCGTTTACATGTTTTAGTATTTTTGGCATTAGTGTGGAATTTGGGACTCCGCATAGCTTCAAAGCTCATCGGATTTCTCCAGGATAAATAATGATTCTGAATCTACTGCTGCACTGTCTTGTACTCCTCATCCTTCACCAACCCACACTGACCAAGATATATTAAACATGGTTAACCACCAAATACAAAGGTACCACCGTATATCCTTAACAGACTGTTGGGGCAAGTGCTGTTAGCGAGTGCCTATTAAAGGCTGGCACGGCACACAAGGGGGTGAGGAGGCCTTCATCCAACAATGGATGGACATAAACGGCTGTGTGCGAGATGTGGTGAGATCTTGACTACCTCGCTTGGTATGCAGGAGGTCGTGAGTTCAATCCCTGACGCCTGTATATTTGGAGTTTTTATGTGTGTCTCTCTCCCCGTGAATTTTCTCCGGGTCCTCCGGTTTTTTCCCATCCACATTTAGAAACGTGGGTTTAGAGATTTTGGCTGCATTACAATTCCATGTGAGCTTTCTATTTGTGGCCAGGTCTTAACTGAAAAAAAGCTTTTTAGCTCAGTGGACCTTACCTGTTTAAATACAAATAGTCATCGTAGCAAGGCCGTAATTATAATATATATTGGGGGGGACAAATCCCCCCCAAAATTCATATATGCTCAAAATGTCCCCCCCCAATATATTGATATAAAATAGATTTCTGTTTATATGATTGTGGTTATGGTTGTACTTTATTAATCCTTAATCTCTGCCATTACATACAATGAAACAAGAAAAGGTAAAAAATGAAAAACAGAGCAATGTAATTCAATACACTATTAGACATTATTGTAAAAAATAAATAAAAAGTCCATCCTGTGTGTTAGTGAATTTTTTTATATTTTAGGCAAGAAATGGCAGGAAATTATTTTCAAATGTAGATTTTTTTTTCTGGGGGGGGGGACCCTCAGACCACCTGGAAGATTTGGTCCCCCCCCCCCAATATTGACTCCATGGCTACGGCCTTGCATCGTAGTAGAAGTAAGATATGTTTTACACTTATTGCAACATGGGGCGATTGAGTTTACCCCCGCTCATGGATTCCTGGCTGATGACTCGGTTGCACCAGTAAAGTAACCACAGGCAGTTGGTGACTCACGTAGTCGGGAAACTGATGACATGGGACTGCAAGGTTGGCGACTACTAATTAATCATTCTAGACCCTCTCACCAGTACTACGAATTCCAACGACTCAATCATTTCCCCCTTTCCACTGCTGGCATGACCCAACCAGATTGGCTGGCATGGCACCATCATACTTGGCTGGCATGGCACCTCTCAAATGCTGGATTGACATTCTAAACAGAGTTTCATTATGTGTACGTGTCGTGACATAACGTCATGTACGTATGCATAACGTGCCAGCTGCACCGCGCACGTGCATGTAGCGGCATAAGGGTAAATATGTACACAGCCACTGTGCCACTACTCTTCCCAATATCAAATATTTTAAACAAAACTCAACATATCCGCCAATAACACTGGCCTTAAAATAACAAAATGAGGTTACGTTTCGTGCAATGGACCTTCATAGCACGTGACCACTCCATATACTATGAAGAAAGGCCATTTGCCCGAAACGTTAACTATTTGTTTCTCTTTTTTAGGCAGAGTTGTTGACGAATGTGGTGGGTTTTGTTGTTATACAATATGTGGATGTTGTACCACTGAAAACGAAGTATCACCAATGTGTTTAATCATTAAATATAGATCAACCAAATGAGTGGCACAGTACTGATGAAAATTTGAATGTCTCATCATATTCATATCCTCATCACTGGTTGACTCATGCCAACATCCTTCGGGGAACTTAAAAATAGTTAAACTGTGGGAAATCAAACATAACTTTTCCCATGGATACACTCCACTATGGAAAAATGGAATTTCCACCACTGCATCAGGGATGTACAGTAAATGGGTTCAAGCCGTCTGCGTTTAATTAACGACGTAACAGTAAAGTGCACACTTAGAGAGGTGCGTGCATGAAACGTTGAGAGACAGAGGAAGACGGTGAATCAGACTAAAATTGTTTGTTAATTCGTTAAAGTGTATACTTCGTATATGTGCGTAAATTTCAGAAAAAATATATAATATTGATTTTAATTCTACAACTTTGCATCATAACCGGAACGCTGAAACCGACACTAATCCTCTAGCGCCCTGTTCCAGCGAACAATCTGACACCAAATGTCCACAGAGACGCGCAATCCGCAAAGGGAGTTAACACGATTTCGCACCAATGACAACCACACACAACATCTTAACAACCATCAGCCAAGACATAGTAGTAGGTTTTTACCCTTTTAAACTGGTACAAAACTGACACCTTTATTCAAGGCATCATGTTTGCAATAACCACAACACAAGTAGTCAAAAAAGCAAACAAAAAGAAGCAACTCTGATAATGATAATAATATGCACTGTCCTTTAAGTTGATTGGTCCACACCCGAGACGGCTTTCTTTAGATCCTAGTCCCCATTGGTGGTTGGACCAGATGACACCAGAAGGCGTACAACTCAAACACAGTGCAATATCAGAGTATTGAGAGCTCGGGGTAAGCATTTACACTATGAGATCTCTTTTACCAGTGGCAAAATATAGTAGTAAAAGGGTAAAAACCTACTACTATATTTTGCCACTGGTAAAAGAGATCTCGTAGTGTATCAGCCAAGACCTCGACGTCACCTCGCCGTCGACTCAAGCACCGATCTCATCCCTTCTGCTGCTGTCACCGTCCTAGGATCTCACCCCGATGCCGGGAGAACGCTGATCGTGAACAGAGTGGAGAAACGCGGACGTCCAGAAAAAACATCCTCCTCATCATTCCAGACTCAAACATCATCATCATCATCATCCTCCACGCACCTCCTCCTTGGCTTTGTCATTCCTCCCCGAAGACACCGGTGGCGTGGCCATCAACCCCATTAGAACATCACCAGGCCGAAGTGCACATCTCCTTAATGATTTTGGAAATCAAAGACACAGACGCAGTAGTGCAGGCATGTCCAAAGTCCGGCCTGCGGGCCACACAGCCCGCGGTCAGATTTCATACGGCCCGCAGCTTTGGTCTTATAATGTGTTAGTTATGGCTCGCCAGCTCTGTCAGAATAAATACATCATAAAACTCATGGAAATGTAAGGTATTCTATACAGTTTGTTCAATGTTATCTGACTGAATGAAAGGCAGAATTGCGTTTTTAGAGTTGTTCACGTCTGCCTGAGTGGCTTATATTTGGTTACATTGTCATTTGAAAAATAAAGGTAATTGTGACGATGAAAATTGTTTTTATAACAATGTGTATTTCCACGTAACTTTTGTGGTTAAAAAATGTCAAAAGGAACTATTGGCCCCCGGGCATCTTCACTTTATCAAATGTGGCCCTCTTTGCAAAAAGTTTGGACACCCCTGCAGTAGTGCGATTGTGGCCATCCAACCCAACACTGTGGCCCATAATAGTGAACGGCTGTAGAGCAGCAGCACAACGACGCGGACTCTCTCCTGAAGCCTTCTCGTGGCGAGCAGACCTGGACATTGGCCTTTAGCTCCTGAACCATACTGCCATACGGTTATTGTTTAACAATCCTAAGCGCGAAGCGTGTGGCGATGTTTTTTGAGAGAGGGGTCCTTTACCCGTGAACGTCTAGCAGTGCAATCTGCGTTAGTTCTACCGGACATGTGCGGGCGAAGAGCTTCATGGCTCATCGGATTCCTCCAGTATAAATACGTATTCTGATTCTGTGTTCAAGCAAAGCCTGATCTCTACTGATGGCGGACGGTAATGTCAAAACCGGACCACAGTTTTAACCTGTTTTGAACTAACGTTGCCAATAATGATGGACTCCTAGAATAATCCTAGATTTGAAGCTTTCGTGACTGCAAGGAATCATATTCTTAGTTTTTTTCGGTAAAGTCACGTAGGTAAAACATCAAAATTATTTTATTTTATTTTCATTAATTTTGATGTTTTACCTACGTGACTTTACCGAAAAAACCTAAGAATATATCCTAGAATAATCCTCTGTGCGGCTTATGGGATATAAGACTAAAATAATAATAATCAAGTAATGTTTCATTTGGAGGGACTAATCTCGTATTGTAAAGTCTTCCTTGTTCCGCTGGATGTCTGTGAAAAAGAGCTTCACAGCTCATCGGATTCCTCTCAAGTATATAAACACGTATTCTGATTCTGAGTTCAAGCAAAGCCTGACCTCTACTGGTAACAGGCGGTAATGTCCACACCGGATCGGAATTGTAACTTGTTTTAGAACTAACGTTGCTGTTATTATTGATGCACTCCCAGGACGATCCACTGCGTGGCTGATGGCACGTGTCACAAATAATAATAATCAAGTAATGTTTAATTTGGGGGGACAAATCTCAGATTGGATAGTCTTCCTTGTTCCGCTGGACGTCTGTGAAAAAAGCTTTATAGTTCATCGTATTCCTCAAGTATAAACACGTATTCTGATTCTAGATTTGAAGCTTTCGTGACTGCAAGGAATCATATTCTTAGGTTTTTTCGGTAGTCACGTAGGTAAAACATCAAAATTGATGAAAATAAAATAAAAACAAAAATCACGACGTTTCGGAGGCAACACAAGTCTCCGTCATCAGGTGGGACCGTCACAGCCGAATTAGCTGCATCAAGTGAGGCAATGCTTCAAGAAGAAACACGTATTCTGATTCTGAGTTCAAGCAGAGTCTGACCTCTACTGATGACAGACGCGGAAATGTTCACACCGGACCGGAATTGTAACTTGTTTTAGAACGAACGTTGCTGTTATGATTATTGATGCACTCCCAGGATGACCCACGGTGTGGCTGATGGCACGTGTTACAAAATAATAATCAAGTACAGTAATGCTTAATTTGGAGGTACAAATCTAATGTAGGATTCCTCCAGTGTAAATGAATAACAACTTGTGATTTCTGAGATTTGCGTTGACTTGAGTGACGCTCAGCGTTCTAAATTTGAAGCTTTCGTGACTGCAAGGATTCATACTCTACGGTTTTTTCGGTAAAGTCACGTAGGTAAAAAATAATAAATGAAAATAACTAAATTAAATCACCGAGTGCATCAATGTAGTTATTTTCATTTATTCTTTTATTTTATTAAATTAAATCACTGAGTGCATCAATTTAGTTATTTTCATTTATTATTATTTTATTTTATTATGATTCATGCTCTTAGGTTTTTTCGGTAAAGTCACGTAGGCAAAAATTATAAAAATAATAAATGAAAATAACTACATTAAATCACTGAGTGCATCAATGTAGTTATTTACATTTATTATTATTTTATTTTATTAGGATTCATGCTCTTAGGTTTTTTCGGAAAAAGTCACGTAGGTAAAAAAAATAATAAATGAAAATAACTAAATTAAATCACTGAGTGCATCAATTCAGTTATTTTCATGTATTATTATTTTATTCTGATTCTCACATACAACACTCAGTGTTGTATGTGAGGGTGGGGGGGGTATAAAGGCGGAGCCGGGGGATCTGCGAGGACCAATAGGATTACGGCTGTGGCGTGACGTCATGCGACGAGTAAACAGCCTCGGTAGGAGGAGGTGGGTAAGGCCGATGTCCATAATTCGTGTATAATTATCGTGTAATTGTATGCGTTCGCTAACCAAATTGTACACGCGCGCGTGCGGTTGCATGTCGGCGCTAGAGGAGGCAACTAGCCGTGCGTCGCGAGTTTGAGTTTTTTTTAGTGTTTTAATTTTTTTTTTATGCGGGAATGACGGTCGAGGCCTAAGGTGGGTTGGGAAAGCCTCGCTGTTGCCTAAGCGGCCTGCCGCCGGGAGAGGTGCGGTCGCCCCGGTTCTCAAACGGCTTCCCTTAGCGCGAGTTCTCGCCCACCGGGGCAAGGGAAACTCGTGCATCGTTTATTCGTGACGTTTGCATTGGAGACGGTGTAAAGGGGGATTGGAAATGGGTTTTTTTGGCCCTAAAGTGTAGTCAAAATGGTTTGCACGAAAGGGCGAATGATTCTCATGAGATCGGTATTTGCGCAATAATGCTACGTAGGAACATGGTGAGAGGAGTGCATAATATAGTGATGATTGCAAAGTCATCGGATATGGAATGATATTGATGAATGTGTAGGATGAGGTGTATGGTCATAGATGATTATGATGAGTTGTACGGATGTTGAACTTCTTTCGCACCATACGTAGCCAACCGTGAAAACCTCGTACCTGTCAACCCATACGGTTTAACCGTATTCTTGTTCGGGGAAATTGAGTTGACAGGTCCATACAGCGTACAGCCGTTTCAATACCGGCTTTATAGGATGAACGTTGACATTTCTAAGAGCACGGGGTGGCCAATAGGGTCCGAATTTGTCTGGATTAAGGTAGGGACTTATAAGGGGTTGACAGGTATGACATCGGAAAGTTGAGGATAGTCCTTTGTATGATGCAGTATATGGTATATGATATATGGGATGATGATGATTATTGCATATGATAATGGCGATTAATGAATGTATACGTATAAACTCTAGTTTGCAAGGCGTAATTATTTTCCACTACTGTACCTCCAACAATCAAATCTATAAATGACGAGATGAACGCAATTTTTAAAGAAAAATAGTGCAGGCCGGAAAACCATATATATTTCAGCAACACAACAACGTGTAAAAGGCACTCAGCCTTTGCGCATAATGAAAATAAACCACCAGTAGTTCCTGAAGAAGTGCATTGTGGTCCTAATGCCATAGATCACCATTAAAATAAAGTTATCTTCCTTTCAGGGCTGGTCTCACAATGTGCTCTGCACCACCAAGCACGGTGATTTCGTGCCCTGGCTTCTGCGAGCTGTCCCCACCACCATCTCCTCCACCACTCCCGTTTGTGGTTCAAATTCCGGACGAAGTTGACCCTGATCATCTAACCTCAGCGGAGCTTCCACCACCACCTCCTCCTCTTCCCAATCTTCCACCTCCCCCATGCCATCGTCTCAGTTACCATAACGGTGCTGGCGATGATGGCGGTGGCAACAGTGGTGGCGGTATCGGTGACGGTTGTGGTGGTGGGGATGGAAGCTGCGACAGGGCGGTGGCTTCCCGTGGAAGTGAGGCTGCCGAAGAGACCGGGTTTATCCCAGGGTCCAGATTCGGGTGCCGCGCTTGCGATGCCGCGGCCGATGGAGCTGCGAGCCATGAGGCAGCGATGCGAGCGGGCGGTGTCGACATGAGGTCAAGGGACCGCCGTGACAAGACCTCCACCACAGGTAAAAACTAAACTAAAAAACTTAACTATTTTTTATTTTACCAGGTAAGGCGCACTGAGCTCTGTAGCTCTTTTTCAGAAGTGACCTGGCCACAAATTGATAGCTCAACGAAGTGGCTTATCACCTGGAAATTTATAACAGCCAAATACTCGAAACGCATGTTTCTAAGGTTATGCCAATTCACAGCCCATACAGTTAATTCCTGATTGTGGCCATATCCTTTTTAAGGATGAACTATGCTTGCGAAAAAATAAGTAAAATGTTTTATTTTCATGATGGATTGTCCAATTTTAACTTGTCAAAAGTCAGTGATTCGGTGCCCATATAACTGCAGACGAACAAACAAGTATGCAAATAAACTGGCTAACAAGAAAGAAACATCGTACATAATGCGTTCTGTAACGTTTTCCAGCATTACTTTGTTCTGAGAGGTATTTAATTGGTGATAAAAAGTTACCTTCCAAACCGTACGACGAGACGTCACAGAGTGCAGGATGTGTGATGTCACACACAGAGATGTCATTGGGGAGCGAGGCATGTACATGACATGTGACAGCTGTGTTTTATCGCCAAACAGCTACGTAATCGCTGATACATTTTACAGTGTTAATGCATTTTTCTAAGCAAAATTAACATACGTTTTGCATTTGTGTTTTTTTTACTTTCCAGGCAAGGTTGTAAGTGGTTATGCTTTGTCAGTCTTGTTGTGATCATTCAGAACATTGTGAACACAAAGTTGCGTAAAAATGTATATCATCACGCAAATTAATTGTGCTTTTAACCTGGTATCTTAAGTTTTCATCTGATTTAAACAAACTACACTAATCATTACATTGTATCGCATCACACTGAAGTACATTACACTGTTGTATCACATCGTATAGTGTAGACTTGAAGCTTTCGTGACTGCAGTAATATATATTCTCTGGTTCTTTCGTTAAAATCACGTAGGTATAAAGTTAAATAAAGTCACCTACGTGACTTGACCGAAAGAACCAGAGAGTATCGTATAGTGTCATACTGAAATACATTGCATTGTTGCATCGTGTATTGTGCTGTTGTGATATTTTTCTGTCTGGTGGGGGCTCCCCATAGCAGCTGGACGAGGAGAGAGCTGGGGCCAGGAGGAGCGCCCCAGCCACATGGAGCGATACCTGGCACTGAGGCGCAAGCTGGAAGAGGTATTGAGTGTGCGCAATGAGCCTGCGGGCGGTGGCGGTGGCGGTGGTGGTGGCGGCAGCGGTACTAGTGCCAACAACACCAGCAGCAGCAGCGACACTACTAGTGACACCAGCAGTAGCAGCAGCAGCAGCAGTGAAGATGAAATTATTTATGAAGATGGCCACTTGTACACCAGTGCCGGAGTGTGGGGCGGGCACTGGGAGCAAGGGGCCGACGGAGTAACGTTGGCAGAATCGGCGGCAGCGGCAGTAGAAGCAAGGCCAGTTTGGACCATAATTGATGATCCTGGCAGTACTGGTTGCCGAGATGGAGACGCATCGTCAACCGAGCACTGCGTAAGCAGCAGCGGCGTCTGCGCTGGCGATGACGATAACGACGACGACGACGCCAGCTGGGCGGCCGTGACGCGCGGCTGGGGCAGGAGCCGCAGCGACCTGGGGCTGTCCCAGGCGCGGTTGCAGGGAGCGGGAGCGAGCGAGGAAGTGAGCGGCGGGGGTGGTCGCAGGGGCAGCGCCGGTGACCAGGCGACGCTGTGGGTGTACCGGAGGGAGGGCGCACGGGATAGGCTGCTCTCTGATGATGACGAGGAGGACGAGGAGGATGAGGAGGAGGACGCCTTCCACACGGCTTCGGGCGGCAGCGACGGGTGCTCGTGGGAGCATCGCGAGCGAGGTGGCTGCACGTTATATTTTGCGTTCGTCTTTTTGGAAAGGTCCGTGGCCTTGTCGCATTGGAGTTGTTGCACCACTCCTGTGGGTTGTAGGTCACAATATTTTCCATCACTTTGCACCTGTTTGTGTTGGTTGCAGTGAGACTCTGGGTTGCCACAGAATCTCTAATTGCTACTTGACTCTTTAATCAACTGCCATATAACCATGCCTACACGCCTGAACTGTATTTTTAACTAGGTGAGAGCCTCATTATAGTTCATTCACTCATACAGTTCGTTTATAAGCAGGTGAGCACCAATTTACTCTTAAGTGTCTCATCAAGCAAGACCTGGTTAAAACAACATAATATGTTAAATATGTTTCGATTTAAAGCTTTCGTGACTGCAGGGATTCATCTTCTTGGTTCTTTCGGTAAAGTCACGTAGAATGGAAATAATAAAATAGTAAAAATAAAACATAATCAAATAATTCTCACGACGTTTCGGCCACAACGCAAGCAGCCGTCTACTCGACAGACCTGCTCTCCACCTGAACCAAGAAGATGTTAAATATGATAAAAGATCAATGAAACTGCAAACACCTCTTGCAAAATGATAAACTTAATTGGGGATTTTCAAAACCTTAAATATAGCTATAATTTTCAATAACATTTTAATGAGGTAATAGGCTAGGTTCAACAGCCCTTAATAGTACTCTCTCACAAAGAATGTACAGCGCAAAAATAAAACCACTGTCATAGTCATTGTGAGTCGCTCACCATCACTAGTCGGAGCATCTGCCCGGTTGAACGAGCAATGGCCGATGACACGGCCTAGCGGTAACACGCTCGCCGCTTCCTGTAGATGTTCACGGTTCGAATCTGGCAGTCACCCTGGTTAACACCGCAGGTTTAGCATCCGTAAAAATTGGTGCCGTCTGCATCACAGTGGATGTTAAGAGTTCTCGTGACGTTTTTTGCAAGATTAGGCCATTGTGTGCTCGTGCCAAATTAGATAAATTACCTGCCACTTATATGTATCTTGAACTTCTTTTGCACTGCACATAGCCAACCGTGCTAACATTACTCAATTGAAGTATGCATAGCAATGATCACCCCCTGCTGTGAACGCTTGGTAGGACCCTCCAAACAACAGTCAATAGGCTCATAGAGGCTTTTCTGGGCAAAGGTGTTTAATAATAATATTGTCTTTTGATGCACTAACCAACGTTTACATTTTTAAAATAGATGTTGCTAAATAATTAACTGGGTAGTCAAGTTTCCACATCCTCGCTCTCTCGCGCAGACCAACTGGCACTCGCAAACTCTGAAGACGAGTTGCTGCTGCTCCCACCCGGCCCCGAGACGTCCGACCAATCGGGCGACTGCGCAATTTGCGCCAGTCGGAGCGCGGCTTCCTCGCCGGCAAATCACGGCATGCCGTGCAGCCTGTTTGCGGCGGATGGTGGGGAGCTCGCCGCATCGGAGGATAACGGGTTTGACTCCATTCCCAGTCTCAATGAGCCGTTTCTGGATCGCACGGAAAGTTTTGCCGACGGCGGAGAAGTATCGTCCGGGTAAGTTCCAACTTTCGCGTTATTTTTATTAACAGGCTGGGTGGGAAGTGTGCTTCTTGGGAAGCCTTGTACAATTTCAACTGTGTTACGTTCACAGCAACACAAACGTATCGCAATGGTGGTTCAAATATATACGTAGAAGGTTTCAGCCAATTGGTGTATAAGTATGCAACAAATTCGCTACGTTTGTCATTAACACACAATATTAACGTAACCACAACTGCCAACTGCACCAATAACACAACCATCACCACCACCAGTATCACGGGATCAGCACCACCATGGTATTGTTGTTGGTGGTGGTATTGGCCTCTTTTTGGTGGTTGTGGTAATGATTAAGAGCCATCCCCTGCATTTATTATTTCAAGACCAAATAAACACACCACCATGAGCCCCGATGACTTTCTTGTGAGCTCCCATTGTCAATGATGCTGTCACTGAGGATTTGTTGTTTTATTTTGGTGGTGGGAGCAGCAGGAGGAGCAGGGGGAGCAGCAGTGCCAATGGAGACATGGTGGGGCACAGCCTGCCCTGGGCTCCATGCCCCAACGATGTTCTCTCCCCTCCCGGCGGAGCCACGGGGGGACCTCTCCATCGACCATGTGGCGGTGAGGAGGAGGAGGAGGTGGTGGTGTTGGTGGGGATTGGATTGCAGAAGTGGTATTTTTTGGTTGGTGGTGAAGATGTGGCCAACATCAGTGACGTGTATCTGACCGACCCCAGGCCCTCCCCCAGGTTTACTTGGCCTTAAATGAGTGCCTGGTACAGCGTGTTAACATCACCACCAACAAAACTTGCCCCAACAATGTTTCAGGTAATATGGGCATCGTTTTGTATATATGTTGAACTTCTTTCGCACTGTACGTAGCCAACCGTGCTAATGGGAGGTGCGGGATAGTGTTGATAGTGGTGGCAGTGTTGTCGGTAAAGTGGTATTGTGGTGGTGGTTGGGGGTGTTGTGATGATGTTGGTGGAGGATATGGTTGTCATGCTGCCCGTACTGTTGGTGTTGCTGGTGGTGGTGACATGATTCGGCCTCATTGAGTACCTGGTGCGGTGTGTAAAAATAATCGCCACTGGGGAGACAAAGGCAGCCGGGCGTGGTGCTGGCCACCCACCCCCTCGTGTATCTTGGCAGCCTTAATTGGTGCTCGCTAACAGCGCTTGCCCCAACAATCTGTTTCAGGGTGTACGGGGGGGGGGGGTCTTTGTCATCGGTGACATGATCATGGTGGACACTGTGATGTTTGGAGTGCTGGTGTTGGTGGTGCAGATGATGGAAGTGTTGGTGGTAGCGCGGATGGTGTTGGTGGTGCTTATGTTGTTGTCGATGATGGTTTGGTATGATGTTGGTTGTTTTTTTAGCGATGACCTGACTGACTGGTGGTGGTCATAGTGGTAGTCATAGTGGCCTGGGATGTGACCCCAAGCTATGGGTCAAGCGAGTCGTCGTTATCCCTGTATGGTCGATAAAATGAACACCACCCTCTAAGAAGCTGCTACGCTTGATGCGTGAAAGTGGAATTTTCACCACCGATTCAGAAGTATTAATGAATCACAGAAGTTGTCACGATCATCGTAAAAAATAAAAAATAAACTCTCATTCACAGCCCTTTACCAATCCATTGATGGATGAAGACCTCTACACATATTTTTCAGTCATGGGGGTTGTTTGGCCATACTTCACCACCCTGCTCTGTTAATTGGTGAAGGGGTGGAGAGGCTAGGTCCTGCCATCACCAGGCGCATCACCCTCGGGAGTGTATTATATACAGGGGTTTCCAGCCTTCGGAAGACAAGGTTTTGGAGCGGCCAGCATTCCGTTATGATTTTGTTTATCGACTCATCGTCCCGGCTCTAATTAAAATGACAGGCTGAGTAGCCACCGACCAGGGTGACACCCTGTCCCCCCTTGCGTTTGCAGATGAGGCCGAATCTCCGAGCGCCGGTCAATGTTGCGCGGACTCCTCCCACGACTCCACCCCGAATGCCTCCCCGTCGCACTCCCAGCCGCACGCGCCGCCGCCGCACACGCCGCCATCCCCGCTCAATCGCACGCACGACTGCTCCCCCCAGTGGTTGAACGCCCGCTCGGGCCTGGGCGGCCCGCTCCCGCACTCGCGCCTACGCCACCACCACTCGCACCACCACCACTCGCACCATCACCACCACCACACGCACCACCACCACTCTCACCACCACCACCACACGCACCACCACAACGCGCAGCGCCACCCTTCCTCCACGCTGGCATCATGGCTGCGTCAGCCGTTGCTGGTACCGGAGATTCCGGCGGTGGCCGCACCGCAGCGGCTACCGCCGCAACCGCCGCCGCAATTGCAACCGCCGCCGCAGTTGCAACCGCCGTCGCAACCGCCACCGCCGCCGCCGCCACCACCGTGCTGCGAGTTGTGGGTTGCCGCCGCAACCACCGGCGCCGCACAAACGCAGCCGACTGTGGCTCACCGGAGCCACCCGTACTTCAACGCGCTGGGCGGCGTCGGTGGCGGCGGCCACCACTACCACCACCACCGGGGCGGCGTGGGGGCCGGCGCCTGGCGCTCGCCACTGCCGACGTCTCTGCCACCCTTGCTGTTGGTGCCGCCCATTGCCCCCGCTCCCTTCGCCGCGATGCAGCCCTTGGACGGCACCATGGGGTTTAACGGATACTCCGTGCTGGGTCTCGGGGGTCAGCCGGGCCCGCCCACGGGCTCCGGTGGTGCTGTCGGGCGCCTCCGCAACGCGGCCTGCAGCAGCGTCGGCGCCAATCAGGTTCGCTTGTGGGTGGACGTGATGAAAGCAAAGGGATCGGGTAGGTTGGGCGGCTAATAAATTACTCTTCAAGATTGATAAAACAGGTAAATAATGAAGCGATGAATTACATTTCTCAGCCTGAAAGAATATTATACGAAATCTACTTGTATTGCACTGCTTACAGGTCAAAAAGAAAATATTTTAAACGTTTGCAGAAGATATGTTATGTCGAAGCCAGCCCAACCGATATTTCTGTTCTAGTTCTCTTCCCCCATACATGCTTCATCACATGTAGCTCTCTCCTCTAGAGCCTCTCCCCATATCCCTTCTCTCATCCCCACCTGTAAACGAAACCACATAACCTGTTAATCGCTCCCAATACGATCCTGCAACGATGCCCAGATCACCCTAACTAATCCTCAACATCGTCCAATGACTCTCCCATCTCGCTCCACTCCGCTCCATTCACTCGACGCTGCTCCGGCAACCAAAGCTTTTCTGCTGCCCACACAGTCTGGAATGCTAGCCCCCTTCCACCAAAGCTGTTGACTTGGTGCCCCTGTCTGTAGGCGGAAGGCCTTCCTCTTCCCCTCTGCCTGACTGCGTCATCTCTTCTCCGTATTTTATATTTTTTACACATACACCTCTTTGTTTTTCCGAGATGCACATCCAACTACTTCGTGCAGCGTCTGGAGATGTGGTTTTATTCATGACAGGCTCCAGAGAGATGGCTACAACTCGGAAGGCCTTCATTCAACAGTTGATTGTCCACGGCTGATGCTCGGCTACAATGATAATTCCAGCTTGTATCTTAACCGCTTTTGTTCACATTTTCAGGATATGACGGATAGTCCCAGTCGTCGCTCGAGCCTGGACCGAGCCCCAGCTGACCCGGTCTCCTCGGAGGGGCTGACCGCGTTGCCGCCCGACGGAGCCACACCCGCTCAGCCGGCGCTGTCGTCCGAGTGCCCCTCTCCACTCCTGCGCCGCAGCTTGTTCAGCCAGGCGTGGGGACCGGCCGGCCTCTCTACGCCTTCAGGCACAGCCATGCGGCGTGTCGCCCACTGTGAGTATTACCACCGCCACCATTGCGACTGCCGTCACCATCACCGCCATAATCAGCACCCGCCGTCTTAGCCACCGCCGCTAACAATTGCACCACCCCCTCCTCACCACCGTCACCATCGTCACCGCCATTACCGCCACCCATCGCTAACGCCATGAGCAATTCTGCTGTAGGCTGGGTGATGTCTGTCAATAAGGTTTTCGCAGTCTTGGATGATTGTGGTTTGTGGGCTGCTACGAAGGGGCAGGCCTCAAATGGCTGTGGGCCGTATGGCGCACAGTCTCGAACCGTGTTCGCCCCTGCCCGTGTACGCGTACAAGTGAAGTGCTTGGCTGTTCCTCCCCTGACGCTTCGTTTGCGACTCCCGCTTGCAGGCAGCGCATGCGCGCGTCTCCCCTCCCTGTGCGTCTCCCCGTCGCATCGCCGCGTCTGCCCGTGCTTCTCGTGCCCTCCAACCCCGCCGGGCGGCTGCGCCGCTACCTCCGCTCGTGGGCGGTCATCCCCGGCGGAAGCTGTCGACGGGGCCGGCGAGACTCGCCGCCTTGACGACGATACCGCGACCGCAACGCCTGTCACCACGACAAGCGTGACTGCGGCAGCAGCAAACCAGGTGCCCGCTCAGCCGCCGGAATTCTTCTCGCTTCCTGCCTCGCCCGCTTCGCCCACCTCGCCCGCCTCGCCCGCCTCGCCCGCCTCGCCGCGGGGCCGCCGGCGGCAGCAGCAACTGCTGGGGCGCTGCTGTCACCAAGCGAACTGCGCCATCAGGCGCGCGGTGACCGCCGGAGATCACCAGCAGCGGCGCCGGCTCGCGGCAGCGCGTCGATCCTCGACCCCCGATCCCTTCTTCCTCTTCGACGCAAACGGCGAGGAGGACGACGATGAAAACGACGATGACGAGGACGAGGATGACGACGTGGTCGTTGACGGCGCTGCCGCTTCGGCCGCGTCCACGCAAGCGTCGGACGCAGTTGCAGGGACCGGTGCTGCTGCTGCCGCTGATGTTGCGGTGTTGGTAGCGGCCACCCGCCAGTTGATGGCGAACCGCGTCGAGCGGCTCCACCGCTGCTGGGAAGCAACGAAGGCGGCGCTGGCAGTGGCCACCGATGTGCCGCCCGGCACCGATGGCGCCGCGGAGTCGTCGGCATCGGCGGTAGGCTGCGCCCGGCCTCCGACCCCGGTGCCTGGCTTGGATGAGATTCAATTCCCGGGCGAGGGCGACGGCTCGCACTTCGACTTCCCGCCCCTGCCTCAGGAGCTGCGGGCGGAGCCACACGCGCGGGCAAACGGCGCCGGCGATGATGTGGGTTCGTCGACGCTGCTCAACTCTACGCCCAAGCGGCGCTGCGGCTTCCGCTGGCCGTCGACCACGGGGGTGGCTGGGCCGGCGGATTGGGCCAATGCCTGCCAGCGTTTGCCACGCTCCCCGGCGATTGGCTACCCATTCCGCCGTCGCTCAGCCGAGCCATCTGATGTTTTCCTGTCAATGCCGCCGCCGCCACCGCCGCCGCCGCCACCACCGCCGCTGCCGCCACCACCGCCGCCGCTGATGGTGCTATCCGCGTTGGTGAGGAGTGCGGCGCTGGGAGCACCGGTGGAATTGACCAGCGCTGGGGAGGCCTCGGAACGCCAGCCGCCCTTCGAACGTGACGGTGCGGACGGGGCAAGGACGACCAGCTCGAGCTATGAACCGATTGGTGGGCGCCTCCCGCAGTACATGCAGTCCGAGTCGCAGGTTCTGGGTGGCAGCTATGATCTCGCCCTGCCACGAGCCCATTTCTACCCACACATGGCATCCTTGTACCACCACCATCACCACCACCACCACCGCCACCATCACCACGGCCACATCCAGCAGCAGCAGCATCAGGAGCAGCAGAGGAGTGGAGGGGATGGCCAGGCCTTCGCGCACCACACTTCGATGAGAGGGCACGGGGCAGCCGATGCACGGCTGTCTTCGCACGTCTCGTATGGACAACCCATCTTCGTGGCGAACGGCGGCGTGCCGGTGCCGTACTACGTCCGCCAGCAGCAGCAGCAGCAACAGCAGCCCAACGATGATGGCGATGGTGTCGGGTACGTGGATGCTTGCGCGCTAGCGTTGTTGAGAGCTTGGTCACTTTGAGTGGTGGAGACCATGGTCGTGACTGCAGCTGCTGCTGTGATAGCAGTGAGAGTGTAGCCACCTCCATTGTGAGCTGTGGTGGTAGCTGGCCGTGCCTGCCATTGCAACCACTGCTGCTGCTACAACAACAGCACCGTAGGTCAACCAATTCCGGCTGTAAGTCGGAGCTAATTAACGTGTCTACCTTTTTTTGATAAGGGAGAAACAATCGCCAATGGTCTATGTACATACCTTTCAACCGCTTTATCAGTAACTACCTTATTATAGACCAATTCAGACCTTATTGGTCACTCCATGCCCTTAAAAATCTCAATGGTCATCCTATAAAAGTCCCCATCACAAGGCAGAAACACAAACAAAAAATGTTTTCCCGTATTTAAACGGCTGTACGCCGTATGGACCTGAACTCGATTTGCCTGTACAAGAATACAGGTAAACCGTATGGTTTACCCGTATGTAGGACACACGGGGGCGGGGAGTTGGACAGAGCCAATCAAATCAAGTTGTCACGCCAAGGGCAAAAATATGCCGACGGATTTGGGCTTTTCGGCAAACAGGAATGTCGAGAGACAAGCAGCATTTTGACAAATTTCGATTTAAAGCTTTCGTGACTGCAGGGATTCATCTTCTTGGTTCTTTCGGTAAAGTCACGTAGACGGTAAATAATAAAATAATAAAAATAAACCATTTAAATGATTCTCACGACGTTTCGGCCACAACGCAAGCAGCCGTCCTCAGGTGAAGAACAGGTCTGTCGGGAAGACAGCGTCTGAATGTTTTCCCGACAGACCTGTTCTTCACCTGAGGACGGCTGCTTGCGTTGTGGCCGAAACGTCGTGAGAATTGTATTTTATTATGTTTTATTATTTTATTATTTCCCTTCTACGTGACTTTACCGAAAGAACCAAGAAGATGAACATTTTGACAGTTGCGCTGGAGGTGACTTTTAACGGCATCGTCAGGCTTAGCTCGTGATCCAGGTCCTTTAAGTAGGTGCCATGATGTCATCAGAACAGCCACGCATGATGTGAACCGGCTTGGTAGTTCGAATTGATTGCTCGTTGTGATTGGTAGGCTACATTCCTGTAATAAGGTGACTCTATTTAGAGGTTGGTGATAATAGGCTTTTCTTCATCATATTAAGGTTGTATTGAAAGCCTGCGTGTAAAATCTTTGTCTGCGTGTGGATGCATGTCCCTGTGCGGGTAAATGTCTTTGTGTACGTGTGGATGTGTGCGTGTGTTTTTCTGTGCACCTAGCCTGGCACAAGTGCCATGGTGACATCTTTGCCACTTGGTGCCGGACCGTGGTGGCTGTTATTTTTTTTGTTGTGTACATGTGTGCATGGGTGTTAGTGTCTTGTGTGCGTGTATGTGGCACAGTGAATAACACAGGTGGTACATCTTCCAGTCATCTCAGTCCGTTAATCCACAACACCTGGGTTTGTCCCGTGACCTGCCAGTGAGCCTTCGACACTTCGCGTGCCCTCAAGAGTGTACCTAGCCTGGCACGAAGCGGCACGGGTGACATCACCGCCGCTTAATGTCATCGTTGCCGTGTGACCGTTCACCACTGTCTGGCTTCCGCAGGGATCGCGACCGGGAGCCACCGCTGTCCGCGCCGCGGTACCGCGCGTTCCCCCGCACGAGCGCCGCGCACCGTGGGGACGACGCGCAGGCCACTCGAGACGACTCCAGGTGACGCTTCGGTGCCGGTGGCGGTAGGCAGTGGCGGTAGGCAGTGGCAGCAGCGGCGGTTCGGCACGCTGCGCTACGAACCCGGCGGCCCGAGTTCGATTTTCGTTCGCGGCCAAAACCGGTGACGGTTATCTGAACCGGTTCTGGGCTGCCCCTAGTTCGACTCAAATGAGTGCCTGGTGCGGTGGGTAAACATTGCCTAATGGGGAGACAAAGGCGGTCGGGCGTGGTGCTGGCCACCCTCCCCCTCGTGCGTCTTGCTGGCCTTCATAGATAGGTGCTCACTTAACAGCACTTGCCCCAAACGTCTGTTAAGGCTATAAGGGGGATCTTTGTCTTTGAAGTTGGTGGGGATGGTGGTGGCAATGCGGGTGCACATAGCCTGGCACAAGCGTCGTGGTGACGTTACCACCACTTAGTGGCGAATGGCGGTTGTTGTTGGTAGTTGGTGGTGGTAAAATTGTAGGTGGCAGTGCTCGTTTTGCTGCCGATTCAGTTGTGATGTTGGCGATGGTGATGGTGGCGATGATGACGGTGGCTTGCGGTGGTTGCGACAATGTTCGGATTGCAGGTGGTGGTGGTGGTGGTGAAGTTGTAAGAAGTGGTAATGCTTATAACTTTGAGGATGATGACCTTAATAACGATAATGTAAGCCAACTGCTGCTGCAAGCAATGACTGACGACGATGATTTTGACGACGGGTTGCGACGACGACGATGACAAACCGCAGGTCTCGCGGCGAGGCCGACTTCCATCACGCCGTCCCGCGCACCGTCCTGCCGCTGCCGCCCCACTCGCTGCTGCGCTCCACACGTCCCTCCCCCGTCCGGGTCCAGCACTCCACGCTCGGGAGCTCCTCCTCCCACCCCTCGCCCATGGTCAGTCGATAAACATTCGTACGGCGCTGTGCGAGCGAATGGCCAACGATTACGCAGATATTGGCCAATCAAAAAAAAGGGGGGTGGCGTTTCACACGACGCTATAGCAACCAATGGGATTGCTCGATGCGTGGGATCGCTTGGAAATGAATACACGCAGTGATTAAACCTCGAGGGATCGATACTCTAACGTGGATGTCGTTCGACTGTCCAGAATCGATACAATAGACACCTCCAAGTCGGGTTCCACAAGACCATATATTGGCAGAGACACACCGCTAGGGGCAATGGCAACGCCTGCTTCCTACCATATATGGGCAGATGGCTTACCGGTGATTTCGTCGGGTGTCCAACTTTATAAATAAGAATCTTGATTTGAAGCTTTCGTGACTGCAGGAATCCATACTCTTTGGTTCTTTTGGTAAAGTCACGTAGGTAGAAGAAAAATAATAGATCACGACGTTTCGATCGCCACGCAAGCAAGCGTCTTCAGGTGGGAGTGGTTGCTTGTGTGGCGATCGAAACGTCATGATCTACGATTATCTTTCTGCCTACGTGAGTTTACCGAAAGAACCAAAGAGTATTTATTAATAATAATCAGGTGAAGACGGCTGCTTGCGTTGTAGCCGAAGACGGCTGCTTGCGTTGTAGCCGAAACGTCGTGAGAATTATTTTATTATGTTTTATTTTTATTATTTTATTACTTCCCTTCTACGTGACTTTACCGAAAGAACCAAGATGAATCCCTGCAGTCACGAAAGCTTTAAATCGAAATAATTATATAGCGCTTTTTATTAAGGATCTCAAAGCGCTGTACAGGATGCAGCAGCAGCACCCACACACTGGGCATGAAAATGATATAAATACATTTTAAGAATCCATTTACTAAATTAACTAAAATTTCGATTTAAAGCTTTCGTGACTGCAGGGATTCATATTCTTGGATCTTTCGGTAAAACATGTTTTATTTTTATTACTGTATTATTTCCCTTCTACGTGACTTTACCAAAAGATCCAATAATATAACAAATTTCATAAGTGGAAGTGTATAAATAGGGTTTAAAGCACATTTTTTTAATGTCCACAGACTGCATTATGTATTACAGCGCGCGCCACATCAAAAAAAGCATCTCGAAGCCCTTTGCATTAAGCATCGACGAGTAGAGAATGCCAGTTACCACCTGGCATTTCGTCACGGGCAGCTGAGTGGGGGGGGGGAATGTTCTTGTCGCTCATAGGTCAGGGAAACCACATGCCCCTGTCTGGCAATTTCGATCCACCAAACCCAGGCATCTAAGCGTACCAAGGACAAATCTGCGTTCAATGGGTGATAGAGGTTTCAGTAGTCAGGCGCCTCATTTGTAGATTGTCTTATCCCAGTTCATTCGGGACGCTCCATCAGTCGAGGTTTTTAAGGCTCGTCTGAAAACGCATGTATTTTCTCTTGCATATCAGTCTTTGTACTCTTAGTTTTAGTGTTCATGGTTTTTACAGGGGTTGTGTTATAAAGCGCTGTGAGGCCTTGTGTGAATGGCGCGATATAAAACTTGAGTTTGACTTACTGTGTTGGCACCGCTGAGATTCTGGTTTCAAATGTTGGGTTTCATCCGGCCTTGATTAAACCGGGTTTCTCTAGTATAGCGAGTTCATCGTCTCGGAGGGTAACCAATGACTGACATAGAGGCTCAGAGACACACCAATAGATGAACATAGACACACACAGACTCACCTAGACTTAGTCGTGAATACATTGGGCTCTCATGTTTAGTGATTTGATATCACCTACATATTGCTTCAGCCGGGTTCTCAAGTCTCATGAATTTATGGTTTCTACCCGGTCACCAATCGCCTATATCAGGGGTCGGCAACCAAAATAACAAGAAGAGCCATTTCTTTCCAATTCGGTACAAAATTCAGTATTTCAAGAGCCGCAATGCATCTATGTACATACGTACATATCGTCAAGAAGCAGCCCGTAAAGAGCCGCATGCGGCTCCGGAGCCGTAGGTTGCCGACCCCTGGCCTATATGAATCCCCCTTGTGTCCGCTGTGTCTCTGTGTGTCCCCTGTGTAACCCCCGTGTGTCTCCTGGGTGTGTAGCTCGGTTTGCCCCGGGTATTTATGGCGGAGATTCTCACCGTGCCAAGGCCGGAGCTGGAGGTGAGGACATCGGAAATTGTGTTGATGAGTTTGGGGGGGAGAAGGGGTTTAACTTTTTCTAGGATGAAGACAAATGTATACACTTGGATTTGCAAATCTTTGCTACACGTGTTTGTCATCGGAGGTATATGATCAGCTCTCCCGCACCTCCGATTAGCACGGTGGGCTACGTACTGTGCAAAAGAAGTTCAGCATACATCGTATGACATTTTTTAAGCATTTGAATAATTTTTTTAAAAAGGACTCTCCGAAGCAAACCCTCGTTTATGAAGAGGTAAGGCTCAAAACTATGTTGTACAGATAGGTCGGCAACCTATTTGCTGTACTACCATCCATTGACACCGTGCAGTAGATCTGCAGGGTTGGGGAATTCGCTCGCACGAATAATGTCGCTCGCGTTGACCGAGGTTCTTGTAAGTGGCGGCCATGGCCTGCGTCTGGCTCTCGGAGGGTCTCAGGAGTGGCCCACCAAGAGGTTTGGCCCGCACAGAGATGTGGTTCACGTATAGAGACATGCCGATCTCTTAATACGGTATTTGTAGTTGGGTTAGATCTCGTTAATGTAAATGTGTCGTAAACCCTACTTGCACCCGACACAGCCAATCAGTAAGGGTTTGTCACGTGAACAAAACGTGCCAATTCGTTACTACTTCAGCACACCTGTGTGTTGGAGAGCAAACCTAAAACATCAACAGTTTAAGCACCTGCTTAATCACGCAATTGACAGAACCCAAACAACTTTATTATGAGTAATGTTGGTCGTGAAAGCCTGCGTGTTAAATAGAGATACCGCTTGGTTCCATGAACAAGAGATAGAAATGAGAGTGTTGTGAGCGGTTAACAAGAGAGAACAATGCGACATCTGTGGAGACGAGAGCGGTGCGTAACACGGCGGTCACACGTATGGACGCCATGGGCAGCACGTCGCCACGTGCCGTCATAGTTGCCCGCCAGGACACTCAGAGTTGATCTTGTTGTGGCCCACTGAACTGCTTCTCCGATTAGCACAGTTAGCTATGTATGGCGTGAAAGAAGTTCAACATATTTTTTCCACCGTGTAAAAAAAAGTTTGATGGCCGCGAGACGTTGATGATGATGATGCTGCTGCTGCTGCTTCGGTTCTGTTTTGCAGGACCTGATGAATTTTGACTTCCAGTTCATCCTGCACGGGGCTTCTCAGAGCACGATCGAGTGGTACACGTGCGCGCACAAGTACAAGAAGGTACAAGCGCGTGGCGGCTGCTGCTGCTTCGCCCGGTGGTCAGAACGCTTGCCAACGAGCCAGTTTGCACAGAGGCAGCAGTTCAATTCCTGCTAATAGATATTTGTACTGCTCTGTAATGGTTGAAATGCAATGCTCCTTAAATGTGTAGTGGGTTCACTCGTGACACGGACGACGTAGTTGAGGCACAACGTTTATTTCAAAGATACAACACTTGAAGGGGTAACGGCCCCTTCACCCGTCCTGAACAGCGAAGACCCCTAGCACTATCCCCGGCTGGTCTGCTCCCAGGTCCTCCGCTAAGAGTGCTAGGGGAGGCTGTCTGATCCAGCTCTGGTTAAGCACGGATCACGGCACCCAGCCGACCAGACCGGCTCTTACAAGAGCATCGGCTCTGAGGCTCTAAGGGCCGCGCCTCTGGCTTGCCCTGCCCGGCCCTGAGAAGGACAGCGAGCCAGGGGAGTTCCAGGGCCTATCTGCCGGTCTTCCGTCTTCACTGGTTCAGCTTGTATACTCGACCACGAGCCCTCTGGCTCCCCGCCTTTTATACTAATTTCCCCCGAGGGGTGGGGCTATGGGGGATCCCAGCGACCGCCCACAGCCCCCCAGGGTTAACCGTTGTGGACGTGGATGTAGACACCCCTGTGTGTGGGTGTAGACACCCCTGTGTGTTTATCCGCTTCCTCTCCCGCAACACCCCTACAAATGTACTGTAATCCCATCACGCTGAATCCTTATAATTTAATGAATTAATGCCCTGGTGTAGTAGTATTGACAGCTGTTAAAGAATTGTGAAAGGTTTTTCAGGTACCACCACATGCGCGCACCACACACACACACACCACACACCACACACGCACACCACACACACTTGTATGTATGCAAGTTGAACTTCTTTTGCACCGCACGTTGCCAACCATGCTAGCGCCACACACACGCTCCAAAGACAACACACACATGCTCCAAAGACAACACACACACAACGGACTGATAATCTTGCCCTGGCCAGACATGCGTAGAATCATGATCAAGTCGGGTATGGTGATTCATTACATGACTTGTGCAAGTTCAAGCAAAGGCCGGTAATCTAGTTTCACCACCCCCACTTCCAAAATAACCCCCCCACCCCCGCCTCACAGCTGAGGCCTCGTAAAGAGGACAAGAGGCCAGACGCCGAAGAGAGCGATGATGAGAAATGCACCATCTGTCTGTGCGAGCTGGAGGACGAGGAGGATGTGAGGTTTGTGAATTGCCGTTGCTTGCTCTTCCTTTATATATTTTGGCACAGCACAGCGCCGCTTATCCCGCTCGCCGCGGACTGATTGTACAGGTTGCTCTGTGAAAAAGTCTGATGTGTGAACATGGATGGAACATGAAAGGTGCATCACAAAAACTGCACTGGGTGTGGGCGGTCAGTTGGTCAGGATGAATATGCGACCTCAGATATTCAATGACCGGGGAAATCTCTGCTGTGTGCCCCCCCCATGCCTCATTCTGCCCCTCCCTGGTGGTACAGGAGGCTGCCCTGCATGCATCTCTTCCACCAAACGTGCGTCGACCAGTGGCTCGTCACCAACAGGAAATGCCCGATCTGCCGGGTCGATATCACAGCTCAGCTGCCCGTGAAACCCTGATCAGTTCGGAGCATCATCCCCCTCCCTCTTCCCTACCCCTCCCCACCGCCCCTCTCCCCACCGCCCCACTCCCCACCGCCCCTCCCCACCGCCCCTCTCCTCCGACACACGAGACCCACAATGCGATGAGGCGCCTACCTTCCTCACTGCAGTGCACACACACCACACCAGTAGTGTAGTCCTACCCGTACAGCCCCCGTTGCGCGTGTACAGCCCGTGCGATGATCCACTGCTGGATGACGGCCTTGCCCTCATACAGTGCGGGTCGTCGGGGTTATTTGACCGCACTTCCCCCCCCCTCCCCTCCCGCTGGTCAGCTCGGGTCGGTGAAGGCGGGGAAGCCTGGTTGGCGCAAAGGAGGACGGTGCAAGCCGCTTCACAAAACTGTTCCTCGTCAAAAGCTGGTTTGGGAGAGGTTCATTTGTAACCCGACTCGAGGCACGTCCAGCATTTGAAACGGTTTGGTCAAAGCTGCTGCGCGAGATACAATTATTCCACGCGACGAGGGCTGTTCGGTGCAGACGCAGCGCGATGCACCCATTCGTCCTGTAAGGACAACAATGATCACGCGATGGAGCTTGTGGATCGCCGGTTTTCACGCGGTGTCTGCGGTGGCCCGGTAACCTCTGTTCACCACGACGTTTTACAAAGAACCTGTTCTCCCGCATTGAATCGTGACCTGTGAATCGCAACGATTCATCGAATCGCAGGGCAGGTGAAATCGATACGTCGCTGCTCCTGGCGTAACTCTCTTTATTGTCGCAATCCTTGCACTGGATATTTTTCTGACCTATTATGATCTCTCGAGGAGATGGTATCTGCCATTGATGTCGTTTCGTATATTTTGCACTTGCATCCCTCTGCTGCGTACACGCACACCTGCTTGGTATTCCGTCATTGACATTTTGCTTTCCTGCCTCCCACACTTTTGAATTTACGGCACGCTGTTTGTTTTTGTCACTCGATTGTACGATATGCAGCCATTTGATTAGGCGTAGTTAACCTACTGATTTGTTTTGCATTCGTTTTAACGTTGGCATCAGAATGTTTTTTTTCTTGTTATTTTGTTGAAAATAATCTCACCCGTTCTCTAACAAGGTTGACCAGATGATCGATAGAAAGGCCAGTAAATAATGAGGTCTTCAGATGATGAACAAATCCTCTCGAGAGGGTACAGATCTATCTGTTACGTGGTCTTTAGACACGGACCAGTTATGATCGGCTCTTTATACAGCAGAATGAAGGACCGGATGGGATTCTTTACACAATAGACAAACCAGTTCCTGATTGGGCCTCGAGACAAATGTCAGAAAAAAAAAATCTCAAGTAGGCCCTAAATTTGCTTTGCCGTTTCTGCGGCTCCCCTCGCGTTGAACGAAGATCTCTGATTTTCATTGTTTCGCACACAAAGGTGGGAATGATGTAGAAGCAAAGTTTGATCTGTTGTGAGGTTGAGCAAGTGCTGCTTTGAACCTTCGCAAAGCACCCACGGTGATCGAAGTTGGACATTTTGCGGTGTTTCATGCTGCGCCCCTATAAGCTGAGCGCAGGTTGGGTTTTTTTTTTTTTTCCCCCGTTAGGAAAAAATAATTAAGTCATGGTTTCTTGCATGAAGGCCTTGCGCTGTTTTTGAAGCACGTGTTCATTCGGTGCTTGCGTCACGTTTCGGTTTCGCGTCACGTTTTCGACTCCCATGACGCCCGCAGAATTAACAGTTATGTCACGCAGCAGTTTTACGCTGAAAATGTTAACAAAAAATCGCCACCCATCGGCTTGTTGCAGGGAGAAACCTCTACACGGCACACGTGCAGCCCATTTGTCAGACCACTGCTGGATGAGGGCCTTCCCCATGCCTGTGTGGGTCGTGGCGAGTATTTGACCGTACTTTGCCACGCTGAAGTACGGTGAACGCAGGTGGCATCGACGCGAGAGCTTCGAAGTGCAGCAAAAAGTATCCTGCTGCCCACCACATAGCTCCAAAGCAGCCTATAACACCTGTTTTGCATGGTGGTCACCCATCCAGGAAGCAACAATAGTCTAATCCTGCAGTACTTTTTGCGTTGATCTTTTTTTTTGCAAGCACATCGGTGCAATAGAGTCTGTGCAAGTCTGTGGTTAGAAGAAACGCAATAAACAAATGTTTAAGGTGAAAATAACGTTACTGTAAATGGCTCATCTTGCTGTGAATACAATAACATGTCCCTCAATATAGTTGGAACGGGTACACCACATCCCCCACATGTAACAAGGTTTGTTTTTGGACAGTGGACCCATCAAAAGTGAACCAAAAAAATGCATTGTAGTCCTGAAGCTGAGTGCGCACAGCAATGATTCTTTGGTGTTGAGCTGCATCCCCATGCCGTGCAGGTTCCCGTAATAAAGTTCAACACAGCAATGCCGGCACCAGATCTCTGTATGAATCAACTCCTGCCGCCCAAACACATGCCAAATTTTCAAACTGTTCTGGTCAAACCCGGACAGGTGGCCACCGTAATTAAAATCGGATATTGTGGGTATGTCTTAACACATTCCTGCGGAGGGAGCTGGTAGGAACGTTGGGTTGCTCGGTCAATGGCCAGGGTCAACGGCGGCGTGGTGTATTCCGCAAATATGGCCGACTGAGGGTGGGCACAAGCCGGCGTGAGTAGGTTAAACGTTGAGTTATATAAGGGCACCACGGGGTGACCAGCCCCTCCCCACCCAGCCCCACCCTCCCCTCTCCACCCAGCCCCTCCCCTCCCACCCAGGCCCACCCTCCCCACCCAGCCCCTCCCTGCACGACGGACGGACACAATCCCTGTGGGCTGGTGTCACCAGGAGGTTCCTATCAGTATAATCAAAGCTGTGTTATGTATAAGTGTTGCCACTGGAGAGACAAAGGCAGCCAGGTGTGGTGTTGGCCACCTAACCCCTTGTGTGCCGTACCGGTCTACACAGCTGAGCGAGATGGGGGAGAAGTGGGTGACCTAGTGGAAGGAAAGAGGAATATGGAGGAATGGAGAAACAGACGGTGAGACAGAGATAATTTGGGATATCCAGTACAGATAAGGCAAGAGAAAGCTGCGAGACAGGGCTCTATAGAAGATGAAACGTTTTTCTCTGGCTGGGAGGGACGGCCGGACAAACATTCAAATGACGCGTGGGTTGCTCAGTCTTACCCAGGGTGCACCACGGGAAGAGGAGTCAAGAATGCAATGCATGGAGAAAGAACGGAGTGGGAGAGGACGCCGGGAAGAAGTCCCCACCACGAAGATGGACAGAGGAGGCCGAATGGCACGGCTCAAGACGAGCGCGGGGGAGGAGACGCACCGGGCCAGAATTTCATCCAGCAGTAGATTTGGCAAGGGTCGGATAAAACAGCACTACCCCACCGTGACCCACAAACCCGAAATGAATGAATGGCCAGCTTCACGTTATTTAACAGACGCCAGTTTAATGTGATTCACAACCGCGTTGGGAAAAGTACGCATGCCCGGCGGGTTAACAACGTATACAATACACACATCCGCTGTACACTCGCTCGCACTCAACTCTCATCCTACACACGCAACTCACTCGTCCATAACTTGCGTTTTATACACCACCGTAATCGTCACGAACATGACAGCAGTCAAAACTTTCAGGTAATTCATCCGCTACACACTGGCGATCGTGACTTTGACAGAATTTGTTTTATAATGTTGCAGGGCTAGAGCTGAAATTTGTTACAAGATGCAGGTTTTTTGTTGCTCGCAACTTGGAAAGTCCAACAAATCAATTTGAAAATGTTTGGGCTCTAATAAACACAACTCAAAGGTTTAATTCATTGAACGGGGTGAGAAAAGGTTCCGAAGTATTGTCTCGTGCAAAACTCTTCTGAATATACAACCGCCATCGGTGAATCGAGACCTACCCCCGTGGAGTGATGCAACAGCCGATAGAAGCACCGTCATAAAATACAGCAGAGTTCTTACTGTTCATAAGGTTTTTTGGCTTAGATCGCGTAAGTATAAATATGTAGTTAACCCGCCACAGCCAACCAGAAAGGTTTGTCTCGTAAACGTGCCAATTAGTTACTAGTTTAGCCCACCGGTGTGTTGGAGTAAATCCACATTTACAATGAGTACCGCGACATTTCGCTCGTAATTACATCCAACATCATTGGGCCATTTTGCCAGATGATGCTGGATTTTTCCAGAAATTTGCGATCCAACCCAAAAAAAAAAACCTTTACGAATAATATTAGTCGCGAAAACCTACGCGTCAAATTGAGCTGTGTTTATGCATTGCATGTTTGTGCTTATCGTACGCAACTGTTAAATGCACGCAGAGTTCACTCATTCCCACGGGGGACTTTGCCAGTTTCCTGGCCATTACGGTAACGTGGACAAAACGTTGGCATTTCTTCGTGGTGCGAAAGCGCGAGTGTCCGGAAGAAAACCCACGCATGCGAGGAAGAACACTTAGGGCCCCCCACCGCACAACCTTTAAGAACCTACTTGCTGTACTGCCTTCAACAGGCACCACCTCTCGTCTTATATGTTCTATGTTGATATCTGAACAGCTGAAAACAGTGTATAAGCAAATAATACTCAGTTATCAAAACATTTAGACTGCTCCCACAGACTCCAGCACCGCGTGAATACAAAGTCAAAACGCAAACACTAACCTCTTAAATAAAATGTACATCAGCCTTAAAAATGTATATAAATACTGTACATTATTTTTAATTTTTTTCAACTTTTTTGTAAAAAGTATTTTTTCTTCTCTTGAATCTATTGTTCAATACAAACAGTTGAATTTCATTTTATATAGCCATTTTAAAAAATTATCATCTTTTCTTCCCGGATGACGATTAGGGTCCATGTTAGTGTCACTATACAGAAACGTGGCGTGGCACGGCAGCGCAGCGGTTAACGCGCTGCACAGTTAACCCGGCGACCTGAGTTCGTTTCCCCAGCCACGGCGAACATAGGTGGCAATTTATATATATGAACTGGTCCTCAGCCTCCCCTCTCACCGACCAGCATGGTGAAGCATGATCGTACCGCCCCCCCCATGAACGACGCAGGCGTGGGGAGGACTTCATCCAGCAATGGACCGACAAATATCTATACACATCATTCAGCATTATTATGATTTCTACACAGAACTGTACATTGGGTGGTATGGGTATGAACAGCACACTTTGAATGCATGTTTAAAAACAACAAAAATACTCAAAAAGGAACAAAAAGCAGGTTACAACGGCATTCCAGAAAAAAAAGGTAAGAAAATATATCTATTCCTCTAGTAAATACATTCAACTTGAGAGCTGTAATAAAACAACCCCTTACAAATGAACTTCATAAAACAGAGGGTAATTGGGTTAAGTTTTACACAAATGCCCGTGTAAAAATAACGAGAAAAACCGCCTCCCCATGTCTATGAATGTGCACACAAACTGCGCGCTGTGCGAATATTGTTGAGTTCTCCCCTTCCTGGAAAATGTGTTATTTTTTGTTATATTGCACAAAGCTTACTGTATTGGTTTTTTTTAAACTACAATATAGATATGTAGCATTGCGATTAATGGGTGGCGCCCCCTAGTGGCTGGAGGCTTTACGCAAACTCCACACAATGGTAAAACATCGATTCTTACACCATTGGAACCTCATTTGCCAGTAAAAAATATGAGAATTGGTTTTTTACCCTTTTATCTGGCAACAAAACTGACACCTTTTTTTACAATGAGTCATGTTTGCATAGACCACAATACCTGCAGTCATAATGCAAACAAAAAACATAACTCTGATAATGTATGCACTGTCCTTGAAGTTGATTGGTCCACACCCGAGACAGCTTTCCTTAGAGCCTAGTCTCACATGGTGTTGGACCAGATGACGCCAAAAGGCGTACATTATTAGAGTTATGTTTTTTGTTTGCATTATGACTGCAGGTATTGTGGTCTATGCAAACATGACTCCTTGTAAAAAAAGGTGTCAGTTTTGTTGCCAGATAAAAGGGTAAAAAAACAATTATCGATTCTTACATGCACACACGCAATTCGATGCGTGTAGCGCAAGCTTGGAGAATCAAAATTCATAATCGCAACGTCCTACCCACTCGTCCTGTATTCTACATCAAAACACAATTGAAGAATTTTTTTGGAATACGGCAGAGAGTTAATAGCTGCCAAATTTAAAAACATCAAAATCGGCTTCGCTTCCATGTGCGTACATTTGTGACGGAGCACAACATCCGAGATAAAAGCGAAAGTAAAAGGATGTCATCGACCAAAGCCGAATAACTCGAAGGGTGCCCGAGACTCGGAATGAAAGTTGGATTTGAGAGTCGCTGCGCCTAAGATTGATTCACAGCCACCATTCCTCCGACACGGAGGATGGATAGAAAATAAATAACTGATATGGCCAAAAATATGGGTGATGCTTCAGCAAATCGGCACAGGTGGAAGCTATGAAAATGAACGATTTATGACAATTTACATCCATTCCTATAACTAGCAAGCCATATTAGATGTTATTCAACAAATGTGTAATATGCATAGAGGGGATGCTACGAGTGGAGTGTGTGGTTCGACACATTCTCACGCACACTTGCCAAGAGGGGGAGGCATGTACCCGATTAACCTCACGACCACCCCATAGTGATGCAATACTGTGACTATCCAGGGTAGCTGATTCAATGCGAGTGCCGAGTTTCGTCTCATTTTTACAATATGAATCGTATCGTTTACTGCAGTTCAGTGATATAATTTGTACAGTTCTGTTTGAATTCCACGAGCCAAAATATGCAACCCATGAGCTTATGTAATTGCGTGAGAGTAGATTGTAACCGATGAACAGATGCGTCGATACACTCCTAACAGAATGGGAACCATGATAACGATGACTCAAACTACCGTCCACTGTTACCACCGACACTGGAGAGGGCCAATCACCACGAGGCATTCAATGGGGGGAACCGTGAGCACAGCGAAAATGTTTTATGGAGCATTGCGGTGTTAGGGATCGGGTCAGGGACAGAGTTAATGCCAAGCGGCTGGTTGGCTCGTTTGTTAGGGTTGGCCTTGTGTCGAGGTGGCTGGTTTGCTCTGCCTGCGAGCAGTTTTCCCCCACTGCCGAGCCATTTCACCGATTTCTGTCCACTCAGGTGGGCACAAAGCACAGGTCAAGTTTTCCCATGGGCAGTTCCACGGTTTTCGGACGTAAAATTTTTTGACACTTTATAGATGTGGCCAATCAATAGTAACTGAACGAAGTGGCTTTCAACTCAACAACGTACACGTCAGCCAATTACAGCTGTGATTGAGAGACAAATAAATTGTCCATGCTTGATTAGAGAAATTCTCGTAAATTACCGTGGTGTTGGGATGTACTAAGACAATACGACTTTTTCATCCATGCTGGGAAGGTGGTAATGGTGCAATAATTTTCCTGTACAGTCCATGGTCAAACCACCACCTTATGCCATGAATAATTAATATTGCAAACATATAATTACTCTTAATATAGCACCAGATAAGATTATTTGGATGGTTTTACAAATATTGATTCTTAATGAGGTTGCTAAATTTGTGCAACTTTCCAAGCATTCCACACGGGAAAGTTGTACATTAAAAAAAGGAAAACATTATCAACTTTAGTCACTCAGTGATGGTAAAACAGATGTCCAATTGACTAGGCAATCAGACCCTAGCACTACCCACAACCACACTAGCCCACCAGACCCTAGAGCCTGACCCCTGATCTTAAAAAGCCCACATCAACCCTACACCTCACCACAATAGCCAATCAATGATTATCCCTAACCACAAAAGCCAAACACTAACCCTAACCAAACTAGCCAACCAGATTCTAACCCTACCACTAACCCCAACTGGCTAACCAGCCCCAAGCAGTCGAGCAAGCTCTCGTGCTTCACCTTTTTATTTCTAGTTGTCTTTTTAACTTTTGGTGTTCGCAAGCAAAACGGATTAAAGTACAACAAATATTTCCGGGCATGTTTGGCCGCAACACTTAATTTTGTACGAGTTTAAAACTAGCGATGAAATATTTCATGCTTTTGTGACGTTTTTACCCAAATGTATTACGGAGCTGTTCTGAGTTGGCGCAGGAGCGCCTACCGTTGCAAGACGATCCATCGCGCGCAGTCACTGCCCCGTTCACTTTAGTCTCTTGTTAATGGAGACGTTCGTTCATTTCTCAATCCGCTTGTCCTGGTCAGGGTCGTGGGCAGCAGCATGTTGAGTAGGACGGTCCGGATCTCCCTTTCCCTGGTGCCAGACTCCAGCTCTGTCTGGGGAATTCCCAGGCATTCCCAGGCCAGTCGAGCGACATAGTCTCGCCAGCGTGTCCTGAGCTGGCCCCGGGGTCTTCGCCCAGACATGCCCGGTAGAGTTTCAGGGGGAGTCTACCGGGGGGGGGGGGGGGGTGTCCACACCACCTCAACTGGCTCCTCTCAATCCGGAGAAGCAGCGGCTCAACTGTGAATCTCTCCCGGATGGCCAAGCTCCTCATCCGATCACGGAGTGAGCCCGGCAACCCAGCGGAGATACCTCAGTTTGGCCCCTTGTACCCCCCCGTGATCTCATCCTTTTGGTCATTACCGAAAGCTCATGACCCAAGGCGAGGGTGAAAATGTAGATCGACCTGTAAACCGAAGCTTCGTTCGAGAACTCAGCTCACGCTTCACTACCACGGAACGGTACAGTGCCCGCAACACTGCGGACGCCGCACCGATCCGCTGGCCGATCTCCCGCTCCCACTGATCATCACTCACGAAAGAGACCCCGAGGTACTTAAATGCCTCCACTAAGGGCAGCTGTTCCCCCCTCACCTGGAGAGAACAATCCAGATTTGGAGGTGCTGATCGTCATCCCAGCCTCCACGCACTTGGCAGCAAAAGAGGACGTCATCTGCAAAAAGCAGCGATGCCACCTCCATGCCCCCGTAACTGGACACCAAAATACGAACACAGCTCTCACTCCGGGAATACAGAGACCAGATAGCGCACAAAAGCGGCACCGGTACATCATACTCCCGCAGCACCTCCCACAAGACATTGCGGGGAACACGGTCATATGCTTTTCCAAGTCTACAAAGCAGAGGTAGGGTGGAGAAGCATATTCCCATGACCACTCAAATATCTGTAAGAGGGAAAAGAGCTGGTCCATTGTTCCACGACCATGACGGAATCCGCATTGTTCCTCCCGAATCTGAGACTCGACCACCGGGTGGAGCCTCCTCTCCACCACTCTGGCATAGGTTTTACCTGGGACGCTGAGGAGTGTGATTCCTCTGTAGTTGGAGCAAATCCTCTGGTCCCCCTTTTTTAAAATGGCAACCACGACCCCAGTTTGCCAGTCCAGAGGTACTATACCCACCTACCATACATTGAAGAGGCGTGTTAACCACGACACTCCTACACTGCCCAGCGCTTTCAACAACTCTGGGAGAATCTCGTCCACCCCAGCAGCTTTGGCGCTACGAAGGCCTTCGACCGCCACAGCGACTTCAGCAACAGTGATGGATCCGACACCCCCAGCTGTTTACAGGGCTGCCTCCTGAAAGGAGAGCATGTCCACTGGGTTAAGGAGCTCATCAAAGTGTTCCTGCCACCTCTCAACTATCTCCCTAGTTGAGGTCAATGTTACGCTAGCCTGGGCCACGTCCCGTCGACCACTCCTAAGGCGTTGGTTGGTTTACCAGAATATCTTTGAGAATGCCCGATAGTCCCTCTCCATGTCCTCTCCAAACTCCTCCCACGCCCGGGCTTTCGCTTCAGTGACTCCTGCCGCGCTCTTGGCAAGCCAGTACCTCTCAATCGAGTCGGGAGACCTTTTTCCTCCAACTTGACAGCTTCCCTCACCACTGGTGTCCACCAGCATGTCCTAGGGTTTCCGCCATGAGAGGCACCAACTGCCTTCAGACCACAGCTTTTCACACCACAGCTTTTCACAGCTGCATTTACAATCGAGGTCCTGAACATCGTTCACTTGGACTCAAGTGTCCACAACCTTCCCTGGAGCGCAGGAGAAGTTTTCCCGGAGGTGGAAGTTGACATTTTTCTGCACTGCGTCTTCCGCCAGACATTTCCGGAAAACTCGCACTATTCGCTTGGGCCTTCCACGTCTATCTGGTCTGTGCCCCAAGCGTCGGCTCCAACTTACCACCAGGTGGTGATCAGTTGACAGATCTACCCCTCTCTTCACCCAAGTGTCCAGAACATGCGGCCTTAGGTCCGATGATACAACTAGAAAGTCAATCATTGACCTTTGGCCCAAGGTGTTCTGATACCAAGTATACTTTTGAGCATCCTTGTGTTCGAACATGGTGTTTTGTTATTGACATTCCGTGACTAGTACAGAATTCCGATAACATCTCACCGTTTGGGTTCGGATCAGGGGGGCCCATTCCTCCCAATCACGCCTCTCCAGGTATCTCTATCTTTCCCACGTGAGCATTGAAGTCGCCTCGTAAAACTATGGAGTCGGTATGCGGCACTCTGTCGAGCACTCGACCCACCATCTCCAAGGTCGAATACTCTGAATTGCTGTTTGGTGCATAAGCACAGACAACAATCAAGAGTTTTTTTTCTGAGACCCAAAGTCTCATTGAGGTGACATTCTCATCCACTTGGACAAACTCCAGCTGAACAGCACCCAGCTGGGGACTTCTGAGTATCCCCACACCCACCCAGGGCCTCTCACCAGGGGTTACTCCGGAATAAGAGACCACCCCCTCAACTAGCTCTGGATCGATAATTGGTTTTTTACCCTTCTATCTGGCAACAAAACTGACACCTTTTTTTTACAAGGAGTCATGTTTGCATGGACCACAATACCTGCAGTCATAATGCAAACAAAAAACATAACTCTGACCATGTGCACTGTCCTTGAAGTTGATTGGTCCACACCCAAGACAGCTTTCCTTAGAGCCTAGTCTCACATGGGTTGGACCAGATGACGCCAAAAGGCGTCAGTTTTGTTTCCAGATAGAAGGGTAAAAAACCAATTATCATATTTTTTACTGGCAAATGAGGTTCCAATGGTAGCTCTGGATCCTCCCCCCCCAGTGACATTTCACGTCCCAATAGTCAGTGTCCATCGCCAAGGTCTAGTCCCTCTGAGACCATCCCTCTCCCTGCTATACTGGCATCGCACCCGCCCCTCACCCTTCGTTATGCGGATGGTGCGCCCACAGGACAACACCACATAGCCATTTTGGGCTGGGCCCGACCAGGCTACATGGGTCACCCAGCCACCAGGTGCTTGCGGGCGAATACCACCCCCAGGCCTAGCTCCAGCGGTGTATCCCGTTATCTGTTGTCCCGGCGCGATTCTCTTGATTTTTGTATTTTGGACCGTTATGTCTGGAACCTCCCCCAAGACCTGTTCGCTAAGACCCTACCAGGAGTATAAGACTCCAGGCGACATAGCTCCGAGGGTCCTTGGAACACACAAACCCCACCACCACGATAAGGTTACGATCCTCCGAATGGAGAAGTGAGAATGAAAGTTGTACTTTCGAGGCGTTTGGTGAGAGGCGATCTGTCGTGTGAAGGAACCATTTCTGATGACAGCATCTAATGCCCAGTAGTCTTGTCCCAAGGTACGAATTGAGTTCCTGTAAAAAAAACAAAATTAAAAGTTATGTATTACAATCACAGCAGATAGGGTAAAAAATTTAAAGGAATGTTATCAATATGCTACTAGCTTTTTTGCCCGGTCCAAGGACGGGTGTATATTGCAGGAAATCTGAAATATTCAATAGAAAAATAGTTCATCTCATGATTATTAATTAGGGGGGAGGGGTTTCCCCATGTGGAGTTACGTCACCCGTTGATGGTTATTGTGGAGGGGTGTGGCATGTGGAGTGCGCGACCTTCTTGTGCGTTAGTGTAAATTTCCACGCCGGCATGAATATTAATGAAGGGGGGGGGGGGGCTCTTTTGCAGTGACGTCACGCACGGATGTAGCACTGTGCTGCGTATATTTATTTTTCACCGTCACTTTCTGTAAAGAAACGTCATACTTGAAGCGACTTTGCGCAATAAATTATTTAATTCAGCTCAACCTTCCTCTACGTTAGTGTAAAAATCATGTGGAGTGACATCACGCGGGGGGGTGGGCCTCATGTGGAGTGACGTCACGCGCGGGACACACACATTCTTGGCTCATTATATTAGTAATGTGGGGGGGTGGGTGTAGTGAGGGGGAGAAACCGGTCCCTTCACAGCTTTCCCTACCGCTGTTGGCGCGTCGGGCGCTAGCGGCTGTGCTCGTAGACGTGGCGCGTCGCCTCCTGGCGGCACAGGCTGCTGAAGGAGCAGTTGGTGCACGTGTAGAGGCCACGCGTGTGTTGCCACGACACCCGGCGCTTACTGGACAGGCCTGTGAGGGGGAGGGGGGGGTGGCACACGGTGGGGGAGGGCGGAAACGCGGTTAACTTCCGGTAACCCATAGGTGCATTATCCATCCGGGTTGTAGATTAGCTGTGCTCGTGCCATTGCAAACGTTAGTTGCTCCTCACTTGCTGGGGGCTCCCAGCACTGTGTAGCCTTTAACGGACTGTCGGAGAAAGTGCAGTTAGCGAGCAGCGCCTATAACGGCCGGCGAGGCAGACGAGGGCATGGGTGGCCAGCACCACGCGCAACTGCCTTTGTCTCCCCAGTACTGTTTATGCACAGTACCAGATACTCATTTAAAGCTGAGTAGGCCGAGGGAAGACCAAGAACTGGTTCGGATATCATTCGCCATTGATGTCAGCCATGTCCAGGAATCAAACTCAAAGACACAGGAAATGGTCATGCACACACATATTTATACACCCTCACAACTTCACTCGCCTGTAATGCACCCGATCCCGTGAGATCAACACAAGCTAGGCAGGTATGAGCTTGGAATAGTGCTCAATTGGATGACCACCATGCACCGTGGGTTATAGGCTGCGAGGCTATGTGGTGGGCGGTAGACGACAGTTGTGACGGTTCTTCTTTGCTCCTACTTGAATGATAGCCAACTTCACCAATCTGCACTGACCAGCGTAACTAAGTATGGACAAATAACTCCCACGGCCTGGGGAGGCTCTCATCCAGCACTAGGTTGATGAAGAGTTGTACATGCACAACTAACCTACGTGCCAGCATTCGACCAGGACAAGTTTTGAAGTTGCACAGTTTAAAAAATAAACTCTTGTGAATTTCTGACAAGATGTAACCTCAAAGCCAACCTCAAGCGACATCACCAGAGTACAAATGCCTTGCAGGGCGTACATTAATTGCTCCCAGTAATTTACAGCCAATTGTCAATCCCCTGCTGGATGAAGGCTTCCCCAGGCCTTGTTAGTTATGGGGGTTAATTGACCATACTTCACCACACTGGTCAGCGGAAGGGGGAGAGAGAAGGGGGTGTGTGCCCCAAGACAAACCGGCACTGACCAGCGTGGTAAAGAAGAAATAGCAAACAACACCACACTACTCATGGCGTTGGGAGGGGAGGGGGTGGGGGAAGCCGGTCATCCACAAGCGGATCGACAGAGTGGCGCTGCGCTCCGCGTACACTCACCCGCCGCCTTCCAGCGAGCGGAGCCCGCCTGCCAGCCCGGGTGGCTGTGGTGCGCCGGCGGCAGGAGGCTCGCTACTCTCGGCGTCAGTGGCGTCTCATCCTGGTCCGACGCCAAGGCCGGCGCCGGCGCCTCCGCCTCCACGCCGGCGCGGATTTCAGACGCGCCACCGCTCCCCCCCATCACCGGTGCCACCGCCTTCCCCTTCCTCCCTCTCACCGGCGGCGGTGGTGGCGGCGGCGGTGAAGATGCTGGAGGAGGGGGTGTCCTGTCATCACAGTCTGCCACCGGCGACTCCGTCCCGCTGGCTCCCGTGTCGCCCGAGGCCATAGCCAAGGCCCCGCAGCCTCTGTCGCTGGCGTCGTCTCGCGCCACCGCCGCCGCCCCCCGCTCCTGCGACGCCAACAGTGGCGGCAAAGCGGGGCCAGGGCAGGAGGATCCGTCGCCACCGCGAGCTTCTTCTTCTCGGATCCACCGCGTTTCCTCCCCGGCCGCCCTGTCCGTCCTCAACTTGAGCAACAGCGTCTTTGTCGACGCTTTCCCCGCCCCTTTCCCCGCCGCCACCACCCGACTCCGCGTCTCGCTGCCTCGGCCGACTGCCTTCCTTCGTCGCTTCGGCGGTCCCGCCTGGGCCGTCCCGCCGTCGCCACCGTCCGCCCCGCCACCGTGGGCAGTGCTCCTCGTGTCGGGGTGAGCCGAGGTAGCTTTTTTCTTCCCTTTGGGAGCGCTGGTTCGAGCCGCCACGCCCGTGCCGCTCTCCGCTTCTCCGAGGCTCGGCCGACAGGAGGAGTCGAGATGCGGGGCACCGGCAGGCAAAATCAGGTCACCCATTCGCCCCGCCCCCTTCTTCTTTCCAACTTTTGAAACCGCGGTGATCACACCGTCATCGCCGCTCTCCTCACCTCCGTGGGGCGGAGCCGGAGGAGGGGCAACAGAGCCAGCTGTAGTCACGGTCGATTTGCTGCCATTGCCGCCAACTTTCTTACTCTTGCGCTTAGACAAGCTGGTCCGCGCCGGGGCGCCGTCTTCCCCGCTTTCATCGCTGCTGCGGCTCAGGCGCGGTGGAGCAAGGTGCCGAACGGCACTGGCGCCCTCCGTGCTCCCATCCGACACGGCCGACGCCGGTCCCTGCGAGTTCTCCATGGCGTCCTCACTCGGCAGCACACGTTTCAGCGTGGGGGCGGCGCTCACCTCCGGCCGTAACAGCACGGCCACCGGCGATGGCGCTTCCTCCGCCGGCGCTTCGACCGTGCCGCCCTGGCGGCCAATGCGCCGTTTACGCTTGCGCCTGGCGTTGGACGCGCGACCGGGGCCTAGCTTCAGGTGCGGCATCTCGTGTTGCTCGCTGGATTTCAGCTTTGGCATCGGAAGGCTGCTAGGGAGTCCCAGCGGCGGCGACGGTGGTGGCGGCGGCGGTAGAGTCGGCGGGGCACCGGCGCGCTCGCACGTCAGTTCAGGCATCTTATCCACCGCTCGCCTCTCCTCTGATGCCGCGTCAGGGGGGGCGACCGTCACGTCAGAAGGAAGGGCGGCCACGGCACCGCGAGGGGCGGCCGCGACAGCGACAGGAGCGGCGGCGGTATCGGCGACAGGAGGGGCGGTCGCGACGTCGGCGGCAGTGGCCGTGATGTCGGCGGAGGGGTCGATCGTGGTGCCGAGAGGGTTGCCCTCGGCACCACAAGGGACAGCCGCGACGTCCGCGCCAGCGGCGGCCGCAGTGACGGGGAGGGCCGCCATTACGCTGGTGGGGGCGGCCAGAATGCTGGCGGGAGGGGCAGCAGTCGTGCCGGTCGTGGCACGCGTGCTGCGTCTCCCGAACACTGAACCCGGCTCGTCGTGGTTGAGGCACACATGCAGGTGCTTGAAGAGAGAGCGGTTTGTGTTGAACTTCTGCTCGCACTTCTCGCACCTGCGCGACATATCAAACAAGCACACGGGTAGGCGCTTGTAGGAGATGACACTCCCATACAGCTAGGACAGGTACTCTGACACAGCGTCTCTGTGGGAGCAAATTAAGACACGAGGCAAAGGGCCCACTCTTGGCTCAGACTGTGGGAAAATGCCATTAAAGACGAAACTGGAAAATAAGTTGTTCTGACATAAGTGTGAAGCTTTATTAATGAGATAATAGATTTAAAAATAGATGCATACATACAAACAAGATATGCACACACCAACAGCAAACATGCCGACAGACTTGCACCTGCAAACAAGTACACAGCAACAGCACAAACACATAAACGTGCAAAGAAAAAGATCCCCCTATGTCATTGGGGCAAGTGCTGTTCGCAAGCTACCAATTAAGTCCAGCGCGGCACACGAGGAGGTGGTGTGTGCGGCCAGCACCACGCCGGGTTGGCCTGGTCTCCCCAGTGCTGATGTTTATGCTCCGCAACAGGTACTCATTAAAGTCGCATGTAAATATGCACGCACACACACCGACATGCACATAGCTAGGTACCAACACCACCACACATATGCTTCACCGGGCCTTACCTGAAAAACCGCGTGGGCCGATGGTGAACCCGCATATGCCCCATGAGGAGTTCTATGCTGTCGAACGCTTCATCACAGTTGCCGTCAGCTGTGCACAAGAACCTTTTGCCTGTGGGGAACGATACATACATTATATTCCATACCCCTGTTCACACAACCAGTGTTTAAATCACAATACTAAGATATTGAAACCTATGACAAAATCATCAACAACAATAAAACACCGAATCCCAACAGGGGTGCCATGGTGGCGAGATGCTAACTACCTCGCCTGGTATATAGGAGGGTGCGAGTTCATTTCCGACCATGACACCTGTATACTTGGAGTTTGCGTGTCTCTCTCCCAATGGTCGTGCAGAATTTTCTCCCAGCCCTCAGGTTGTTTTCCATCCACATTTAACAATATAAGTTTAGCGTATTTGGCTGCTATACATTTCCACATAAGCCACTTCGTTGAGCTATAATTTGTGATATCCAGGTCGCTTCTGAAAATGAGTTGTATAGTTCAGTGGGCCTTACCTGGTAAAGTAAAAATTGTTTAGTTTATCTGAAGCTCCCAACTCTCAGGCCTCTCTATTTGCTGTAAAAGGACCATTGCCTGGAATGTCACCGATTACATACATTTCGTTTTCATGCAATGTTATTGACAAACTTAAGGTAAGCAATACTGGAACCAGGATAGTGCTCAAATGGCCCATAATCACGCGTAAAACAGGTGTCATGTGATCTGGGGCTGTGCTGTGGGCATTAGAGGGCAGTAATTCTATTTCCATGCTTCCATGTCCAGCGTGACCAAGTACAAATAAACCCCATGACCTCGTCCAGCAGTAGATTGATGAAAGGGCTGTACAAGTAATCTTCTGAAATCATAAGATTGTTTAATTAATGTGTTGCTCCCTTTAAATCACAGCAAACCAGAATACACGGACAAAACCCCAGTGAGCGTTTCAGGGGATAACGCTCAGAGGTCCACACCAGTTACTCTTCTAACCTGCTTGCTTCGCTGCCATCTCGTGGTCAGCTTGCAGCCCAGAAAGTTTGGTAGTCTCACAAGGGCAAACGATGCACAAACGATAGTCTCTGCAACGCTGCATCAGGTTATGTGGACGTTAAGGCCACGTGAAGTGTCGAACGCCCGCTGATAGGTCACGGGACAGACCCAGGTGCCATAGGTTGCCTGAGACGACTGGCTGATACACCACCTATGCCCCGTACTGTGCCAACTTGTTGTGCTTTAGCCACCCGGCGCTCCGCTCGTTGTTGTGAGTATCACTCCTCCGCCCTCCGTTGTTGCTGGAGGGCAGCTGCCTCCAACTGCCCAGTAGCGTCCTTCACGAGCTTTCTCCACAGAGGCCGATCTTGACACCGCTGGTACCAGTCATCGGCAAGTCCACTCAGCTCCACGTCCTCCTGTACCACATCACTCCATCTCTTCTCTAGCCCGTGCCGTGCCCGTTTAGCCCCCTCGATCCGGCCGAACAAAAGTTGTTTAGGCATGCTGAGGCTACATGACCCAACCAGGCTACATGACCCAAGCAACCAACACACACGCATGTGCTACCTTTCATCGACTGATGGACGTCCGCATGGAAATTGACCATCTTCCCCTTGCCTTTGGCGGAGCCATATCCTTCGAGTAGCGGCTCCTCCCTGTCAGGCACAGAAGCACAGAGGTCACAAACAAATGTCATGGCTCATCGTCTAAAAGCTGAACGATGCCTCTTTAAAAAAAAAAGCCGTCTTACTTATTTTGTCAGTGTGCTAATCCTTCAGTTTGTTTACATGGTTCAATATCACTTCGTTCGCTGGGTTTGATTTCTCCTGATGCACTGTAATTTCATTGTGAAATTTCCTTGTGAAATTACAGAAGTGTAGCGGACTGTTAGGTCGAATTAGGCATCATCATTCACGTGGGTTAAGCGTTATGTGCTCCCGCGACAGATCATTGAGTAGATGGACGTCATTATTTTGTAGCAGAAATTCGCTCAGGTTAACTACAAACCTAGTGATCAGATAAGCTCAACTTTGCATCCCACTGGGATTTTTGCACACAGCGTTGGTGTACGGTGATTTTTTTTTCTGCAATATTTTGCTGTCTTTTCTTGGATTTTCTGTTTGCACTTAGTCACATATTCACTTTAAGATGTTTTTTGTTCATGTTTTTGTTTTTTGTTTGTTGCGGTTGCACCCGATTCAAGAGCCGAATGGCTTACAGGGCTATACCTAATAAATGAACTTGAACTACCTTGGTCACTGAAACTAACGCAGGCGTCAGACAGCAGCAATGTGAATGTGCACGGTACGTACCATCTGAAACTCGAGTCCTCCTTTAGAGGTTCAAAGAGAGCACAAGCCATTGCTGCTGCTGCTGCTTTTACGTGCCGGCCTCACACATCTGTTGCAAAAGAGAGAGACATGTCAATGTGTGTTGCTCACAAAATCACACTGCACCCGTCAATTACGTACACATACATAGGCCTGGTTTCAGTACCATGAAATACCACATTTACACGTTCAGAAAATGTTAACTCGTCTGAAAATTACGTCTTAGCAGCAGCAAGGATAGTATGCAGAGGCCTTCATACAGCAGTGGATTAACCATCACTGATAATTATTGGTGCTTGTGATGTAAATCAGCTTTCGTGCAGCTGTTAGGATAGTTGCATGGCAGGGCCGCGAGGGATGACGACTGCGGGCTGATGGTGACGGTAATGATTGTGTACACACAGCTGATAATGATCATCCCTTCGTGGCTGTGATGATGCACTGTGTGCAAATATCAACGTTTTGGTCGCAACTTCTGACAAAGGGTTACTCACTTTATCGACTCGTACAGCATGATGGGCTGTATATAATCCTATGGTGCGGTGGTTAAGGCGTTCCACTCGCAAACCTTTGGATTTCCCGTTTAACTGGCAGTAGTGAGGTTAAATCATCACCACCATCATCACTATTATCCTTAAACAGGTCACTAAAATGAGTATCACTTTGTGAAAAGTCAACAGTGGATGCACTTGCACCCGTCATACGAATGTGGAATGTCACCCACGGGCTCATACAGCTGTAGAAAACACGCTTTGAGCATCGCCAGCGACTTTAATTGATTAGTAAAACACGTTATCGCCAGCATCGCGTATCGGGCTCATGTTCAATTCACTGCTGGATGAGAAACATCCAACACGCCCCGTGGTTCGCCCATCTCACGATATCCTTCGGGTTGTGATCATATATTTGTTCGGTGGGTGTGTTGTTGGTAGGAAGGGGAGTGGTGTAAAAAATAAAAGGTATTAACAATTTTCAAAAAAGATGTTACGCGAAATCGTGTTAGCGAAGAACGCGGCTCGTTTTGTGTGCAAATCCTCCCGCTCGCCTGAACGAAGCCTCACCTGGGCCCTTCGCCGTGCTTCCAAGCGGAAAAATGCGAAACAAAAGGCGCCGTACGTCGAGGGATAGAAAAACAAAAATGTTTTTTTTAAATATAAAAACCCACAAAAAAAAACCCCACACCCACCCACACCCCCAACCCCCCCGAAACCCCGCGGCCAACGTAGCCGTCGCTCCGCCTTAAATCGCCGCGGCGCGCTACGAAAACAGCGACGTCGAGCGCAGTTTAGCCGGGGCGACTTTGTAAAAAGAAGCCTCGGCCAAGCCCCCTGTGTGGAAGCAGCACTCGGGGGTGGAGGGGGGAAGAGGAGGAACACCACCACCGCCGCCACAACCAACCACAACCACCAACAACAACTCCCCCCACTGGCAAAACGGTGGTGGTGGTGGCTGCTCGCGTTAACGGAGAACGTTGGGAGGGAGGGGTTTCAATTTCCCACCGCACATGGGAGGCTTCCCCCCTCGCCCCGCCCACCTCCGCCCTCGCCCCGCCCACCTCCCCCTCGCCCCGCCCACCTCCGCTCTCGCCCCGGCCACCTTCGCCCTTGCCCCGCCCCCGCCCACCCCCGATTGGTGCGAGGCGAACCGCGCGGGCCAATGGGTGAGCCCGGGAACGGACAAGGCGGAGCGCATCAGCACTGCGATATCTAAAGAGGGGGCGGATTCGATTCTGATAGATAAGGAGGAGGGGCCTCCTCGCGCTCGGCTGTTTGTTATTGCGATGGTGGGGGTGGGTTGGTGGTGTTATCGCGAGATCGTGGTTGGTTATTCCCGTTATGACATCGCCAAGTCTCGCGATGTTTTGTGGGTGGGTGAAGGAGAGAGGGGGGGGTATCGTCCGTTATTGGGGGGGTGGGGTGAGGGGCGTGGTTTTTTAACCGATTCGCGATTGTTGAGCGAATCGTGTATCGATTAACGCGATGAGTCGAATCGATTTAAACTCGGGATTTTGTTTAAATTCACAAGCAGAATATTTATTGAGACTGGAGGAATCCGAAGAGCTATAAAGCTCCCCTTTTTTCCACAGGTGGCCAGTAGGGGCAGGTCAGAGCGTTACAACAACAAATAGTGCAAAAACACGATAGGAATGCACAGTATAGGAAAAAGTAAACATATCACTTAAAAGATATACAAATAAAACGATATATATTTATATTCTTGGTTCTTTCGGTAAAGTCACGTAGAAGGGAAATAATAAAATAATACAAACATAAAACAATAATAATTCTCACGACGTTTCGACTGCAACACAAGCGAGCATCATCAGGTGTGAAAATAAGAAATGTTTTATTGTTTTATATTTGTATTATTTTATTATTTCCCTTCTACGTGACTTTACCGAAAGAACCAAGAATATGAATCCCTGCCGTCACGAAAGCTTTAAATCAATATATATATTTGTTTGTTTGTCTATGGGCCGTCCATAAATGACGTCACGCGATTTTGGACTATTTTTGACCCCCCCCCCCCCCAAAATAAAACATGCTTCAAATCGCTTTAAACTATTGTCATTGTAGTGCGTATTTAATGTGGCGCTGCACTCTGATGTTGTAGGAGAACATTTTTTTCAAAAGTAGATTTAATTAAGTAGAACGTGTTGTCTATATTTATTTAAAGTTGCGCATTTTGATGTGACGTCACATTTCTAACCCCCCCCCTCGTCACACATCGTCACAAATGTCTGACCCCTCCCCCCTCCTAGGTGCGTGACGTCATTTATGGACGGCCCCTTACCATGTAAAGCCCATTGAGCTCTTAGTTTCTTTTTCAGAAGCGACCTGGCCACAAATGACAGCTTCAACGAAGTGGCTTATCGGATTGACATTTATAACAGCGAAATAAATAAAAAATTATATCATTGACCTCACTAGTGGGTGTACGATATGTGCGTGATTCCGTGGGTTTATTAATAAAATCGAAAACACTCTTTGGTTCTTTCGGTAAAGTCACGTATAAAGATAAAATAATACATTAGATACTAGCATACGACGTTTCGATTGCAACACAAGCAATCATCATCAGGTTATAAATGAAATAGAAACAGAAATCTAGTATACCTAGAAATGTAATACAACAGAGAGTCGGATAACATAACAGTCAACACCCTACCTGGTTTATTACGTTCTTCCTGAGAATGCTAAATTTGAGAGAGAGATAACACACAGAACCAGAGACATATACAGACATATAAGCAGACAGATATCACAGAGATACATAGAGAGAGAACAAACGAAAATAACCGCACTAAAGTCTCCCTCACATATCCATCTCTGCAAATAGAACTATTTTTCACGTAAGTCCAGCAGCCACAATGCCCTTTGCTTCTGGGAGTGCACAATTCTAAGCAGCATCTATTCAGATTTTGATTTAAAGCTTTCGTGACTGCAGGGATTCATATTCTCGGTTCTTTCGGTAAATCCTCTGGGCCAATGTCCCCACTTACAGCATCTGATCAGTAGTAAGACTTCCTTCAACCGATCTTACTGGCAATGACCCTCTCATGTAACACGTGTGTTGAGAAGTACCCACGGACGCACTCGGAGACGCAGGAAAGTTGAGAGGCTTCCGCCAAAGGTTTATCAAGGATATAACAATAACACACACCAGGGTATACAACTTCCCAGGGGTTAGGGGTCCTACACTGAGTCCCACCACACGACCCTGCGCTGTCTGGTCCCAGCCCGGCTAGCTCCGGTCTCTCTCTCTCGTGTCGGATCGGGGACTCTGCCAACTCCACCGACTGGAGAGAGAAGCACCTCTACGGCTACTACCGGCTTCTCTTCAGACTCACCTCTTGATCCCTCTACCCCTGGTTCTCTCTCTACCCTTCTACCATTCCCCGTTCCCACAGTGACCCCGCTTTCGTCACGGGGTCTCCCTTAAGTACTCTAGGAGACGTGACGTCATCGCACTGAACGGCACACCTGACGTCACGTCCCCATTTCACTCCTCTACACTTGTGCCGAACTCAAAGTAATCATATCCAATGATAATAAGCCAAATAATAATTGACGACAAAAGAGTGATTCCACAGATGTTAACAGACGATGTGGATGCTAATCCCAGCTCCGTTTAAATTGAATGCTTTCCCGTGATCAATTGTATCGGCACATTACAGTGTTGTGCAGGAGCAGTCCTTTTGTAAAGCCACTGCTGGATGATGAGCTACCCACGCCATGCTGGTCGTGTGGGATATTTGACCATACTTCACCACTCAGGTCGATGCGTGTAGTGGGGCAGAGTACAATGCTGCTCTGCCCTCTGCTGCCCATCGCATTGACACATCGTGAACTAGGGACCGATATTCATAATAAACGTGTTTGGGTTCAATCGCGTTATTTTAATGTGTCGTATACCTCCACCACCCGACACGGCCAATCAGTAAAAAAAGTGTCACGTTGACAAAAGACAAATAGTTCACTACTTTAGCCCACCGGTGTGTTGAAGAGTGCATCCACAACATTTACAATTTTTTAGTACGACAATTACATCGAGCATCATCGGGCAATTTTTGTAAATGTTGTGGATTCACTCTTCAACACACCGGTGGGCTAAAGTAGTGAACTATTTGTCTTTTGTCAACGTGACACACTTTTTACTGATTGGCCGTGTTGGGTGGTGGAGGGTTACGACACATTTATAAATAACGTGATCGAACCCAAAAACGTTTATTATGAATAATATTGGTCGCGAAAGTCTACGTGTTAAACTAGGGACCCATATCTAAGAGAGAGGGTGGCGGTATGTCAACTCCCTCGAATGGTTATTTCGGTAAAGTCACGCAGATGAAAAAAAGGGAATAAAAAATATCACGACGTTTCGATCGCAACACAAGCGGTCGTCGTCAGGCAAAGGAGTCAACCTCGAAAGGCAACCCGTTTTATAAAAGTTTGGGGATGAGCGTCGTATCCCCGAGTGTGTATCAGGATATGCAGGAGGCCATGGATTCGTTCCCGACCCTGACACCGGCTGTATATTTGAAGCTTGCATTGTTCTTCCCGTGCGTCGCATAGATTTTATTTTCGGAGTCCTCAGTTTCCCCCCCCCACCCCCTTCTTCTTCCACATTTAGAAACATGCACTTAGAGTATCTGGCTGCTATACATTACCACACGATACGTTGAGCTATCATTTGTGATCGCCAGGTCGCTTGTGAAAAGAATCTACATAGCTCAGTGGGCTTTACCTGGTAAAAAAAAATACACTTCTCTGATGGCTTGGGAGGGCTTTCAAACGTCCAACTCACGTCCCTTCTGTTATTTATCAAGCTGTGGGGAGATCACGGCTGATGATGATGATTATGGCTATGATGTTGGCTGTAAAAACAAAAATCCTGTCTATTTTTCAAATCTTGTACCGTCTTTTGAAATACATTAGTTTTCACAAAGCACATGACAAACGTCACGTCCTTTATTTTACATTTCCTCTTCCTGAACCTCAAAAGTAACCATTGAGGTATTCTAGTTTCACTTTGCGTTTCCCGGTGTTCTTGGTTTTTTTCGCTGTATTTCTGTGACGTGACAACGGCTATGGTCTAAACATCTTTTGTTTAACTTTTAATTATATATCGAGGATACGTTACATGACTAGAACGATGTAATTGTCACAGGGACTTATAAGGTATTATTATCAGGTATTAACCTCTTCCGCGACGAACGTCAGTCTGTTGCTCGTACGCGTGTCCTTACGTGCATTCTTAACAGCAGTGGCTAATAATGATGAGAAATATTAACTAATTGCTGGAAATGTTTGTGTGAACAGGGATGGTCAAACGACCCCAATGACAAGATTTGTCGAGTGGGGGTCAGTGAACCTATCCAGCAGTAGATTGACCAAGGTCTGCGCGTACATTCGTGTATTATAACCAAGGGAGTACGTGTCATTGTTGCAGCTACGTTTTTTTTACATCTGCACGGACACGGATGTCTTACGTCTGGGGGTCTGTTCGTATTGTCATGGTCGATCCACTGCTGGGTGAAAGCCCTGCTAGCCATACTTCAGTGGAAAATTAACATCGCAGGGACGAGAGATGGTGGTGGCTTTGGGCGACCTTTATCCAGCAGTGGATTGAACGTGGATGATGGTTATGTACAACTGTGGTATAATGTAATATATATATACCATTTATATAACGTAATTAGAGTAAAAGTACTCGTTTAATATATGTACAATGCAAATTTTGGAGCTTTCGTGACTGCAGGAATTATTCTTTGGTCCTTTCTGTAAAATAATAATTTATTATAAAATAATAATTTATTATTTTATCTTTATACGTGACTTTACCGAAAGAACCAAAGAATAATGTACAATGCTCTTGCTCCATCGCGATATGTATAGATTCTAACCAGTACACTTTGTGTCTATATTATGATTGTATAAAGTTCGTTCAATATTTGTTTCAAGTACTGTGTACATAGAATGCCAGTAATGATGTACAGCCCTTTGTAAATCTACTGCTGGATGAAAAGAGGATTAACTAACGAACCAAAAGATATCCCGTAAAATGTGCATTCACATATGACGGGCATTGGACATTTTGTGTCCGTTCAATGACAAGTTATTAAGAAAAGTTTGCCAATCGTTTGAATAATAACATCTTGGTCTTGGTCCACTGCACACATGTACCGTAATTGTATATGCAATACACTTGTGTCTACTTAAGAGTCCAGGGGCAGGGAACCTTTTTCCTGCCAAGGGCCATTTGGATATTTATATAACATCATTCGCGGGCCATACAAAACTATCAACTTAAAAATTTGCCTGTTATATTTGGTCAAACATTTTATTAACTCACCCCTAATGCGATGGCTGGAACTGCTTCTCTTTGGCGAGGCGTGTGATGTTAGCTGCTGGTATTGATGATGTTGCTGCTACTCGCAACTGCTTTTCCAGGTTTGCTCCTAGATTTATCGAATTTCGAGTCCCGCCTGCGGTTGCCTTGGCAGGGCCGAACCCAAATGATTTCGCGGGCCTGATACGGCCCGCGGGCTGGACGTTCCCCACCCCTGACTTAGACATTGACCTTATGTTTAGACAAAAACCGTGTTCCATTGTGCTATTCAGGTAACCGTGTCTTATTGTCTATGATGATTTTCATCTCATGGAGAAATGATGGTCAGTAATTTTTTTCACAGAAAAAACACAGGGAAGAGACCACACACAGTAAATCAGGTGACCTCTGAAGATGGCTGGTGTTGAAGATCTCCGAACTTCCACTGAGGTATCTTGCTTCACAGCAGCACATCATTTCTCCAGGGTCCATAAAACTTGTACCAATTTTTGTAAGACAACAACAATGATTGTTTCACGGAAAGACTGGACTCCAGCAGAACGTGGCAATTTCCACCTCTCGTTTAAGGTGGCCAGCAGAAATGTGCACTAAATACCAACGACCGAGATTGTGTTTTAACTAAGTGTTTAAATAAAATACCACAAACACAACAGCGTAGGTTTTCGTGACTGTGCTGTATAGCTCTCACTGTTGTGTTTTAAGGTTGCGTACCGTGTGCTCTTTGGCACGATGTCCAACGTTTTCTCCATGTGATGGATGTAGTCAATTCTTTAGAGTTGCATTTCTGAGGATAAAATGCAACCTAAGGAAACGACTTTGGGTTGCAGTAACTCTTACTTTGTTACCAAAGCAACACGGATCCACAGAAGCACGTGACTTTAAGCCTGATCCTGTAAATATAACTGACAATTTGCATTTTTGAATTGCATTATGCATTAAGCACTACTATTTATATACAGCATTTTACAATTCCTAGCATGAGTTGACTCATTGCCCGAAAGTCGGCCTCCCATAATGCACTGCGTGCTGTGCCATAACAGTAGCTCTGGCTCCCACAATGCATTTAACGCGGTAACGTAGATACCGATGGTTAAAATGCACAGCAGTATCACTCCAGTGATGTCACTCAAGGGGCACTATGATGCCACATAAAAGCTACACGACTGTGACTCAACGCTTTTATTTTTGGTTAACAACGCTTCAAACTCTTGTCTGAAAATATAGGTATGCACCTACAAAGCAAGGGCTACAGTTTGTCAAAGCCCCTATTCAATCTCGGCACAGTGGGAGGTCGCTCATTCTTCTCAGCTGTCCCCATTGTCTGAAACTCACTTCCCCCAACCACCCTTGCTGTCAACTCACAGCCACTGTTTAAGTCCAGATGTATACCTTACAATGTTTCCTTGCGCCTGATCTCCTCTTTCTGTCTTTAAAATAAATATGCTCGTTTCTATACAAGTGTGTTGGGATGCGGTTTCATTTGGATGCTCTATTTTAAAAAGAAGTCACATTTTAATGTGACTTTAGTTATACTGTACTCATGCAGGGCATTGCAAGGTTGTTTACATGTTCTCTTTGTTTTTCTATCACTGTGGTATGACACAGAAGGACATTGATACGCTTATCCGTCATTATCGACCTCACCTAAAGGATTGGATTGGTTATGCACCAGATAGATTTATAGATGAGCTGGATCGAAACGGTTACATCACTCGAAATATATACAACAAGTTTAAGGACGCGACAAGTACAAACAAGACTCAGGCCACGAATGATGTGTTGAACTGGCTGTACGATGGTGGAATTGAAACTCAGGTTCAGATGCTCAAGGCCCTGCAGAGAGTGGAAGACCATTACCCACGAGTCAAACAATGGCTCAAAGATGTCGGTACGTAAACTCTTTCAATAAATAATTTGTTTTTTGGAAGATATTGCCAATTGTTTATCCAGGAAAGCCACAACACAATATTCTCGGCAGATACTAGGATACAGCGTGTACTCAAATTATTTAGCTAATTCTGATGCGGAGTACTCTGATAAATACTTATTCTTAACAAAACCAATAATATTTTATACCGCCCCTTTTTAAAAAAAATTCTTGCTGTGGATTTCACACCTGATGATGATTGCTTGTGTTGCAGTCCAAACGTCGTGAGAATTTTATTGATTTATATTTTTATTATTTTATTGTTTCCCTTCTACGTGGATTTACCGAAAGAACCAAGAATATGAAAACCAGTTATTTCCACGAAAACTAAAATCTATCCCATTTACACCTTGTATTGTTATTTTACAGCTTTTAAAATAAATATTACAACACTTGAAAATCGCTATATAAAAGAAAGTTAAAAGTCACCACTGAAACAAAACTCAGCTAACTCTAGAATGTACATTGCACCACTACTTGAGTTATTCCACAGGGCAGTACTAAACTTGGATGGCTTGCAAAGATGAGAGACACAGCTAACAACAAGTCAGAATTGCTTTTCAAGTTCAATTGTTGAGCTTTGTGGGTGCAATTTAAGTGGACAAAAAACGATTTAGCTACGTTTTCAGGGATTCCCAAAAATCCCCATTATTTGTGGGACACAGTATATCCACTTATTATTTCAGGGACAAACTTTAATTGCAAAGCATCATGGGAGATATCCATAATGCCCTACGTGCCTCCTGTTGGCCAGAACTGCATCTGCATAGCAGATTGCCATCATGCTTTGAGGCACAATTATTTTATACTTGAGCATGCCATTATAAATTAGTTGCTATTTCACACTATCTAAATGTGTTGAAAATGTATTGATAAAGTGGTAATTAGGTTGTGCGTATGTCCAAATCTGCCAGAATATACACAATATCTTCAAATCTCGGAAGCTAAGCAGGGAGCTTAATCAAATATCAGTAATCTTGATTTGAAGCTTTCGTGACTGCAGGAATCCATACTCTTTGGTTCTCTCGGTAAGGTCACGTAGGTAGAAAAATAAAATAAAACAAAAAATAATATATCACGACGTTTCTATCGCAACACAAGCGGTCGTTAGTCTTTACGGTAGTGTATATGATATTACGATTGTGAATATTTGTCATGAAAGTTATATTGTTTTGGGCATGAAGTACCAGCAAGTGGTTTATAAGTTAAATCAAAGGACAGGGTTATGAAATAACGTGTAGTTGGTTGGTTTTGCCGAGACTGAAGTCAGGTTTAAGCTTAAGATGTTTAGCACAGGACACGTGCGTGTTTATTTAACGAGTGTAATTGAGTCAAGGTTGAATGGAAATAATAAAATAATAAAATAAAACATAATAAAATAATTCTCACGACGTTTCGGCCACAACGCAAGCAGCCTTCCTCAGGTGAAGAACAGGTCTGTCAATTCTACGTGACTTTACCGAAAGAACCAAGAAGATTAATCCCTGCAGTCACGAAAGCTTTAAATCGAAATTTGAGTCAAGGTTGTCCTTGGAATTAGGAGTCTGGACCTTTATGTCATGTCATTGACAGCCATTTGAAGTTTATGAATTTGGATCCAGTAGCTGGAAATAAGGCAAACACTTGACAGTTCAACTTGAATGTAAGAATCACACTGTTAAACAAAGACCCCCTGTTTAGCCGGAACAGACTTTTGGGGCAAGCGCTATTAGCGAGCACCTATGAAGGCCAGCATGGCATTCGAGAGGGTGAGTGGCCAGCACCACATCCGGCCGCAGAGTGGCGATGTTTACACACAACACCAGTTATCATTTGATTCTAAGTTGACCTAAGGGAGGCCCAAGACCGGTTCAGATAATCGTCACTGTTATATTGGTCGTGAGCGGGAGTCGAACTCGAGTGGCCAGGTTCATAGCACAATGCGCTAACCACTGTGCCACTGCTCCCCACATTTGCCTGCACACACACACACAGATGCTAGGAGCCTTATAGCAAGAGCAGATGAAGATGCACTGGCAGCTGGGAGGCACATCCCCAGCATGCCCAGCCCGCTGAGCATTCGGATGTCGCGCGGCGTTGTCTCCGAGACTCGGGAGTTTGTCGACGGTGCTGTAACTGGCCAGGGCGAGGGAAACGTTAGAGGCCATTCGGGAGCAATACCAAAGATGCCCCATCAGTCCTTCATTGACATTCACGCCAATCGGCAAGGTGTTGGTCAATCCGGACAAGCCGGTCCGATGGTGGGGTCGTGGCGTGTGGAAAAGCTGGCGACGGAGATCGGAAACCTGCAGCTGAGAAGTGAACCCTGGAGCGGGACCGCTGGCAAAGAGACCGAAAAGTTTCCAGTGGTACAGGAAGACCGGAGTGACAGCCATCGCGCTCCTCGCGTAGAAGAGGGGCAGAATGACGAAGACGACTTCTGCTCGTTTGTGATTCTGCACCACGAAGACGACGGCGATGCAGCCAGGCAAGTGAAAAATGATCTCGAACGATTCGGGGTAACTGGCGGCGCTGTGTACGAAGACGAGTTTCAAGTGGGGGGGTTCACGCATTTTTCTTGCTTGGACAACGCCATCAATAAATCTGTCTTCATCATCCTACTCTTGACCAATAACTTCCGTAGCAAGTGGAATGAGTTCGTAACGCACGTCACCCTCATGAATTCCATCCAAACGCCGAACAAGCATAACACGGTTATTCCACTCTATCCCAGAGAGAATGCACTCCCTAAGCGTGATTTGCCTATAGCACTGAGAGCATTGGCTTCCCTGGATCAAGTAAGTACAAGGTTTGAGAGTCAAGTAAAAAATATATTCTCCAAACCCAGAATTCGGGAACAAAGGAGAAGGTGGTCAGATGAACAGGCTCTATAGAGGAAACCTGATAATGACATTTAGTCAAACCCTACTGTTGATTTATAATACTCTAAGACAATATTCCCTCGTTATTCGCGAGGCATACGTACCGGAGATGCTCGTTAATAGCAAATTTGGTGGATAATGATTTTTGCCGAAAAAAACGTATATATTTTTTTCATGAATGACCTTAAATCACTTTATCTCATCATCACTTTCTTTCTCACGATGCCAGTAGTCGTGCAGAGTTCCATACGCGATTCGCATGCAGCCAAAATCACGGATAGCAAGTTCATAAACAACGAGGGAGTCATTCTAATACTCGACAGCTGGCCCGGACGAGGTGGTGCACGGGAACTCATGGGAGCTGTTCCAGCCGCTCCAGTTGTTCTCGGGGCTCCAGCTAGGCCAGCTGGTCCAGCACGCTCCAACTTATTCAGCTGTTCTAGCTGCTCCAGCTGTCCCCAAGGCTCCAGCTGTTCCAGCTGCTCCAGCTGCCCCCGGGGCTCCAGCTGCCTTCGCTAGGCCAACTACTCCAGGTGCTCCACCTATCCCCTGGGGCTCGTTGTTGGTTCTTCTCAGGCCGTGCCACGGGGACGATTTTCTCATTCATGTGTTTCCCTGCCCTGATCCCCTTCCCTCGCCCCCATGCCTTTGTAAATGATTATGTGATGTGATTGCATTCAGAAGCCATACAAAATCAAATAGTTGCTCCGAGTCGGTAAAATGGTCACGAACGTCACAGATTCCGAGTACACCTGTGACAGCCACAACATTTTACACGGGACATTGGACACGGCCGCTGAACTTCGCTCACTTAGTATTATCATCGCCGCTGGCTGAAGGCCTCCTCCCCCATGCTGTCCGTTAATCCTGCCCGGCCCTGCGATGCCACAGTTCAAGTACTGGAGAAATATGAGGACCCAGTTGCTCAGGAGGAGCCAAAGGCGAGTGGACTTGCCGATGGTTGGTGCCAGAGAGCTTCCTGTGTGGGGGAAGGTCGTGCAAGACTGTATTAGCAACAACGACAGGTAGTCGAGCGATGCTCACGGAAATGAATCCTCCAGCCGTGGTGAGGACTGCTTGCCAGACTGCCTGTTTGATCTAATCCACCACACCGCACGTCAAATCACTTCCCTTTCTCATTGGAAATCACTGCTGGCCTCTCTCTCCCCAAGCACCTACAGTCACCTCGCTCGGTTCAAGAAACGTTTTAATTTGTATACAGGGACTCCGCTACTTACGAACTTTCAGAGATACGAACAAACCTGTCCGCATGTCCAGTTGCCTGTTCGGACCGAGTCGTAAGTTCACCTGCTTGCAATAGATGGCGGTGGTGGCATCTACATCTGCAGAACGTGAAGAACCAGTGGCATCTACATCTAAAGGAGATTATACAACTTGTAAAGCCATTCCTCGTGTTTAGTGTACATGCTTTACGACATGTTTGGAATCGACAGGAGTAAAGTTGGACTTACAAAAAAATCGACGTACGAACAGACCTCTGGAACCTAACTAGTTCTTATGCAGATGACTCCCTGTATATGTGGCATCATCAGTATTGATGTTTGTTACTGGTCGCTTGGTGTTTCGTTCCTGTGCTTAGCAACAGTGATAACAAAAGGAGAGAGAGAATCAGGCGGATAAAGCGCAGTAGTGTGTGAGGGCTCAGTGTAAACAGCAGAGGGAATTCAACTTGATACCTTGAAGTGTGTTGGCCTGCGATGTGACGACTCTTCATCGGCGAGCCTCTGCGGTACTCAGTTTTGCACGCTCTGATGAAGTGACCATCGTTAATCATGATGCGATTTGTACATATACTATATATACAGTGCTGTACTCTTTATAATGTATGTGACTTTTTGATTAATTGTGAATACTGTCTATCATGATCATCATAATTGTGCAGCACTTGTAGGAAGACGACATAAAAGTGGAAATCGATATTAAGTTTGTATAACGACAACCGATAAATAAAAATATGTGTTTTAAGTCAATCCAGAGCATATGTTGTTAATGCACACGCATTGCATTTGAGTGGTGTTTTTTTTTTAAGAGGGAGGAATTTACATTCAAATAATAATTGTCAATCAGATCAACTTAATATGGTGTGTTTTGAGTTGAAACATTGCCAACGTTTTTTTTGTTATGTTTTAATTAGTGATCCTGTTCACTGACACTCTAAAATGATAACTTACAGCCCTCTTGTCATTCCACCGCTGAATAAAGGCACCCCACGCCGTGTCGGCCATGGTGATTGTTTGACCATACCTTGTTTGACCATAAACTGGGTTGTTGATAAATGTATCAACAATATGCAGGCAATAGCGTTCATTTAGACAGGAAAGCCTCACTGAAGTTTAAGACTTTTCCAAGAGTGTCCTACATTTGGGATTTTTATGGAAAATCAATGCGGTGATGCTCGCATTGCGCTCCCTCCACCAATCAAAACCACTTATGCCCATGCCTCCGCCCTTCAGGTTACTAAGACCACAAACGACAGAAATCACACATCGACACATCCAGCCAAAGCGGCGTTGGTAAAGCGTTTAATGTTGTGTACCCGTGTGCTTAGTCGCCGCAACGTGCCACTCACTGACATTCCTCGGACACATTCAACATTTCTACTAACTCTATAGCAGAAGATACTACTATAAAGTTAATACTACTATAGTCAGTGGATACTACTATAGAGTCAATATATGCTACTATAGATTCAATATATACTACTGTAGAGTCGGTATATACAACTGTAGAGTCGGTGGATACTACTGGAGAGCCCATAAATGGCACTGTAGAGTCCGTAGATACTGCTGTAGTATCGGTGCGTCTCTTCTTCGTTCTCTTTCTCGAGGCTTGTGTGTGTGTACGGATGGCGTGCGTCGCACACACACTCAGAGACGAGGTGGTCGCAGGAGGCACCGTCCTCCCCTTTTATTGTTGTTGAGTTCACGCCACCACTCGGGCCCCCTTTCAATCACGACCACGCTGCCGCACGACCCGTCCCAGACACGACCCTGTCCGCATTGCACTGACGGCATTGACCGGGACAGCCAACTACTGTTCGGAAGCGTAATGATCGGGCGAAGGCGGGCAGCAATGAGGGCGGCGATGACGACAGCGACGACCGGCAGCCAGGAGCTCTCACTCTCCGCTGCTTATATTCCCTTTGGCGCGGCTTGGCTCGGCCCTAGCTGCGCCTCCCTTCTCGAACCCACCAGAGGGTTCCAGGGGCTTCCCCACGAGGTCTGCCATGACCCTTGCCCCAGTTCCTCTGCCCTGCTGGCACACACACCGTGTATATGCTCAGCAACGTGTGCGCTAAGTGCCCACCTGCAGTTGCAGCTGCTGTACAACAGTCAGCGCTATGTCACTACACTGCTATAGAGTCAGCAGATACTACTGTAGAGTCAGCAGATACTACTATAGAGTTAGTAGTTACTACTATAGTCAGTGGATACTACCATACAGTTAGTCGATACTACTATAGAGTCGGTAGATACTACAGTTTATTCAGTAGATACTACTATGGTCATAGATACTACTATAGTAAGTAGATACTACTATAGTCACCACATACGACTGTAGAGTCGGTAGATACTCATGTAGAGTTAGTAGATTATATTTTAGAATCGGTAGATACTACTGTAGAGTTAGTAGATACTACTATAGAGTTAGTAGAAACTACTGTAGAGTCAGTAGATACTACTGTAGAGTCAGGAGCTACTGCTGCAGTCAGGAGATACTACAATAAAGTCAGTAGTTTCTACTATAGTTAGTACATACTACTACAGTCAGGAGACACCACTACAGTCAGTATATACTGCTGCAGTCAGTAGATACGACTATAGAGTCAGCAGATACTGCTACAGAGTCTGCAAATACTGCTATAGAGTCAACATATACTATTATACAGGCAGTAGATACTACTATAGCTAATAGATACTACTATAATCAATAGATACTATTACAGTCAGTAGATACTACTACAGTGAGTGGATGTGGTGCCACGACCACGGAGCAACTCCGCAAATGCCGCACTCCCCTCCCGGCCCCCACACTAAACACACACCCACACAAAGTGCACCCACGTCGTGTCCTGACGGAGGGGGGGGGGTTTGCCTGGCACATCGGGTTTTAATCCGAAGAGCCCCTAGAGGGAGAGTCCCACGGTTTCCCGGTGCCAGGAGATTGGCCGACCCTCACAGGACAGGTGACATTGCGGTGCCCCTAAATTGACTTAAGATTGTATGGGTGCAGAACGAAAAGGTTCGCTGGGCCAACCGCAATGAGTTACTCATGACACTGGGAGAGGCGGAGGCGGAGGGTGGGATATTAGGCTAGAAGAGCAGCAGCAGACCCCGTGGCCCTCCATGTAGACAGCGCAGGTGAGCACGCGATTGGCTGCGCAGTACAATGCCACCTTGTGCCTTTGAAGTGAGGGGATTAGGACACGGTAGAGACGATGGAGGTGGATGATGACGGGGGGCACGGGTAAGCGCCCAATTGGCTGCGCGGTATGACGTAACCCTGGGCCTTTGAAGTTGAGAGAAGAAAGATAGGTGCCCCGGGACGGTGAGGGGAGTTGTCTTCAACCTCCGGGCGATCCAGACCCACTCCCGGCCGTCCTACCTCCTCGAGCCGCTCGCAGCATTCGTGTGATGCCCGTAAGTGCTGCTACGAGGCAGTGATAAGCAAGTGTTTCGCTCATCCTTCTCCCTCCGACTCTCACAGCGCCCGTGCGACGCCGTGAGTACAGCTACAGGGTATGTGGTAGAACGTTTGTGTAACTAGGTTCATAGGCAGAGTTACGCTAGGCTCTCCTCGCGAAATATTCCTACTCCGGGTAATGCGTATTGGCGCCATTAATAAACTTTAGCACAGAGGATCCGTGTGGTGTGATTTCTGTGGATGTGGGGAAAGTGTCGGTGTAGTGTGTAATTCGAGCGTGTGTGTGAGGCAGCGCGGGTAGTAATTCATTAACGGCTCCCGTGTCCGTGGAGCCGCGTGATTAATAGGACGAGGGAGGGGTGAGTTAAAACCCATTCGCGTGCGTGTTTACACAACGCGTTTTACGCAGTGTGTTTACGTAGCGACGAACGGTGGGGCGTGCGTAAATTGTCATCAATACGGCCGTCGTTTTGCCCGCGTGCCTGTGCCCGTGTGCGTGCTTACGCTACAGCCGCCGCGGCGGATTAAGGACGATCCATAAGGGGGGGGAGGGGTGCGTGCATATTCATGCAGCTATTTTTAGCGAGAGCCGTGGTGAGCAACCTGCACGGGTACGCGCGTGCACGCAGCCACCTCCGCATTCGTGGTGGTGTACGTGGGGAGTGTGTGGGATAACCCCAGGCGGTGGGGAGCCAGCCACTAGCCATGTGCGGGGAGGCCGATCACTCGATCGGTGGCAGCCTGACGGGAAGGGGTGGAGGAGGAGGGGGGAGAGGAGGAGGAGGGGGGCGTTAGCCCCCACATAGACACTGCTGTAGAGTCAGTAGATACTACTGTAGACACATTTTAGATTAACTATTTACCCCCCACTTTCTATTACTTTTTGATTTAGGACTTCTGCAAGCCTCTTATAAGTTTGTTGACAGACAAATGGACAGACAAATGGAACGCCGGGATATCACAATAGATTAGTATTTGTGTATGTATTTGTTAAAACATTTTAAGAGAAGATAAGTTTTGAAATATATTTCCCCCCCGGGCAAAGTTGGGTACTTCCTGCTAGTACAGGTTTTTTTGGGTTAGATCACTTGTTAAACTGTAAATATTTAATTACTTATTTTACCTTTTGTCACCTGCTTTTACCATTTTCTACACTTTAACACTCACATCCATCCTTGTGTTGTTATGTTCTCTGTTGTAACTCGCTGACCCGCCCATACTGGACATCTGTAAGAAAAAAAGAGCTTCGTCCTGTTTGTCTAAATGAACGACGAAAGTTATGACTCTGTATTTATGTTTATTGTTATTTATTTAAGGGCCACCATGATGGTGTGATGTTATCTACCTCGCCTGGTATGCAGGAGGTTGGTGGTTCGATCCCGATCCTGATGCCTGCTGTAGATTTGGAGTTTGCGTGTCTCTCTCCCAGTGATTGCATGGATTTTTTTCTCCGGCTCCTTCGGCTTTTCCCCCCTCCACATTGAGAAACTCGCATTGAGATTAGATTATTTTGCTACTATAAATGTCCAAGTGATGGGCCAGTTTGTTGACCTGTCATTTTTGGCCAAGCCGCTTCTGAAAAAATAAGTTAACACCTCAAGTGGGCTTCCCAAACCGTTCTGAGGTTGTTGGCCCATACTTCGTGCTGGCCTTAATAGGTACTCGCTAATATAACATCACCTGGTCTCTATAAAGTCGTGCGCGTGGTTCCCTTTGCGTCTGTGTGTTTGGTATGGCGGCTGACTGACTGGAAGGAAACTGTTTGCCTCCGTCACTCCCAGGCGTTGTTCGTGCATTTGTATGCGTTGGGTGATTTTGTTAACCTTTGTTGTACTTGGCACTACCGTCGCGTTTTTGCACTGTTTGTTGTTCTAACGTTCTCAACCCATGCTAGGCCTCGGCAAGGTAAGGTAATTTACCCTTTTAACCGAGTAAAAGGGTAAAGGGTAAAGGTATCGACCATGTCAAGGGGTAAGGTAAATGGTAGGGTAAAGGCAGCGTGGAAGAATTACCCGATAGGGTAAAGGTAGCGCGAAGTATTAACCGGTAAATACCCCGTTTACCGCTCGCTAAAAGCTCCGTGGCACAGTCCGTGGCCTCCATTTTAAATTGTAATCATTCATGTCGGACCAGATAGAGACGGACCACGTTCTTGAGGTAGAGGATGAGCTCAAGGATGCCAGCAACAGCATTTCTGGAGTCGCTGCGAACAGCAATCGAAAGAGGCAGTGGCATGCATTCCCGTGGGAGCACACGCACGATTGAATGGAGGGTGATCCCTGTGTGCAGCAAGGAAAGCGGCAGTGCGTGCACTGCTGCAAGTGGTTTTCCTCCCACACGAACATGTCGGGGTGAAAAGCCCACCTCAAGAAGCGACGACGCCATCAAAAAGCGTGTCTCATTGGACATTATCATGGCGCGCTTCCAGGATGTGATCGGCATCGATGCTTTCTCTGAACTGCAGTGGGCAAACATCGAGGGCATGACAGCAGTCCTGTGAATGCTGCGCCAGGTCATGACCTCGTTGTCGGCGGACCGCAAGTCAACATTGGATCTTGTGCGGGTGACGATGGAGCACCTGATCCATCATTGCGATCGCGGTGAAGCCGCTCTTAGAGCGATCGATGAGTTCTTGACTGCGACGGGGATGAAGGCCGAGCTGGTACGGTACTGCGACTTCCTGGATCAGGAACCCGCCATTGTGGCATTCTACTTGAATCCACAGCTGCCGAAAACGACAAACCAAGACGAGCTAGCTACACTGAAGACCACGATCTGCTCCGTCCTGCAGCATCACTACTCGGACATGTTCGCGATCCTGCCGACGGCAGTCGCTGCCCATATGGAGGAGGGGTCGCTGTTCAGCACCATATTCAGCAACGTTGGCAGCTCCATCGATGACGGCAATGAAGTCGATCGTTTTCTGAGCATGGGCGTCATGACCGCCAGCGCCTTCATTGGTGTAATGCAGTGGTGGTCTCCCCACAAAGTGCTGCTCCCTGCCCACTCCAAGATGGCCTGCGGCTACTTGGGAGCGCCGGCGACGTCAACTCCCTGCAAACGAAAGAATAGTGGAGCTGGGCGGGAGTTCACATGGGTTCGCCAATCGCTGTCGTCGACGCTGTTCATCCAGTCCATGTGCTTGTGCTCTTGGATCGCGGCCGGCTGCCTGAAGGTCCCGTCTAACCGGGCTGGAGCAGCGCAGGATCTTATTGCCCGTCGTTCGTCCGAGAACGACGGCAATGCCGAACTTGAACAGGTTGTTGATGAGATCGTCATCGCAAGACGACTGGGACGAGGAGGTTATGGAGGACGGTGTCATCGACAGCCTCAACGCCCGATTCGAGAGTATTCTATCCGAATAAAGTGCTCTATCTTGCATTTACCTGTTATAAACCTTTTTCATGTGTAGTATCCCAGTAATTACCCTGTAATCGGGTAATTTGTATGGGATAAGGGTAAAAAGTAGGGTAAAGGTAGGCTCGTTGCTTTTTAACTTTGACCTTTTCCCTTACCTTGCTAAAGGGTAAAAGGTAAGGGTAGAGTGATTGTATTGTGGTAAGGTAAAATGTAGGATAAAGGTAGGCTCGTTTTTACCTTTTACCTTACCTTGCCGCGGACTAAACCATGCCCTGACCAGGCATCTGTGAACCAAAGAGCTTTATATCTGGTTTAACGCGTAGGCTTTTGCGACCAATATCATCCATAATAGAGGTTTTTTTTTTGGTTAGAGCATGTAAATATATAAATTTGTCATTAAACTCACCTCCACCTGACACAGCCAACTAGTAAGGGCTGTCATGTAAACAGAACGTGCCAATTCGTCACTAGTATAGCACACCGGTGTGTTGGAGAGCCAAGCCACAACATTTACAATCTGAGTACGACGTTTCGCCAGTAATTATAACTAGCTTCATCAGGCGACAGCCAGAATTGTGGAGAAGTCCACCTGTTTTATAGCTCATCGGATTCATCCTGCAGTTATACCTACTATAATCACCCAGGAATGTCTGTCCTTGACGCTTGTGACGTCCCTCCACATCGACCAGCACCCCTCATTAATAATGATGTGCAGGTGACGTCACTCCACATCGAACAGCCCCCTCATTAATAATCATTGTAAGGTGACATCCTTCAAATGGACACCCCCCCCCTCCCGCATTAATAATAATTAGCGACTGACGTCACTCCACATGGGGGGGCGAGGCGCCTCCTCCCCCCTCCTCAGCGTCAACTTACAACCTTCACTAGAAAGGCAGACTCCTCACGTCACATGATCTCCGTAATGCTATTGAGACATCGAAGTTAAAAGGACGTCATGATGAACAAGAGATTATAATCTTTAAATCAAATAAGTCTGTGTCACCGCAGCCTTATAAATTGCACACGAATGGATGCAATGAATATCACGTTGCGGACGGTCAAAAGGCTAGTAAATTAAATATTCAAATTCTGATAGTTTCGTGTTGAACTCGGACCCATATCCAACAGAGAGGGGGTCCTTACCTCTAAAACATCTGGCAGTTCACCAGCAATTGATTCAAGAAAGCCTGACTGCTGATGAGACGCGCAATGTCGAAACCGGCCCAATTTTTCCTAATATTGAACCAAAGCTGCTGGATGTTTTGCATTTTCAACGGTGTGGGGGCCGACGTCCACCCCCTCCACTCCCCCCTTCTCCTCTTCGGCCGTCTCTCGCCGTGTCCCCGCGGATCGGGTAATCTGCCCCCCCACGCCAGCGCCCTCTACGAGGGACATCGCTACTCGGCTGGCTCACCACCGCCCGGGGTTATCCCCCCCACGCACACGTACACCACCACTAATACAGAGGTGGCTGCGTGCACGCACGCGCCCCTGCAGGCGCTCATTGCACACAAAGGCTAGCGCAAAAAATATCAGTATGAATATGCACGTGCCTCTCCTGGTGGTTAAGCCCTAATCCGCGTGCCCGCAATGCAAATGCTAATGTAAACTGAAAAGAAACGGCGGCTGTATGAATATGCACACCTACCCCCCCCCCCTCATAAGCCTTAATCCGCTGTACAGCGGATTAAGGCTGATGGGGGGGAACGGCTGGGACAGGGCTATGGGGCACGCCTCACCGTTAACGCTATTTCTACTGTGTGAATGTGCTGCGTAAAGCTCGCTATGTAAATGCGCAAGCGAGCGCAAGCGCGCGTTAACGACGGCGGCTCTGTGTACTGCAGTGCACGCGTCTCACACGCACGCTCAAATCACTCACAGCACCCCCACGTTGCAGACGTGCGTCTTACACACGCGCGAAACCCCGCGTAAACCATAGGCTGTAGAGATGGCAATCTACGCGCAAACGGTGGGGAGTGGATTTAGCGCACTCTGACCCCCACCTTAATCACTCACACGGCGCAGCAGGAGCACGTTTAATACACACCGCGCGAAAACCCGCGTAACCAGTGGCGGTCGTATAGATGGTAATAGATGCGCACCTCACACACCAACCCCGCGCCGCCACTCTGCAGCCCCGCGCTCACTCTCACGCCGGGCACACCGTCTCTCCACGCAGATGCGCCACACAGATCACAGACGCTACACCGAGGCTCTGCCCACACACACAGAAATCACACTACACCGATATTCTGAACTAAAGTTTATTAATTGCGCCAAAACGCATTACCCGGAGGAGGGATATTTCGCAAGGTGAGCCTAGCGTAACTCTGCCTATGAACCCAGTTACACAAATGTTCTACCACGTACCTCGTAGCTGTACTCATGGCGTCGCACCGATGCTGTGAGAGTCGGAGGGAGAAGGACGAGTGAAAACCTCGCCTATCACTGCCTCGTAGCAGCACTCGCTGGCATCACACGAATGCTGCGAGCCGCTTTGCGAGCGGCTCTGCGAGCGGCTCTAGGCAGGACGGCCGGGAGTGGGTCTGGATCGCCCGGAGGTTGAAAACAACTGACCCAATTGTCCCGGGGCTCCCACCTTTATCCTCTAAACTTCAAAGGCCCGGGGGGTGGGGTGTTGCGTTGCGCGGCCAATCACGCGCCTACCTTTTGATTTACAACTGATGCCCCGCCCTCATCTGGAGCATCCGTTACGCCTCCACCCATCGTTTTTTTTAGTTCGTGCCTTCTTTTTTTTTGCTCTTTCTGCCCCTTACCCATTGTTCTCCCGTGCCCAGTAGTTTGAGCCTTCGGTTTTGCTCTTTACACCTAATATTCCACCCTCCGTCCTCCCCCCAATGTTGTGAGTAACTCATTGCGGTTGGCCCAGGGAACCTCTTCTTTTTGCGCCCATACAATTTTAAGCCAATTTAGGGGCACCGCAATGCAGAGGTGTGGACTCGAGTCATGTGACTTGGACTCGAGTCAGACTCGAGTCATGAATTTGATGACTTGCGACTCGACTTGGACTTGCATAACAATGACTTTGTCCCACCTATGAGATGTGGACTCGAGTCATGTGACTTGGACTCGAGTCAGACTCGAGTCATGAATTTGATGACTTGCGACTCGACTTGGACTTGCATAACAATGACTTTGTCCCACCTATGAGATGTGGACTCGAGTCATGTGACTTGGACTCGAGTCAGACTCGAGTCATGAATTTGATGACTTGCGACTCGACTTGGACTTGCATAACAATGACTTTGTCCCACCTCTGCCGCAATGTAACCTGTCCTGTGGGGGTCGGCCAATCTCCTGGCACCGGGAAACAGTGGGACTCTCCACCTAGGAGCTCTTCGGATTAAAACCTAATGTACCAGGCAACTCCCCGCCAGGACACTACATGGGTGCGCTGCATGCGGGTGGCGTGTTTATTGCGGGGGCCGGGAGGGAGTCGCGGCGCTTGCGGCATTGCTCTGCGGTCGTGGCACCACAACAGCACGTTTGGCTGATTGGATGTAAAGAAAGTAAACATGCCGTTTATATATATTTTATGTGGACGGACAGATATGCATGTGAAGGAGGAGGGGTGTTGTTTGGCTTATTATATAATAACACTAGCTCTACTTCCCGGCTTCGCCCGAGACTTGAATTCTTGTCTTGGATTAATACACGGTCTACGCGGAGGGTTTGGGGGGGGGGGATGCGTGACGTCAGCAGGCACACTGCGTGACGCTGCCGCATGCGGGTGACATCACAGATGTGACGTCACCGCTCACTTGCGTGCAAAATATATGCATTATTGCGCCAACCCCCCCTCCCCCCCCAAAATCACATTCCTGCGGAGGGAGCTGGTAGGAACGTTGGGTTGCTCGGTCAATGGCCAGGGTCAACGGCGGCGTGGTGTATTCCGCAAATATGCCCGACTGTGAAGGCGGGCACAAGCCGGCGTGAGTAGGTTAAACGTTGAGTTTTATAAGGGCGCCACGGGGTGACCAGCCCCTCCCCACCCAGCCCCTCCCCACCCTCCCCTCTCCACCCAGCCCAGCCCCACACCTCCCACCCCCCACCCAGCCCCTCCCCACCCTCCCCACCATCCCCTCTCCACCCAGCCCCACCCCTCCCATTTTTGGATGCACGACGGACGGACACAATAATCCCCTGTGGGCTGGTGGAACCAGGAAGTTCCTACCAGTAATACAAAAGTCTATTTTTATACTTTTTGCATTGTGTACAGTCTGGAAGCAACCCACATGCCACATTCCAAGTTTGTTGCATGTCGGGAAGTATTTTAAACATTTCGCACAGACACACATATTAAAAAAAATCCCTTTTATAGAAAGTTTAATTAAATTAAATAGCATAACATTTTAGAGGCTCGGAGGTGATAACCTTTGCAATGGCAACACTGCCATACCCCCGGGAATCGATTCGCTAGGTCAGGGGAGCAACGATCCCACTGTGAATCGATTCGGTAGAGCAGGCGGAGACGACGATCCACCCTCCCCCGCCGGCGAATCGATTCGGTAGAGAACGCGGAAGTACCGATTCCCCCGGCGAATCGATTCTAAGTCCAAAACTAAATTTTTGCCGGGAGTTAAGAGTGGGGGTAGCGGTTATCACAACAATTTTAACTTTAAATAAAACGCGTCAAGATGTAAACATCTACACGCGCAGACGAGAGTTAGTCCGTATCAGCGCGGCCTTTAATCGCAACGCAACTCCAGTGACGTGTACAAAGGAGGGTCGTGGTGAGACCCGGAAGACTGCCCCCCCCCCCCCATAAGGTACAGTTCGCTAAAGTTACGATCTTTAAGACGCCTTTAAAATGATACAAAATGTACTTAAGAGCGTGTGCTACAAGCTGATTGGGAGGGCGGGGGTAGGGAAGGGGGATCTAACTTAAGAGATCGCTGTGTCGAGGTTTAAACGCGGCGAAAAATAAACCGACTTTTGTTTTTCGAAACAGCCACTTGGTGGTTTGTCACCGTGGAGAGGCAGGAATCGTCGAAGTTCGTGGTAAGTCGGCTACTGCCGCCGTGAGACTCACGGAGAATTCGTGATACCCACGGATAACGCGTGGGACCCACGGGTATTGGATGAGATCCACGGGGTGATGGGTGAGACTCACGGATAACGCGTGGCATGGGTGACACCCACGGGTAAATGGGTGACACCCAGGGGTAATGGGTGAGAATCACGGGGTATGCGTGAGATCCACACGGAACGCGTGAGACTCGGGGGTAATGCGTGGGACCCACGGGTAGAAATGGGTGAGATTCACGGGGTAATGGGTGAAACTCGCGGATAACGCTTAAGACTCATGAGCAAGGGGTGAGCTCCACAGATATAATGTGAGACTCGCGGATAGCGCGTGGCACCGACGGGTAAATGTGTGGGACCCACGGGTAATGGGTGAGAATCACAGGGAAATGCATGACATCCACGGGGAATGCGCGAGGCAGAATTCTGCTGAACTCCAACCAACTTTATTGACTGGCTTCTTGCGTTCTCAAGTTAATGGTTTCTCTGATGGTAGTAGAGTTCAAATTTGGCTAAAAACAACGTAACAGTCTTCAATAATGGTGTGGCCTTAAAGATGAAAAAATATATAATTGGTGACATTTCAGGCAATGACCCTTCATATTACCTAAAAGCTATGGAGGTAGAGTGGATAAGGATGACTGTTCCTTATTTACTCTACTTCTCTACTCCACTTCTCAAGCCTCTCGTTTGTTTCCCTTTTAATACCACACACTTGTTATTATGAATGATTGTGTTGAGTTTGTTAATGTGTCCTTGTGCATCATTGCCAATGCAGCAGGAGCACCACCACCAAATAGTTGTTTTCATTTAGCCATCAAAGTCCAGAGTAAAAAAAAACCCACTGTTAATGACATCGTATTGATTGTTAAGTTAACGTTGAGTGGGACGGACACGTTATGGCGACACGTGGCCTGTAGTCGAGACTAACCACAGAGTGGCAGCCCAGGGAAAGGATATGCCTCAGTTTAATCCACCACAGAGATGGAGGGAAACGGCTTGTCTGCAGGAGGCGAGATAGATTGCTGCATCGCAAGGCCGTAAGAGATGCCAAGGCCTTGTGGAAGACAATTCCTCGTTGGATTAATCACGGTTGATGCTGATTGTTCATCTATCGCAATTAATTGAGTCCGCGCATAATTTGATGCCATGGGACAAAAAGTATGAAACAAAATTGCTGGATGAAGGACTTTCCAAACTGTTCTGAGGTTGTTGGACCATTCTTCGTGCTGGCCTGAATAGATGCTCGCTAACATAACATCACTTGGTCGCTAAAGTGTTGTGTGGTTTTCTTTGCGTCTGTGCGTTTGGTAGGGCGGCTGACTGACCGTTGCCTCCGTCACTCCCAAGCGTTGTTGGAATCGGCTTTCTTCACCCCATTGCACAAGTTCCTTTCCGATTCACACACCGTTGGTGTCGCCGTCTCTACGACATCAGTTTCGTTATCGCACATGCACTTACGGGGGGAGCCCTGGCCGAATATTTACACGATGAGGGCATGCACGCAGTGATCGAGTAAACCCACCAGCCAGCGTGGATCTTAGGGATAATTACTTTCAAAGAGGGGTCTTGGCGGCGGTGACTCGACGGGGCGATGGAGACGGACGCAACCCCCAAAATCTTGTCTTACCTCAAAAGTGTGAGCGACGGATATCTCAGGCAAATGCGAGCACATTTGCGAGGAATGGAACATCCAGCGGGCCAGTGGCGCTTCCTGATCGATGCACTTAATCACGTGCAGAACCAGGGTCTCCGCTCTTCCCCAGCTCCCCACTTCGAAGGGGACTGCACACTCATCATGAGGTACCTGCAGGACTTTGAGCGAAACCCCAGCGCCCCTCTCGAGGGCAGCTCCTCCCAAGAGAGCATCGGGCCGCTGAGGTCCGGCCTGGCCGCGCTCCAATACAGTGACCCAAGGAGGGGGCCGTCGATTGCGACTGACGTGCGTGCGAGCAGCGACCGCGAGGCGGACCCAGTGATGCAAGACTGCTCCGCTGCTGGCAGCGATGGCAGCGGCGGCAGCAGGCCCCAGGCGCTGAAGACGATGCCCGCAAGCTGCCTTCCAAATTCGCTCGACATAAAGTTCAGCACCGAGAGCCTGCCCACTGTGGCACTGGGTTGCAATCAGCAGCAGCAGCACCGGCATCCACAGCAGGAACAGCATCCGCAGGAGCAACAGCAGCAACGGCATCCACAGCAGCAGCAACAGCCACAGCAGCCTGTTCAGCAGAATACTCTGGTGTGTAACGTCTTACCACAGCCCTCTCAGCATCCTGCAGCCGTAATGTCGCACGCCTCTCATCCATCGAATGGGATGCGACGTTCTAGCATTGACCCTGGGCAGTATAGGGGTGTCCAACCCTCACTGCAGGGCGACAGTTCCTTGTCGCCGGATGCGGTGCCTGACGAGCCCATCATTTGCAACTATGCGCGTCAATCTTCGTGCTATGATCAGGCTGCGTCACCATCCTTCGGCTCCGCCCGATCCTATGGTGGAAACCCCCCGCTGGGCAATTACGACAGCATGAAGTCAAACCGTTACCACTGCGCACCAGACAGACGCCACGCTTCGGACGGGCACAGCATTCAGCACGAGACGCTGGGCTCCTTCTCACCCACGGGTCCCGTCTTCGATTCTGGCAAAGATGGCTCCTCACTCGTCTCGCAGATGGGCAACCTCAACTTGAGCCCCACGATCGTGCTGCAGCCTTTGCGGGGCAAGGCGTCGTCACCCGGCGCGACGCCATCGCCACCGCCAACGCCAGCGACACCAGTTTCGGGGGGTTTGTCCGGCAGTTTGGTGAATTCCCCTGTGAGCCCGCAGGGAGGAGAACCAACAAACGACGGGCACGGGGAGGATGAGGTGGAGGTGGACGAGGAGGAGGAGGAATTCTACACATTTGTGATCCTGCACGACGCTGAAGACAACGATATCGCGGAGCAGGTGAAGGTTGAGCTGGAAAATCTCGACATCAAGCCTGGCGCCACCTTTGAGGACCTCCAGGTGGGCGGCGAGCATCAAATCGGGAGCGTGGAAAAGGCGGTTGACAACTCGGCCTACACCTTGCTGTTGATGACCTCCAATTTCGTGCACACCTGGATGCAGTTCACCACGCACGCCACGCTCATGAACTCCATCAACAAGACACACAAGTACAACACGGTCATCCCGCTGCTGCCGCGCACGCAACGCCTTCTGAAGAACCAGATACCCTTCGCTCTGCAGGCCATCAACCCCCTGGACATGGCGCTTAAAACCTTCGCGAAGAAGGCGTGCCTCACCTTGAACAGCAAGAAGGTTAGCAAGCAGAAGAGGGTGTGGGAGGCGGAGAAGCAGCGCCTGAGGAGCGAGTTGAGGGCTCGCGTCATCAAAGAGCGGCAGCAGCGGCAGCAGCAGCAGCAGCGGCAGCAGCAGCAGCGGCAGCAGCAGCAGCGGCAGCAGCAGCAGCAGTGGGATTTGGAGGCCGCTCTGCTCGCAATGCCTCCGGTAGCCGCTCACCAACCGGAAGACGGTGGCCCAGAGGCTCATGGGTTCGGCGGGATGGAAGCGCAGGAGGGCGGTCGGTCGCCACCACCGGGCGGATTGAACCACGGGTGTGCTGCTGAGGGCAGCGGCGGCGGCGCTGGCGGCGGCTGTATCGGCAACATGAACTTGGAGGGACACACCGTGCAGGTTGGGTTCATCATGTTCCGTTCACTGCGTTGTTACCCGCGGCGATATTACAGCGCAAGGCTGTCACCAATGCAGGCCTGTGTTTGATAAGTAAATTCTGCCGGTAGGGTGGCAACGTTGCGATGGTTATCTTTTTTCCTCAATCCACAAATTTTTGGGTAATTATTCGATTTTGGCAAATTTTGTTCTTGGCTGCTATTACTCATTCTGCTCCCTCTGGGTTTGGTGGAGGCGCACGCATACACCCAAACCTATCGGGCAGCGAGGCGGTGCCTGTCAGAATCGCCCCTTCTCTTGCATACCAATCATTCTACTGGCTGCAAGGTGGTGCGGCCCAGGCTCAACCCTGCCTAGCTTCTGACTTCAGCGCAGGTCAAATGCATTCCGAGGTATGTATGTACAGGGACTCCTCTACTTACCAACATTCGACTCACGAAATTTCAGAGATTCGAACAAACCTGTCGTAAGTTCAACGGCCGTGCAATAAATGGCGGTGGTGGCATCTACATCTGCAGGAGAGTATACAAGTTTTAAAGCCGTTCCCCGGGTTTAGGCTACATGCCGTACAACAAGGAGTAAAGTTGTACTTACGAACAAATCGACTTCCGAACAGACCTCTGGAACCTAATTTGTCTGTAAGGAGTCCCTGTACTTTGAACTTCTTTCGCACTGGATGTAGCCAATTGTGCTAATCGGAGGTGCGGGAGGTGATTGGGTCATATGCACAAAAAAGTTACACATAGGGCATTGATTAATCCACTCCTGTATAGATTTGCTTTTGAATTGATCACATTGATCCACTCTTGCATTGATCTGATGTGCAATTGGTCACATTGATCACTCTTTGACCTCCCCTTTCTCTCTCTCTGTGCCGCGACTGCAGGTCAACTTTCCACCCGTGGGCTCTCCGTCCCAAAACGCGAGTGTCGGAGGAGCGCAGAACATCAACATCATCAACATCACCGGCGTGCAGAACGTTCAAGTGGGCAGCAACAACGTCATCCAGCGAGGCCCCACCTCCCCCGCGTGGGATGGCGACGAGTTCTTTGGGAGCGAGGATAGCATCGACGAGGTTAACGATTGCCAGGACAATTCAAAACCGGGTGTTGAAGTTCGTACGATACAACCGGAATCCTCCCAATTATTCAAGTAATCGTTATCGCCGGTCGGGTGATCGATTACTCGTTTGCTTGGATATCACGGAAATATTTCCGCACGAAACGTCTCTGCTTCTGCTGCCGCCTGTGTCAGGCTGGACGGGAGGTGACTGGGAGGGGCGTGGCGGCGACCATTTTTATAGAGGCCACACACGAGTGGTCGATAACGAATTATAATCGAATAATCGGGTTGATCAACTCATTGTCCCATTTCTACTGTCGACATCGTGGAGGACTTTAACCCTTCCAGGGTCCGCTGCACCAGCACACGACCAAGACCTGGGTTTGAGTCCTGGGTTAGTGTTCAAGTGAAACGACTGCTCTCACGTGAGTGCAGTGCAGTGCTCTTCCTCCGTCGACGAATCTAAGCCATGAACGGAAACTCCACATTAATTTCGCAGGGATCGCACCTTCCGTAGGACGGCCCACTGTTGACTTCACCGCACCTCCGATTAGCGCAGTTGGCTACGTACGGTGCGAAAGAAATTCAACACCCACACATTAATCTTCCTCTGAAGGGATGGAGTTGACCTCTCGACTGGCATTGTTTTTGATTAAGAAACGTCCAAACAATAACTGTTTGGACGTTCCTGGTCAGACTGTTAAGCCACTACACCGTGCTCCCAGCTGTTGTGCTGGTACCCTGCATGACGGCACGAATGTAAAGAGTCGGTGCCTGACGAGAAGCCACGCATCGGGTCGTTTCCATGCCGCGAGTGGGGCATTCATGAGCGGGTGAGCGAACTTTCATTCCGCGTGACGTCGGGGAAAATTCCCGCGACCCATTCCTCCAGGGACTGGTTGTCTCGACCACGGTCCCCTGCGTGTAAGGTGAGTTATTTTGTGAATAATGAAGGTGGAACTATGGGTGCATTTAAAACACAATTTGAAAGTTTTTAAATCTTTCATAAACCGACGCACTTTTTTGGGCGGGGCGGTTCACAGGGGTGCACATTCCTTAAATCCTTGGATCTTCAGTGCCCAGTTTACACCGCTGGGTGGACAACACAGCCGCATCTCCGGGCGCTGTGGTGGCGAGATGTTAACTACCTCGCCTGGTGTACAGGAGGTCGTGGGTTCGATCCCGACCCTGATGCCTGCTGTTGATCACTCTTTGGAGAAACGAAACGTCATGTTTCTGATCGTGTCCGCGAGCACAAGTCAGATCTGAAACACGGCAGAACTGATTCTTCTGCCGTTGCCGATCATTGCTACAACTCGGTGGGCTCTCATGAAATTGTCTTTTCCGAGACCAAGGTTCTCTGCAAACCTCCCGGCTACCATCAAAGGTTTGTACACGAAGCCATACAAATATACAAACACAGACATAATTTCAACCGTGATGATGGGTACAAACTTAGTAATCATTGGAAAGATGTTATCAACCACGCAAAAAAGACTTAATTACAATTTTTTGGACCATCTTATCTGACAGGCACTATTTTACTTTACTTTACCGAGTGTTAACATCCCCAGTTATTTTTTAACAGTACTCTCTTCATTGTTCAGCCAGCATTGGTATTAACATGGGCATTTTCGTTCTTTTGTCTATCATGTGTATTAGAGCTTCCCTCCCCCTCTCTGCCCATTGTGTTGGCGTGTGCGGCAGTTGGCCGCTTGCGCATAATCGCTCCATTGTGTTGGCGTGTGCAGTAATTAGCCGCTTGCGCACAATCGCTTGCACGCCGTCGCCCACCCTTTTGGCCTCGCCCCCCCTCCCTCCCGATACGTTCCATTCATTGGCTACCATAGTCTGATGAGCTCCCCCCTCCCTCTCCTCCCCCCCTCAACTCGCTTTTAAGGGATTACATCTTGAATCATTGCCTCACTTGATGCAGCTAATCTGGCTGTGACGGTCCCACCTGATGACGGAGACTTGTGTTGCCTCCGAAACGTCGTGATTTTTGATTTTATTTTATTTTCATTCATTTTGATGTTTTACCTACGTGACTTTACCGAAAAAACCTAAGAAGATGTATATTTGGAGTTTGCGTTTTCTCCCCGTGGTTGCTTGGATTTTTCTCCAGGTCCACCGATGTATCCCTCCACATTTAGAAAAAATGCATTTAGAGTATTTGGCAGCTATAAATTTCCACATGATAAGCCACTTAGTTGAGCTATCATTTGTGGCCAGTTCGCTTCTGAAAAAGAGCTATATAGCTCAGTGGGCCTTTACCTGGTAAAATGTAAAATAGTTTAGTTTTAAGATGGTTGAATAGTTTAGCACGGATGGCTACATACTGTGCCAAAGGAGTTCAATGTACGTACAACATACGTACAGCCGATTCAACCCATCTCCGTACCATGCAGCAAAGTTTGGACACATTCCCCTCTTCTGGGACGTTTGACTAGCGTGGCAGACTGGGCCAGACACCGTCGATACCAGGGGTATCGAATATATTCTTGGTTCTTTCGGTAAAGTCACGTAGATAGAAAATTTTAAATAATAAAATTACAAATTGAAAATATTCAATTGAAAATAATAAAAGCAAAAAACCCACGACGTTTTGCGGGCAACACAAGTGGTCTTCATCAGGCGGAGAGAATACATCAAACGTACTGGCCCACGGGCCGGACCAGGTCCCCTTTGGCCCGCCACGTGTAAAAATTTTTTACGACTTTTAACGTATATATATATTTTTTAACCTCTACCTAAATTCAACCTGAATTTAAATCGGGCAATGCAACGGGAGATTTGGCACACCATTGCCGCTAAACAAAAATAAGTCGGTTCTCTTTTCACGCGCTGGTCATATTTTGAATCGGTAAGTTAAGACCCGATTTAAAGCTTTCGTGACTGCAGGGATTCATCTTCTCGGTTCTTTCGGTAAAGTCACGTAGAAGGGAAGTAATAAAATAATAAAAATAAAACATAATAAATATATTATTTATTATGTTTTTATTTTTATTAAAAAATGAGAAAAATATTTAAAAATAATAAAAATAAAACATAATAAAATAATATATTTATTATGCTTTATATTTATTATTTTATTACTTCCCTTCTACGTGACGTATTATGTTTTATTTGTATTATTTTTTAATAAAAATAAAACAATAAAATAATATATTTATTATGTTTCATTTTTATTATTTTATTACTTCCCTTCTACGTGACTTTACCGAAAGAACCAAGAAGAAGTTAAGACCCGTTTCACTATGCTTTTACTTTTCATAGGCCAAACTCTGTGGCCCGCTGGAGGTGCATTTGAATCCAAACCTGCCCCGCTGTCCAATTGAGTTTGACACCCCTAGTCTAGAGCTCCCCGGTGGAGGCTCTCGCGCAAGCAGTGACGAGAGGGGGGTGAGCAATCGTAAGGGCTGCACCGTTTTCCCTTTAATCCTTTGCACTCTTTTTTATTGGTCTAATTGTCGAAACGTGTTTTCAACCACTATGAATGCCACACACAACAGAGTGTGTTAATGACACTGTTCTTGAGAATCAAATCGTGGTTCTGTATTGTTAGCACGAGATTGCACCGTGGAAGAGAATGGGTGTGAACAGTTACGTCACTGCTGCTTGTGATGTGCACGAATCTTGTGCCCAGTGTGCTTGTGTACAACAAACATTGCTTTTGGCAGGCCGAGCAGAGTTGAGCCTGTATCGTTCCTGAATGTGCCACCGCCACACACAAACAGGTTGCTATAGGCTGCTGCGGGGCTACGTGGTTGCGCAGCAGAGGGCAGTGCAGCAGAATGCGTTGTACTGCACGTCTGTGCTCCACATGTGTGCGGCCATCTCTGTGCTTCCCCGCCTTCACCAACCTGCACCTGCCCGAGGTCGCAAACGGGTTTTGATTCCTTACCCGTACCCGGCCGCACCAGGGTCGCAAACGGGTACCCGTACCCGGCCGTACCCGTACCCTACCCGTACCCGGCCGGGTACGGGTAGGGTACGGGTATCGGGTACCTGATTGCGACCTCTGGGATGAAGCCATGTTGCAGGCGCAGGTGGGTTGATTCTAGGAACTTGAATTGTGAGAAGAGACAAGACGTTGGGAAATGAGTGACAGTTACTCACCAGTGACTCACGGTCTACCCGTACCCGGCTGCACCAGGGTCGCAAACGGGTACCCGTACCCGGCCGGGTACAGGTAGCCAGGTATCGGGTAGGGTACGGGTATCGGGTACCCGGTTGCGACCTCTGTCCTCAAGTTAACCCCCACGACCCGTAAAAGCGTGGGGAAGTCCTCACGCAGCAGTAGACTGAACAAGGCCTGTACATTATCTCGTATGTGTGGTGCAACAACAAAAACACCAGAGCCATTCATTGCTATTTCCTGTTTCCACGGCAATTCGGTGGAAAGGGGAATAGTTTTTTTACAGGTGTCTAAGCGGTGATTTCTCGATCGATGTGACATTTATATTTTACTGTCCGTGTAACTCTAAGGGTTTTTTTTTGTGGGTTTTGAATGCCACAGTGTGCGGGGGGGTGCTGCGTTTGACCGTGTCCTCGCGCGACACGGCTACACGTTCCGTTCGATCACTCTGCGATGCGTCGCAGCTACGCAAACGGCGATCCAGCCTCGATGAAGCCTCAGACCTTAATGTCACGTGTGATAACCTGGATCTGTTACGTTGTGGGCCCGTTGAGCGGTTGGGAACTCCCTTCCCTCTGCTCGTGCGCATTTGCCGACATCGTCTGAAGTTCAAATCCAATATCAGGACTTTCCCTTTTCTCCTCCGACTCTCATTGTTCCCCCTCCCCCCCCCCCAGCTAATAACGTCTTTGACACCAGCAGTCTCTCAACTCCAGTCGTTAAATAGTGTAACAAAAATTACATCGCAAATAGCTCGACTGGAATAAACGTGGCGATCATCGCCCCCGCCCCCCCCCCCGGCTGCAACATATTGATTGGCAGGACCCTCCTGAAGAAGTGTGCCGAGACACGGTGAGGATGTCCTGGTTAAACAAGCGTAATAATGAAGTGATATATGACCCACCTCCCCCCTTACCACCACAGTACAGCTTCTCGTGATTACGAACCATCATATGCATAGAAGAGAATGCTAATCGCTGGAAGGTGAACCCCCCTCCCCCGCCTCCCCCGGGTGGTGAGAACTGGAGTTGAGAATCATTGCTTGATGCCATTCTTGCTGGTCTAGGAAACGTCGGTTGTTTCCATACCCGGTCGACCCACCCCGTCGCTACGTTTTCCACAGCTCGCGTCCACCGAACTCCCCCGGGCGCAAGCACCACTCTCTTAAGCGTCTCTGTCGTCATCTTCATCGTCGTTCGGCACGCGGTAAAATACGCATCAAATCATAGAGTGAAATTTGATTGTTGCGTTCGCAATACCTGTGCACGGCGCCAGGTCGTGCGTGTGAGGATCGTTTGTCCTCGATGTTGGTGGCGGGTTTTCCGAAACATTTTTACGCGATCGAACCCCAAAAGAGACTTGTTGAACTGTATATGTAGATAATGTTGTACTTGCGTTAGCTTCAAGTTCGTGGAGCTAAATCAAAGAAAAAACACGGGCAAAAAAAGGCCCAAAAAAACGCGTCAAAAACATAATTCTTTTATCGAATCGCCACTGGCAATCGTGACTTGGTACGTTACTGTCGTTGGGATGATGCGTTAAAAGGCCCGATCGTCAATCTTCATGGTTAAAACAATCATGATCACCACCTCTCTACCGTAATCGATGCCATCCTCCAGGGTCAGTAAAATTAGCACCACCTCGTGAGGGTGCCAGGAAGTCGTGGAGCATGCTCCTGCTTGGATAAGTAACGTGGGGACGCGCTCTTTTTCTCCATTGGCTACTCTGAGCCAACATTGGAAATTCCACATTCCTGTGACGGGAGGGGGGCAATCCCTTGCACATGACGATCACCGTTGACCTCCTTCTGAGTGGGTACTCAATTATCGACCCCGGAGGGATGATGGTCCGAGTTGAGTCCCGTTCGACCTGCTCGCTGCGAATAACATCACTCTGCTGGGTGAACAAAGACATCGTTGACTCAATTCAGGGCTGACTCCGATTGCTCAGTTGATTGTAAATCCTGTGGATCTGAGCGCTTGGAGGACTGCATCGATCATATATATGCCACCATATTTAAGAATGGATATCACCATGCCTTTACTGCTTCGCTTTTTGTATACCGTATCCTATGATTTTGATGCAAAACGTGAATTTTTACGTTGAGCACAAATGTTTTAATGTTCATGAATTGCATGTCTGTTTGCCTTTGAAAGTATGCAATGGCTTCGTTATATTTTTTTTGGGGGGGGTGTCCTTTCATGCGTATCAATTGTTTTTGAAATGTCAAAATGAACTTTCAAATATCTCTTATTAACAATTAAAATCAATGCCAACAGTAAAAAAAACAGTCACTTGTGTATGAAGTGCAAATTCAATTCATTGTATTATATACGTGTATTATCCCCGCCGCGATGGTTACTTTGCTATGCAACGGAGCGTCAAGCAAAACAGGAATGTACGAGCTCTCATGAAATACTGAATAGACGTCAATACAACACCGAGCAGAGACGCGTTGTGTTTTGTCCAGCACTCGGTTGAGCCACTGCTGGACGAATTGCTCTCCACGCCCTTCGGTCACGGCGCTTTTGACGACACTTCACCACGCTGGTCGGTTTGGGTTGACGGAGGAGGGATCCAAGGAACCGGTTCGGATGTCGCTTGCCAACTCACGTCGGCCGTGCCACGGGAATGCAAACTCGGGTCGCCCGGCTGATAACGCGGCATTGCTAACTGCTGTGCCACCGTTCTACCCCAAGTAGAACCATCGTTTACGGAATTGCACCGCTGAACGCCGGGAACGCCGCCGTAATGCCAACGATGAGAAACACGCTGCTTGCAATCCGGAGGTCGCCGATTCAATCTCCCGGCGTGGCATTTGAAATAACGATGGAAACGTTTCCTAAATCTCCTAAATCTGTGTCCACCCCGTGGCGTAAATGGGTAGAGCGCAGGTGATTGGCAGAACGCGTACGGTGGGGTAAAATGTGGGTACGTCTCGGCAGGGTGTAAGGGTACGCCATACACGCAGTAGATCATCGGTTATCTGGCGGTTTCGGGATGAAGGGGGCGCCGGATTTTCAGAAACGCCGGATAATCGCGACATTATTTAAATAACTAACTAGATTCGAAGCGTTCGTGACTGCAGGAATGACTCTTTGGTTCTTTTGGTAAAGTCACGTAGAAATAAATAATAGAATACGACGTTTCGATTGCAACACAAGCAACCATCATCAGGTACGAAGGAATGAGAAAAACAAACATCGTAAACTCAGAAATACAATGCAATACAACACAGAGAGTCGGCCAACACAACTGTCAAAACCCTACCTGGTTGATTACGTTCTTCCAAAGATTGCTAAATTTGAGAGAGAGACAAAACACAGACACGGAGACACAGCAACACAAGCAGAGAGAGGACACAGACACACAGACAGAAAGAAACATCTGTGTCGAGGCCTTAAATAGAGAGAGAGGGGGGGGGGGCAGAGGGGTGGAGGGGTTTGGGCAGGGGCGGTTTCTTCATTAGGGCGATTGGGCGACGCACCACCAATGTCATTCAACCACAGAGTCACGCTAGCCGTCACTGTGCCTCTGGATATAGTCCAATCAGCGTCATGTCACGTTCTGTGGAGTACCGCCTCTTTTTTGGCGATTTCACTCCGGCTAAGAATCGCCCCGAGTGGTCCCATAGACTTACATTCAAAGATGTTTTTTTTCGAACGGGGGCGCTGCAATGCATTCTCTATGGCTTCCGGAAGGGCTCGCCCTAACGTGCTTACGTCATCATACGTGCTTACGTCATCATACGTAAGCACGTTTCATCCAACAATATAATTTGTCGCCACCTAGTGGAATCTTTAATAAAATAAACTTGAGTGGTTTGTTTTAATAGTGAGTATAGAAACAAACAAGATGTATTCTAAGAGTCACTTTATTTTTCATTAATATTAAAGAAGTGAAGTTGCCTTTACATGCTTAAGCTGTTAATTTATCCATTGCATGGGTGGACCTTATTCTTATCAATCATCCAGACATTTGCCCCCCCTGAGAGATTTTGCAGGAGCCGCCACTGGGTTTGGGGTAGAGAACAATGAAAGAGTTGTGTGGATTTCTTGCCCATAGCGGGCGGATGACCCTGGAGAATAGACTTACAAAGAAGCACGGAGAAAGCAAATTTTGTAAAAGTAGGAAGTGTAGTGCAATGCAACAACAGAGAGTCGGTTAACACACAGTTAACGCAAAGTTTGCTCAATTAGAAGTTAAGTGTGAAACTAACACGGAAATCCTCCCCGTAGAGGTGGGTCAAACTAGATTCGAAGCTGTTGTGGCTGCAGGAATTACTCTCCCCCCCTCTCTCTATTTAAGTGTGTCTTTGCGTGTCTCTGTGTGTGTTCTCTCTCTCTCTGCTTGTGTGTCTGTCTTTGTGTCTGTGTGTTTGTGTTTCGTCTCTCAAATTTAGCAATCTTTGGAAGAACGTAATCAACCAGGTGGGGTGTTGACTGCTGTGTTGGCCGACTCTCTGTTGTTGTATTGCATCGTATTTCTGAGTTGACTATAAAAACCAATTATCATATTTTGCTACTGGCAAATAAGGTTCCAATGGTGTAAATGCTTACCCCGAGCTCTCATACTCTGATGGTGCATTGTCCTTGAGTTGTGCGCCTTTTGGCGTCATCTGGTTCAACACCATGTGAGACTAGGCTCTAAAGAAAGCTGTCTCGGGTGTGGACCAATTCATTTCAAGGACAGTGCATACATTATCAGAGTTGTGTTTTTTGTTTGCATTCCGACTGCAGGTATTGTGGTCAATGCAAACATGACTCCTTGTAAAAAAAGGTGTCAGTTTTGTTGGCAGATAAAAGGGTAAAAAAACAATTATCATTTGACTATGTTTGTTTTTCTCATTCATTCGTACCTGATGATGGTTGCTTGTGTTGCAATCGAAACGTCGTATTCGATTATTATTATTTCTTTCTACATGACTTTACCGAAAGAACCAGAGTAATTATTTAAAATTGCTTATTTGTTTTGGCACATTCTTGCATTGCCTAATTTTAGGTGTTGTGAATTTTTAGTTTCCGTGTATTTTACGTTTGTTTACTACGTGAAATTTACATCTCCTGTAAAAAGTTACCGTATTTACTCTACCGAACTTATCACTCCAATCTCGAAGAGTCTGCATGGGGTGATGATGTACGTCCTGCGCTCAACAACGTGTGTGTGTGCTCAGCTTTGGAGCGGTATTCGCCGGTTTCGCCGGATCGGACATCAACTTTACCCTGCAGAGCTCCGTCTATAGCGGAGGCCCCTCTCTTGTCAGCAGTGGCGTCAAGCAGGCAATTTCAGGGCTGCACCTTTACCGTCCACCACCTCTTGCACCGCGAATTAAATCAAAGCGCGGACACGGGTCTGTGTTGCATTTGTATTAAATTTAGAATAACACCACAGTTTTTTTTTAAACCCATCATCCGCAATCCTGTACACAATATATACACTCAAACAGACCGTCACCGACATCTACACCAGCCATGCCTGACAGAATGATTCCCGGTTCGCTGCGAGCGCTACAGATGCACGCCACAAGAGGTTAGCTCAAATCCCAGTGCGGTAAAACAATACAGGCTCACCCCGCCTCTCGCCTCTCTCTCTCGGCTACACGCGAGAGTGAAGCAGGCTTCCTTCACAGTCGCTTTGACAACCTCGCCTGGTGTGCAGGAGGTCGTGGGTTCGATCCAGACCCTGACGCCTGCTGTATATTTGGAGTTTGCGTGTCTTTTTCTCCCCGTGGTCGCGTGGATATTTCTCCGGGTCCTCCAGTTTTTCCCTCCACACTTAGAATCAGCATGCGCTTAAAGAGTATTTTGCTGCTACACATTTCCACACGATAAGCCGCTGCGTTACGCTTATCAGTTGTGGCCAGATCGCTTCTGAAAAAGCGGCCATATAGCAGCTCGGTTGGCCTTGCCTGGTACATTCAAAAGTTGAGTTTAACCTTAGCTCAACCATCCAACCGCTTTGTCCACATCTGAGTGGGCAGTTACGCTAGAAGGACGACTTCGGCGTGTGGGCTCTGTGGCTACAGCGCGTCTGGCCGCACCCTTGCAGCATTGCCCCGCCACTTGTGCGATTGATTGCTCAAGCGCAAACAAAAATCGTGTTCATTTGGAGAAACGTGTCACCATATGAGCTGTACGCCATCGTGATGCCGCGTGTGCACTGGTCGTCCAGGGGCGGCCTTGGCGCTTAGCTGCCAGCAACTGGCGCCGTCGACCAACCATGCAATCGACACCCCGAGGGCGGATCTAGGCTGAGTTTTTTGGTAAATTGGGAAATAATTTGCCAGTATTTTTTGTTTCATGTCTTTAAAGCGTATTTTTTTTAAACAGGCATAATCATTCGGTTTGTCCGTGCGTCTGTCCAACCAATACATTCTCAAGTGTTGAGAAACGAATTATAATTCACATTCCATCTGTACGCGCACGGGAATTGAAATAATGACATCTTCATTTTTATCTTGATTTGAAGCTTTCATGACTGCAGAAATCCATACTCTTTTGTTCTTTCGGTAAAGTCACGTAGATAGAAAATTAATAGATCACTAGATTATTTTTCTACCTACGTGACTTTACCGAAAGAACCAAAGAGTACCTTAATTTTATTTGTATTTGTATATTTTTTTCATTTGTATATTTTTTTCATTTGTATTTTTTTCATTTGTATTGTTTTTATCCTCGAATTTGGCACCCCCACTTACTTGGCGCCCGAGGCTACCGCCTAATTCGCCTCTATGGACGGACCGCCCCTATGCTCGTCACAAGGACGTGCATGTGAGGGACCTCGTTTCAATGTGCAGACGACTGTAGTGGGACTCAAGTTGGCCTCATTTCTCGGCGAGCTCGAGTTCAACAAAACTTGGGGAGTCAACGCAGATCGCCGAGCAAAATCTGGAGTTAATTTGAGAGTCGTGCACGCAACTGCCTCGCCAACTGGTTGCAGAGACGTTCACCTGCCGAGGCATTCAAGTTGCGCTGCAACCAAAGCGCACAACCGATCGCTCGGGTGGGGACCCCCGCCCCCCCCAGCTCAACGGGGAATTTGTTTTTCGTTCCAAGAAATTCCAACGAAGTGAACTTGAAATCGTGGCTCGTCCGACAAAAGCTGTGCGGCGAATGGCACGGTGGTGGTGCCAGATTCGTGACGATACCACGCGGCGCTCCTCTGCGTAACCATGGGACTCACTGTTGTTTCGATGGCATCGTTCGTGTGAAATTTGCTTCTCTCACGATCGCCACGGAGCCACCAGACCAGGCTGGAAGTCAGCAATTGTCCGAGCTCTGGCGTCATCTATGAACGAAGATGTTTTCAGCTGATTAATGATGAGTGTTTATACATGCGGGGGCAAACCCGAGCACCCAGAGATAAGCCTGCTGCATGTGAGGGCGCAACGCTCTATCCAATACAGAAGGGACAGATATAAATTAGTCCACACTTGCTGTACTGCCTGAATAACATATAAATACTATGACGCAATCCAGGATCCACCACCAGACTTTGTCAGTACGATCCACTCCAGGTTTTGTTTTCACAGCCACCGAGATATGATTATAACATTTGTAACAAACACAATAGAATTTACAACATGGTGCTTTAACTCAGAAGTTAATTTGTAAATATGTCGTGAAATATAGAGCGGGTGTTTGAAAATATAGCATGTAAGTGCAATAACTATATATATACCAAACCACAATATATGTATATACTGATATTGTATTTGTATTAATACAGAATATGATCATACCTATAGCCTTGCCCACACTAATGTGGGGAAAAGTTTGGAGGTGTGTGCATATGAGCAGCCATTGCGGTGGGCATTTTAATACATTGAACATCAGTTGCGAACAAACGTGATGCATTTGCTCACGACTGTGTCATAACAAGTCGGCTTTGTCCTGACCTCGTGACACGTGGCATTTCAAGCGGCTGCCCCCGGAGCCATCCGTGGCCCCCCACGAAGGCTCCTGCAGTGCTTTGTCCACCTCCGGCAACAGACGAAGCCATTCCAGCGTCGCACGGAGCCAGAACCAAACCGGCCTCTCACAAGGAAGATGTCTCGATCTGGCTCAGAGGGCGGTGGGGCCAAGCAGGGCCAGGGGCACGTTCACCGCGCGTAATACCGGTCGGTGCGACGGCGTCACCGCCGCCGCCGCCTGAGTGTGGACGTGTCCCAGTCGTGTTCATCGCGGTCGGCGTTCGCGGCCGCGAACCAAACTGTGCCGAGCCACGCCCCAGGGGGTTGGGATTCGGTGTGGTGGTGATCAAGGCTGGTGCCAGAGGTCTGCTTTACCGAGATATAAAGGCAGATCTGGCCAAACGAAAGAGCTACAAACGAGCACACATGTTGAACTTATTTCGCAGCACACATTAGATGCCGTGTTAATCGGAGGTGCGGCGGAGGGGGCGAAGGACAGCTGAACGTGACAAAAAATCAGTTGTAAAAGAAACGAAACCGGTGGATTCCTAACGTGGGAATCGAATGAGCGTTCTAGACGGCCGCAGAAGCGCATCTCGACAGCGCGGCGACCGCCAGATGAAGAGATGCGACCGCCGCAGGCGACGTGTAGTGGAGCGCGTGGTGCTGGCATGCGTTCGGAGCCTAGGGGCCACCTCCTCTGTTCACCCCCCCCCCCCCCCACCCCGTTGAACGCTCCGGGTGTACGACGGCCGTGCTTCGTGCGCTCGCCGTCTGCTTCACAGCGGACGTTCAAGATCCCGCGACGGCGCCCGAAAAAACAAAATCGGCCATCGTCACGGCGCAAAGTGAGAAATTATTCGCGAGTGACTCAAAATTGGGGGTGGTGGTGGTTGGAGGAGAAAACGCAGCAGCAGCAGCATCGCCCGCGTTTGCCGGTGGGTGCCACCAGGGCCAGATCAAGGCACGGGGCTTTAGGGGCCGCAGCCCAGGGCCCTACACCAGCTGGAGGACCTCCAGAGATTAAGTGAAAAGTGATTTCGTTTGTGAATGCCGAATTGTATTTGTCGTTAGCCTTGTAAAAAAAAATTGTTATTTTTCTTTAACCTTATTTCCCTTTTGAAAATATTAGAGGGGGCCCTCACAGTTCCTGTAGCCCAGGGGGGGGGGGGGGGGCTACAAAATCTTAATCCTGCGCCCGAGTGCCACACAGAGGCAGTTGCCGCAGAGGGTCCCTGCAGCAGCAGCGACGGCGTTGTGGTTTGTGACACGTGGCCACCGGCAGCCCATCAACCCTTAGGTCCGATCGCAACATCAGGGGCACGACCTCATAACTACACAACGACAACGTCGCCACCGCCGTCGTAGCGTACAGCCCCGGCTATCTCGCCGTGCGATGGAGCGTGGACTTTGTCGGTGATCACTCGGCCGTCTGCAGTTGTCGGAGCACTCGACCGAGTTGCAACGTCGCAAGTTCGAATCCAGCAGTGGATCGATGAAGGGTATGTAAGTGTGCAACGTGCTCCCGCGCCATAAAGGTCACCACAGTTTACCCCACCAGTCAATAGCCAGCTATTGGTGTTGGTGTGAAATCAGAGGGTCTGCCTGCTAAGTCGAGTAATGAGTGGCAGCCGTCTGATTTTGAATTTGGAAATCCCACGTTACTCCAGCACCAGATTCCTCCACCCATGTTGGGGAGCCGGCCTGGCTGTTTCGTCTCATCCATACTGCGTTCGGTTAACACACCGCAGGTCACAACCACTCACTGACCCACTCACTCACCCACTCACTCACCCACCCACTCACTCACCCACCCACTCACTCACCCACTCACTCACCCACCACACTGCAGGTCACAACAACTCACCCACTCAACCACTCACCCATTTACTCACCCACCACACTTCGGGTCACAACCACTCACTCATTCACTCACTCACTCACCACACTGCAGGTCACAACAACTCACTCACTCACCCACTCACCCACCCACTCACTCACCCACTCACTCACCCACCACACTGCAGGTCACAACAACTCACCCACTCAACCACTCACCCATTTACTCACCCACCACACTTCGGGTCACAACCACTCACTCATTCACTCACTCACTCACTCACCACACTGCAGGTCACAACAACTCACTCACTCACCCACTCACCCACCCACTCACTCACTCACCCACTCACTCACTTACTCATTCACTCACTTACCCACTATACTGCGGGTCATAACGACTCACCCACCCACCCACTCACTCACCCACTCATTCACTCACTCACCCACTACACTGCAGGTCATAATGACTCACCCACCCACCCACTCACTCACCCACTCATTCACTTACTCATTCACTCACTCACCCACTACACTGCGGGTCATAACGACTAACCCACCCACACACTCACTCATCCACTCATTCACTCACTCACCCACTCACTCACTTACTCATTCACTCACTCACCCACTATACTGCGGTTCATAACGACTCACTCACCCACTCACCCACCCACTCACCCACTCACTCACCCACTCACTCACCCACTCACTCACCCACTCACTCACCACACTGCAGGTCACCTCACTTTTCTTTCTGCTCCTTCCCTCGCACCGCTGCACTTTGGAATCACCCTCCCACCGTCTCTCTCTCTCTTCTTTATCCCAAATTCTTCTAATAACCTTGTTCAACTCAAGAAATGTGCTAGACTCTCATCTTTAACACTTTAAAACGGTACTGTTTGTTGCTGGCCGTGGGACAACCACCGTTCACTTCCCACAAAGTGGTCAGCTCATTTATAGACCCTTAAAAATTGTTCACGATGCTGGATGATGATGATGATGGGGACGGAGTGGGCCCCATGGTTTGGGATTAAACTCACAGCATCGGGGCGCCATATGCCCAAGACAGCGCCAGCAGCAGCAGCAGCAGCGATCGCTCAGACCTACAACGATACCCCGCGGGTTGAGCCGAGCGAGTGAGTCGCGGATAATCGAGGGAGGTGCCCTTTATAACCGAGTGAATTGCAGGTTAACGAGCCAAGCGCGGAGAGCTTGGCTCACGTGGGTCACTGTCAGCTGAGCGATGTTTAACTAAAAAGAAAAATTAGAGCAAAAATTGAGTGAATTGTGGTTGATCAAGTGAAGCACAGTCAAGACTATTTAACTTAATACAGCATCGGGTAGAGCTCCGTCAAATTGGCAAGTCACGGTTGATTGAGCAATTCCCGGTGTTAGTCACGTGAATGCCAGGTCATCGATCCATACAAAGTGCCGTCAAGAGTAAATTCCAGTTAATCCAATGCAGTGCGATTAATTGAGCAAATCATAGTTTTCAAAAAAAATCTAGCTGCTCAGTGAGTTCCGTTTAAACCCATCATCGTCAACCAAGCGAACCGTGGTTAACGCAGCGACTTCCATATTAACCCATGGCGTCTCGCGGTTAACCGGTGGCGCCTCGCGGTTAACCGAGCGACACCCCGGCCCGCTCACTTGGCGCAGAATCCTTCGAAGCCGCCGAGCTGCTTCATCTGCTCCACCTGCATCGAGTGGCGCCGCACGAGGGGCCGCTTGGGTTGACGCGACCCCAAAACGGCACCGCCACCCTCGGCCGCCGGCGCCGCACCGCCCCCCGCGTCGCCGCGCCGCGGGGAGCAGTGCGGCGCGGACGACGACGACGCCGACGCCAGGGAGGACGCCGACGCGGACGAGGCCAGCGAGAGGCCCACGGGCCGAGCGGGGAGGCACAGCGAGGCGTGCGCGGCCATCCCGGGCGCCAGCGACGACGCTCTCCCCGCCGACGCCCGGCTCGGCCCGGGGAAACCCGCCGCGCCGTTGCCGCCGTGGATGTTGCCGCTGCTGCCGCCGATGTCCGGGATGGGCGGGTGGGGGTTGACGTTGAGGGGCGGCAGGAAGCCGGGCCGGGTCTGGGAGATGCGGTCGAGCAGCAGCGTGCCCGAGCCGCGGCGCTCCAGCGGCGGGTGCTGGTGCCTGCGCGCGCGCGCGACGGAGAGACGGTTCCACGCGCGACGGTCGGCGCGTGTGTCGTGCACCCTCCTCCGCCCGACGGGGCCGACCGGATGAAGGATGGAGTCGCGGACGAGGCTCGCGGTAATTAAAACCCCCACCCCTCCCCTTCATGAACTTACGTATGTATGTCTGTTGAACTTCTTTCGCACCGTACGTCGCCAACCGTGATAAGCGAAGGTTCTTGCTCCCTCATAACTCGTGGGTTTTCTCCCAAACTTCCTCCTCTTCCGCCGTTTTAACTCCTCAACGTGTATTCGTTACACGGAATATCCCGCGTCCCCAGCTAGCTTCGGTGGCAACGGCCCAGAGTAGCCGCCACTAACGACGGAGTCATCGTTGGGGTGGTGGAGAGGAGCCCAGCCAGTAGCCAGCCAAGAAAATCGAGGTATAGATTACAGTAGCATTATGATTATTATTTAACATGTAGGCTTTCGCGACCAATATTATTCACGATTAAACCTATTTTCGGGGGGGGGGGGATTGCGTAAATGTAAATGTGCCATACAATTTATAACGTTACAATAACAGTGGTTCGCATGCTGCGCTACGAACCCGGCCACCCGAGTTCGATTTCCACTCACGGTCAACGCCAGTGACGATTATTTGAACCCGTCCTCCCCTAGGTCGACTCGGCCTCAAATGAATACCTGATGCGGTGCGTAAAAACATCGTTGCCGGGTAGACAAAAGCCGGATCTGACGTGCTGCTGGCCACCCACCCCATCGTGTGCCGTTCCGGCCTTCACAGCCGCTCGCTACTCGCCGTCGGTGCTTGCCCCAACGGTCTGTTCAAGGCTGCACGGGCGGAGGGGTGGTGGTGGTGATGTTGGTCGCGTGGGATCTTTGTCTGTTGGCGGAGGCGAGGTACCTGCGGAGTAGCAGCGGGGAGGTGCTGTCGGAGTGCAGCGACTCGCGCGAGCCGGTGAGCAGCGTGAGCGGCGACGTGTTGTGCTTGCGCCGCTCGAGCAGGCAGCGCGCCGAGTCCGGCCCCGGCGGGGCCTGCGTCTCGGCGTCGTGCTCCTGGTGGTCCGCCACCCCGAGGTGCCGCCGGTGCACCAGGTCCCTGCGGACGCAACCACGGCGCAGGCGGTCACGGACGGCGGTGGCGAGATGCTATCTGCCTCGTCTGTTCACCGCCGCTGATTCGAGTGAGCCTGGCTCTGCTGATGAGACGGCGAATGTCGAAATCGGTCCGCAGTTCGCTTGCACTGAATCAATGCTGCTGAAATTGCATGCGCTCACACGGGTGAGATGTTAACTAGCTCGTCTGGTATACAAGAGGTTGTGTGTTCGACCCTGACGCCTGCTGTATATTTGAAATTTCCGTGTTCTCTCTCTTTCTCCCCGTGGCCCCGTGGATTTTTTTTCCAGGCCCTCCGATTTTCCCCTCCACATTTTAAATCGACATCGCGCATTTAGAGTATTCGGCTGCCGCTATAAATTTCCACGTGATGACGATGATAAGCCACTTCGATTGAGCTTTCATTTTTGATAACGAGGTCGCTTCTGAAAAAATTAACCCGTAAAAACAAAGTTTTTCACTATAAATCCTTTATATGCGTGTTCAATGGGCCACAACCCAGCCCACATTGGTCTTTGAAACGGGCGGCTAGAGTCCTCTCGTCCTCTGGCTTGAGATGGCTGCCACCTATGGGTCAGATGATTGCCTGCCACCATTAAGCAATTGGTAATTAAATATTAAAAAAAAAATTTTACCTAAAAAGTGCACAACGATTCTGTGTGCAAAATGTCAGCTCGATTGGATCACGGGAAGTGGGTTAAAAAACGACCGAAAGATTTGCACGGTCGTAAGCGCGCAAGCAAGCAAGCAAGTGAACTTAATATAAAGGATTAAAAAAAGAGCTGCAATAGCTCAGTGGGCCTTAGCTTGTGAAATTCCCCAAAAAATAGTTTACTACGAGTTTAGGTTCGTCGGTCGTGCCATGAGATTCGTAACAACGACGACGAAACAGCACGCGACGTTCGTCAATAACGACGCCGGTTAGAGACTTCGAGCGTTCTCCAATCAGAATCTTTATTTATATCTCCACTTGGGGCAGCCCTCGGGAGCCCCTCGAGCAAGAGAGAGGGGGATTGCGGCCGACTCTGCAACGCTGGCGAAGGCGTCTTAGGAAAGGTCCCAATCAGAATCTTTATCTATATCTGGAACAGGAATCCTATGAGCATAGTATAGTAAACGTAAGAAATTCACAAAAAATTTTTTACATTTTACCAGCTAAAGCCCACTGAGCTATAATGCTTATTTTTGTTCAAAAGGTGAAAGTACCCACGCTTAAATACCTCGAGGTCATCGTCACCACGAACCTGAAGGTGGCGGACAACCCACACTGGTCGCTTGTCGCGGGGGGGGGGGGCCGGGGGGGGGGGGGATAAATTCCCCATATATTCCCACCAGGGGGCGTGAGATTCAAATCTCGCGGCCGCGCTGCAAACCCGCAGCGTGCAATTGCACACGACGAGCACCCGCTGGCTCGACACACACATTATGACGATTCGAGGTTACTACGATTGCATAATTCCAGGGCGCGCGCACGCGTGTGTGTGTGTTAACGTGCGGTTTCCCAACCAGAGGTATTTGACTGACGCCAGTGGCTTTTGGCTCTGCGATGAAGCAATCGCTCAATGAACTACGAATCGATCATTTTCAGCCCCTTCGTCAATCCGCTGCTGGATGTCCGCCGTGCTAACGAGCACGCCGGGGCAGACGGACGTCCGTAGCGGCAGACGTTTCGCGAGCTTCCGACGCTCGCCGGCGCTCGGCGACGCTCACCGCAGCGAGGCTCCGAGCGCGCCGTGGGGCGGCAGAGCGCCGGGAGAGGCCCTCTCGTGCTGAGGCCGGTGTGCACCTCCAGCGCCAGCGTGGCTCTCGTCCCAATCAACCGGCGTCGTGTTCCTCCTCCCCAGCTGCTGGTGCTGCTGCAGCTGCTGCTGGTAGTGATGGTGCAACGGCGGTGGCTGAGGATGCAGAAGCGTGACGCCGCCGGCCTTGTCGCACGGCGACGCCAACACCATCGCGTCAACGCTCTGCTGCCGTGACAGCGGGCGCTTGGGCCGTGCCGTTACGGGCGAGTGGCTGTTGCCGGCGTGAGCGCCGGCGGCCCTCGCACCATCGCCCGTCCGCCCGTCGAGCGACCGCTGGTCCCCTCCTCCGCCATCGCCGCCGTCCTCAGCTTTCACGAGCGCCGACGGCGCCACGAGGCCCCACGGCTCGGACTGCAGGCGCTTGAGCTGGGACAGGCGCCCGGCGCTCCCGCCTCCGCCTCCTCGCCTGCACGGCGGCGCCACTCGGCGCCGGCTCGGAGACGGCGTCTCTTGGGCTAGGCCGGAACCGGCGGTACCGGTGGCTCCGGCGCTGGAACCGACGGAGTTGGACGCCGCGCCGCGAGTGAAGCTGAAGAAGGGGTCGGCGTCGTGCGACGACGGCGGCGGTGGCGCGACCGCATTCGCCGTAGCCACGGCCGCCGCCGTGGCCTCCTCCGAGCGGAGCGGCTGTCGCAGCTCCGTCTTGCCGGGTGCTGGCGAGTGGGCGGCCGAAGGGCTGGTGCTGAGCTCGACGTCGGAGGGGGAGGCGCAGGCGGGTCGCTCGTCGTACGACGCGTCGGGCAGCCCCGGCAGGCTGAGGTAGCGCGGCGCAGACTTGTCGCCGGGCAGCGAGAGCCTCTCCGTCACGTTGATGATGATGACCTCTTTGCCCTTCGCCTTGCACGCGTCCAGCAGCACCTGCGCACGAGGCGGTGGTGGGGGGGGGGGTACGGGGATGGTGGACGTTAAGAGACTACGCCGTGGCCTCAAGGCCTCGAAATCACGCGGGCGCATTCGGAGTGCATCCCGCGTGTAACGGAGATTTGCATTCCCGAATAAATTGTGTTGCCTTATGGATGTATGGGTGGGGGGGGGGGGTGTCACGTGCCCCCCCCAATGATCCGATAGAAATCCGTAATTATTATCGGATCATTGGGGTTTATTAGTAATAAATCGTCATTTTGCGACCCCCACTGCCACTGTGTAGCATATTATTAGGTGCCAGGGACTCTGTGAGATGATAGGACAATAGTCTGAGTCCATAATTGGTAATACGTAACAGCAAAGCAGTTATAAGTGACTCACAGAATTGTGCGCAGTTGCGTATACAGGACACAACTTTCCTGAGCGCGATGCCGATCACACAATGCGGTCCGAATTCGACCCTCGATCGATGGCTGCGCCATCGCCGTGAATAAAAAGCAAGGGACAAGTCCTTACTTACTAACAACTCCTCTATCATTTTTCATTGCTGGAGGGGTTGCCCCCCCTCTCTGAAAATCCTGGCTCCGCTATTGGATGGATGGCGAATGGCCTGCAGTCTCACTCTCTCTCTCTGACTTTGCATTGCCCAATCGGGCACCCGTATGTGCTCTCTGATATTTCCAACTGTTACAGCGGCAATAATGCTTGGAGAAGTACGGACATTGGATCATTGTTCAAACTGACGATTGCTTGCTTCCAAACTATAACTTTTCAACGAAACTATTACTGGCATTGCAAAACGACATTTCGTTAAAACATTTTTTTAACAAAAAATGCTCTCCGTTGTCTGTCGTTCTGACACAATATTTATTGTGGGTGTTTGCTGGCTGTAGGAGGCAATGATCGCTACTGAATCCCAACCGAGTAATTTGCAGTCACATTTTTCAAATTTGGACAATTTTTTGGAGCGTTAACGCCGGTACAGTAACGCGGCCTCCGCCTTGCGAATGACGCCGCAGGAGCTTTAACGTCCTCTGTGTAGCCGCCGGTGCGCCGCATTCGTACGGTTCACACTGCGCGCAGCACAGTGTTAATCGGGGCGGCCGCTCGACTCGAACCGAGAACGGCTGCGACCAGTGGCGAGCGCGCTACCGCAAGGCCATGCCGGAGCCCTGAGTTGTAAAACATTTACAATCAGGTATGTGAAGAAGGGCCACTGCCCGAAACGTCATATTGCTTCTATAAGGCCACGCAACAAAGATCCCCCATACAGCCTTAACAGACTGTTGGGGCAAGTGCTGTGAGCAAGCAGCACCTATGAAGGCCGGCATGGCACACGAGGGGGTGGGTCGCCAGCATCACACCCAGCCACCTTTGTCTCCCTAGTGGCGATGTTTACACACCGCACCAGGTACTCATTTGAGGATGAGTCGACCTAGGGGAGGCCCAGGACGAGTTCAGATAATCGTCACTGGTGTTGACCGTGAGCGGGAATCGAATTCTGGTGGCCGGGTTCGTAGCGCAGCGCGCTAACCGCTACACCACCGCTCCCCAACAATAACACCCGCCATTCGCCACTAAGTGGCGATGACGTCACCATGGGGCCTGTGCCAGGCCAGGTGCACTTTGAGGCCAAGTGAAGTCTCGAAAACTCGCTGGCAGAAGGTCACGGGACAGACCCAGCAGGTGCCGTGGGTTGACCGACTGAGACGACCGGCATATGCACCAGCCGCACCACCGTACCGTGCCAACTCGCTTCGTTTCAGCCACCCGGCGCTCCTCGCACACAGACGCACACAGACGCGTGCACGCACGCCAGAGGTCGCAAACGGGTTTTGATTCCTTACCCGTACCCGGCCGCACCAGGGTCGCAAACGGGTACCCGTACCCTACCCGATACCCGGCTACCCGTACCCGGCTGGATATCGGGTAGGGTACGGGTAGCCGATTGCGACCTCTGGGATGAAGCCATGTTGCAGGCGCGGGTGGGTTGATTCTAGGAACTTGAATTGTGAGAAGAGACAAGACGTTGGGAAATGAGTGACAAACGGTTACTCACCAGTGACTCACGGCCTACACGTACCCGTACCCGGCCGCACCAGGGTCGCAAACGGGTGGTACCCGGTACGGGTAGCCGGGTATCGGGTAGGGTACGGGTATCGGGCACCCGATTGCGACCTCTGACGCACGCACGCGGGCATCGTATAACGCCTGGCGGTGCCGCTCGTGGTGGGGACGGGGGTGGGGACGGGGGAGGGGCGTGCAGCACCTTGAGCGTGCTGGGCTCGTCGGCGTGGATGGCGTAGACGAGGGCCGAGCGGCCCGAGCGGTCCTCCACGCTGGGGTCGGCGCCGCCCTCCAGCAGCGCGGACGCCACCTCGGCGCCGGCGCGGGCGCAGCACGCGTGCATGAGCGCCGTGCGGCCGCACTTGTCCTGCACGCGCGGCACGCGGAGACGGAGGTCGCCCCCCAGTGAGGACTCGAGCGGACTGTCGGGGGCGAGCGCCGTCAGCGAGCGGCGGCCGCGCGGACGATGGCCGGACACGGCCGGACGCAATTGCGCGGGTGGCCGACACCGCGCCCGGGACGCCTTTTGCCACCTCGGTGATGACGTTCGCACGGCGTAACGAGTACCAATTACGGGCCGAGTTGACCCGCGGGAGGCCCACGACTTTGTTCAACTATTTGGTGTGCGAGTACCACGCGAGGGCGTGCGAATCGGTACACCACGGGGCTCTGGGTGTTCACAATGAGGGGGAGTCGAATTGGTGCGAAACGCCCCCAAGCAGCTTAGCTGCTCCGGATCGCCACCTCTGCAGACGTCCCCGGAGGCCCCGGGTCGGAGCAAAGATCGGTGGAAGTAAAACTTTGGCGGCACCGCTCTATCTGAGCGGCCAGGCTTCGAGAGAATTACTCTGCCCAAGCGGTCATCGCACGATGCACCGTTGTTGGCCCCACGGAGAGAGATCGGAAGCGCCAAGGTGACGCCACTTCGCCCGCTCGTGCCAACTACAAGTGAAAATCCGCGCCGGCCTCTCGGGACCCCGAGCAAGGCCCCCCCTCATCCCTGCCCCTGCCCCCCCTCCCCCCCAGGCCACCAGGGACCACACCGGTAAGTTTTGGGGCGTCACCTGAATGTTGGGGTCGGCCTTCTTCTCCAGGAGGTAGCGCACCATGCGGGCCTTGCTGGCGCTCTGCGCGTCGGCGTGCCGCGTCAGGCAGGCCACCATGAGCGGCGTCTCGCCGCGGTCGTTGCTCTCGTTGACGTAGGCGCCGCCGTCGAGAAGCAGGCGCGTGAGGCGCAGGCGGCCTAGCTGCACGGCCCGCAGCAGGGGGTTGCCGCCGGTGCGCGCGCTGTCCGGGGACGCGGCCCCGGGCCGCGACGCCGCCGCCGCGGCCGCTTCATCTTCGTCGCCGCCGCCACCGCCGCCGCGGTCGCCTGCGATTTTAATTTGTTTAGCCGGCTGTGAGGACTCATCGAGGAGACTCAGGGAGATCATCCGTAGACACCCACAGACAGATACGTAGAGGCGCATAGATACACATAGAGACTCACGGAGATCCATAGACACCCGTAGAGATATAGAGAGATACGTAGAGGCGCATAGATACACATAGAGACTCACGGAGATCATCCGTAGACACCCACGGACAGATACGTAGAGGCGCATAGATACACATAGAGACTCACGGAGATCATCCGTAGACACCCACGGACAGATACATAGAGGCGCATAAATACACATAGAGACTCACGGAGATCCATAGACACCCGTAGAGATATAGAGAGATACGTAGAGGCGCATAGATACACATAGAGACTCACGGAGATCATCCGTAGACACCCACGGACAGATACGTAGAGGCGCATAGATACACATAGAGACTCACGGAGATCATCCGTAGACACCCACGGACAGATACGTAGAGGCGCATAAATACACATAGAGACTCACGGAGATCCATAGACACCCGTAGAGATATAGAGAGATACGTAGAGGCGCATAGATACACATAGAGACTCACGGAGATCATCCGTAGACACCCACGGACAGATACGTAGAGGCGCATAAATACACATAGAGACTCACGGAGATCCATAGACACCCGTAGAGATATAGAGAGATACGTAGAGGCTCATAGATACACATAGAGACTCGCAGAGATTAATAAAGATGTAGAGAGATACAGTACACAAAGGCTCATAGATACACATAAAGATACATGGCATCCATAAATATATGCAGGGACTCCTCTACTTATGAACATTCGACTAAGGAACTTTCAGAGATACGAACAAACCTGACCGTACGTCCAGTTGCCGCTGTACGGACCGAGAATCGTACGTTCAACCGCCGTGCAATAGATGGCGGTGGTGGCATCTACATCTGCAGAACGTGAAGAACCAGTGGCATCTACATCTGCAGAACGTGCAGAACCAGTGGCATCTACATCTGCAGAACATGAAGTACCAGTGGCATCTACATCTGCAGAACATGAAGAACCAGTGGCATCTACATCTGCAGAACATCAAGAACCAGTGGCATCTACATCTCTAGAACACGAAGAACCAGTGGCATCTAGATCTGCAGAACGTGAAGAACCAGTGGTATCTACATCTGCAGAACATGAAGAACCAGTGGTATCTACATCTGCAGAACTTGAAGAACCAGTGGCATCTACATCTACAGAACGTGAAAAATCAGTGGCATCTACATCTGCAGAACTTGAAGAACCAGTGGCATCTACATCTGCAGAATGTGAAGAACCAGTGGCATCTACATCTGCAGAACGTGAAGAACCAGTGGCATCTACACTACAGAACGTGAAGAATCAGTGACATCTACATCTGCAGAATGTTAAGAACCAGTGGCATCTACATCTGCAGAACATGAAGAACCAGTGGTATCTACATCTGCAGAACATGAAGAACCAGTGGCATCTACATCTGCAGAACGTTAAGAACCAGTCGCATCTACATCTGCAGAACATGAAGAACCAGTGGAATCTAGATCTGCAGAACGTGAAGAACCAGTGGCATCTACATATGCAGAACATGAAGAACCAGTGGCATCTACATCTGCAGAACGTTAAGAACCAATGGCATCTACACCCGTGTTTAGTGTACAAGCCGTACAACATGTTTGGAATCGACAGGAGTAAAGTTGGACTAACGAACAAATCGACTTACGAACAGACCTCTGGAACCAAACTCGTTCGTACGTAGAGCAGGCCCTGTAGATACACATAGGGATACATAGAGATGCTGTTACATTGGTACAAGTACATTTTGTTTTAACCAGGGCAGAGCTCACGAGACCAGGGATGAGTCTCATTTCGCAATTGACCTCTGGCGTGACTGTAACATTGACACTTACCGTCAAACGTCACAGATGGTGTGGTGGATGCCATCCTCGCTACAGCCGACGGCGCCTCCTTCTCCATCATCATCATCATCGTCGACGTCGTCGGTGTTGATGGCGTTGATGTGGTTTTGTGTGTTCATGTGCGTGCATGTGTGTTCATTTGTGTGTGTACGTGTGTGTGTATCTACCGATGTATGTATGAACGTGTGTGCGAATGTGTGTGGGGGGGGGAGCGGTGGTGCAGCGGTTAGGGCGCTGCTCTACGAACCTGGCGACCGGGGTTCGATTCCCGCTCTACGAACCTGGCGACCGGGGTTCGATTCCCGCTCACGGTCAACGCCAGTGACGATTATCTGAACTGGTCCTGGGGCCTCCGCTACGTCGACTCAGCCTCAAATGAGTACCTGTTGCGGTGTGTAAACATCACTACTGGGGAGACAAAGGCGGCCGGACGCGGTGCTGGCCAACCACCCCCTCGTGTGCCGCTTCGGCCTTCATCGTTGCTATTCGCTAACAGCACTTGCCCCAGCAGTCTGTCAAGGCTATACGGGGTATCTTTGTCTTTGTGTGTCTTTGTGTGTCTTTGATAGTGGATGAGAATCAGCTTAAATGGTGAATATCAATCAGAGTAGAGATGCGCGTTCGCCTCTAGGAATGTTTAAGTTCGTGTTCGTGTGTGTTGCATATGTGTGAGTAACATTGGACTATAGCCTCCAGATAGCTCGTTCAGGTCGCGTCATTCTGTGATTGCTCATCAGCAAGGATCGGCATTGCAGGGAGACAAAGGCGGCCGGGCGTGAGGCTGCCCACACTAAGAGCACTCGCCCCAAATCTCTGGCTCTGTAAGTAGTTGTTTTATTGCGTGCACGTCAAACCATCTGCATGTATGTAAGCAATTCCACGCGTGCGCCGATTTATTTTATGAGCGCCTACGTGCATACTACGGGTGTGTGTCACTGAGTGTGTGTCACCCCACTGAGTGTGTGTCACCCCACTGAGTGTGTGTATTATGTTGTTGCTATATGGTTATGCGCGCGCGGTGGTGTCACCACTGCCATCTCCCCTGTCGAAGATCCACCACCTGCACCACAGGAAACACGGGCGCCCAGGGGATTCAGTGCGGCACTGCGTCGCTTGCTCATTCACAACACTGCCGCACGTCCACCCGCACACCACCACCACCACCACCTCCCCCGCCGGCAGTGCCGGATTATCCTAGCAGCAAAAGTAGCTACACGTGCAGTAGCTGCACGTGTAGCAGCTGCACGTGTAGTAGCTGCACGTGTAGTAGCTGCACTTGTAGTAGCTGCACGTGTAGTAGCTGCACGTGTAGTAGCTGCACGTGCAGCTGCTACACGTGTAGTAGCTGCACGTGTAGTAGCTGCACGTGTAGTAGCTGCACGTGTAGTAGCTGCACGTGCAGCTGCTACACGTGTAGCAGCTGCACGTGTAGTAGCTGAACGTGTAGTAGCTGCACGTGTAGTAGCTGCACGTGTAGTAGCTGCACGTGCAGCTGCTACACGTGTAGTAGCTGCACGTGTAGTAGCTGCACGTGTAGTAGCTGCACGTGTAGTAGCTGCACGTGTAGTAGCTGCACGTGTAGTAGCTGCACGTGCAGTAGCTGCACGTGTAGTAGCTGCACGTGTAGTAGCTGCACGTGTAGTAGCTGCACATGCAGCTGCTACACGTGTAGCAGCTGCACGTGTAGTAGCTGAACGTGTAGTAGCTGAACGTGTAGTAGCTGCACGTGTAGTAGCTGCACGTGCAGCTGCTACACGTGTAGTAGCTGAACGTGTAGTAGCTGAACGTGTAGTAGCTGCACGTGTAGTAGCTGCACGTGTAGTAGCTGAACGTGTAGTAGCTGCACGTGTAGTAGCTGCACGTGTAGTAGCTGCACGTGTAGTAGCTGAACGTGTAGTAGCTGCACGTGTAGTAGCTGCACGTGTAGTAGCTGCACGTGCAGTAGCTGCACGTGTAGTAGCTGCACGTGTAGTAGCTGCACGTGTAGTAGCTGCACGTGCAGCTGCTACACGTGTAGCAGCTGCACGTGTAGTAGCTGAACGTGTAGTAGCTGCACGTGTAGTAGCTGCACGTGCAGCTGCTACACGTGTAGTAGCTGCACGTGTAGTAGCTGAACGTGTAGTAGCTGCACGTGTAGTAGCTGCACGTGCAGTAGCTGCACGTGTAGTAGCTGCACGTGTAGTAGCTGCACGTGTAGTAGCTGCACGTGCAGCTGCTACATGTGTAGTAGCTGCGCGTGTAGTAGCTGCGCGTGTAGTAGCTGCACGTGTAGTAGCTGCACGTGTAGTAGCTGCACGTGCAGCTGCTACACGTGTAGTAGCTGCACGTGTAGTAGCTGAACGTGTAGTAGCTGCACGTGTAGTAGCTGCACGTGTAGTAGCTGCACGTGTAGCAGCTGCACGTGTAGTAGCTGAACGTGTAGTAGCTGCACGTGTAGTAGCTGCACGTGCAGCTGCTACACGTGTAGTAGCTGCACGTGTAGTAGCTGAACGTGTAGTAGCTGCACGTGTAGTAGCTGCACGTGCAGCTGCTACACGTGTAGCAGCTGCACGTGTAGTAGCTGAACGTGTAGTAGCTGCACGTGTAGTAGCTGCACATGCAGCTGCTACACGTGTAGTAGCTGCACGTGTAGTAGCTGAACGTGTAGTAGCTGCACGTGTAGTAGCTGCACGTGTAGTAGCTGCACGTGCAGTAGCTGCACGTGTAGTAGCTACACGTGTAGCAGCTGCACGTGTAGTAGCTGCACGTGTAGTAGCTGCACGTGTAGTAGCTGCACGTGCAGCTGCTACATGTGTAGTAGCTGCACGTGTAGTAGCTGCACGTGTAGTAGCTGCACGTGTAGTAGCTGCACGTGTAGTAGCTGCACGTGTAGTAGCTGCACGTGTAGTAGCTGCACGTGTAGTAGCTACGGGCCCCGCACTTTCAAGGGCCCCGAGCTAAATGCTTTCAAGCTATCAATTCCGGTTAAAGTGATTGTGCACTTGCTCTATTGCTATAGTACTATACCGCCTTCAACTTTTATGAACGACCGTGTGTTTAAGGTTAGCGATTTGTCGTATTAGCTGGCTGTATATCAAATGAACAAATTAGAATTACTTTACTATGCAAGTTAAACATTTGTGTTTTAATATTTATGCGGTTGTAAAAAAATAATGTAGGGCCCCTTTATAACAGATGCGCATACAGGCCCCGGCACTCGCTTAATCCGACACTGCCACGACCGCCTGCCCCGCCGGCGATGTCGCGAGGCGGCGGAGAGCTCCAGATGGAACGCCACCCAGGACGTGCATCTGGGGGAGCCGCAGCGACATGTCCACAGTCGGAGGCGACATCAACATCTTTTGTGGCAAAGTAACACTCGTGCCGACACAGCGAGAACAAGGCGCGCTGGGTTCGATGCCTGACTCGGACGTTGTACCAAGGCCGTAATTCTAATATATATTGGGGACACACCCCCCCCCCCCCCCAATATTCAAAAATGCTCAAAATCTCCCCCCCCCCCCCCCAATATTTTGGTATAAAAAAATTCATTGCTATGCTATGTAAATAAAAAGAAGAATTTGCTAAACCTTGGCCACAATATCTGGACTTGTCTTCATATAAATCAACGCATAGATTTATGTTTGTATGATTGTGGTTATGGTTGTTTTTTTTTTATTAATCCCTAATCTCTGCCATTACATACAATGAAACAAGAAATAGTAAAAAAGTAAAAACAGAGCAATGTAATAAAATACACTATTAGACATTATTGTAAGTAAAAAAAAGTCCATCCCATGTTTTAGTGAATTTTTAAATATTTTAGGCAGGAAATTATTTTTCTAATTTAGATTTTTTTTTTTAGTTGGGACCCCCAAGCACCCTGGAAAATTTGGTCCCCCCCAATGTTGACTCCATGGCTACGGCCTTGGGTTGGACGTTCTTCCCGTGGTCTCCATTGGAACGCTACGAGTCATCCGGTCTCTATTCAAATAAAACACGTTCAGTGCCACTTGGCCAATGCCGAGCATCCCGGCGATGGATAATTACGGTCGCTGCAAATTACTCACTTGGGATTGCAGCACCGGTTCGGATATCACTGTCCGCTGTGGAGTTACACCATTGGCTGTGGCTAGGAATCGAACTTGAGTTGGTATGCAGGAGGTCGTGGGTTCGATCCCGACGCCTGTATATTGGGAGTTTGCGTGTCTCTCTCCCCGTGGTCGCGTGGATTTTTTTTATCCGGGTCCTCCGGTTTCTCCCTCCACATTTAGACACATGCGTTGAGATTATATCGATGATTTAGCTGCCATAAATTTTCAAATTATGGGCCATTTTGTTGAGCTATCATTTGTGGCCAGGTTCGCTTTAGAAAAAAATAACTTAATACCTAAGTGGGCTTTGTCTGATAGGTGGGGGATGGTTTAGGGTTATATTTGTTTGTGTTTGGGTGATTTGTTGACCTTTCTTGTACTTTTTGTATTTTTTGTTTTTGTAACGTCCTTGCCCCGTGCCCCTACTGGGCATCTGAAGAAGAGCTTTAGAGCTCATCGGATTCCTCCAGTAAAAAAAAGAGATTCTGTTGACCACTGTCCCACCGCTCAACCACGCAATACACGTACATTGAATGAATGCATCACACGCGGTACAAAGAAACAAAACAAAGGCCCCCCTATAACCTGACCAGACTGTTGGGGAAAGTGCTGTTAGCGAACACCTATGAAAGCCGGCACGGCACACGAGGGGGTGGGTGACCAGCACCACGCCCGACCGCCTTTGTCTCCCCAGTGCCGATGTTGAAACACCGAACCAGGTACTCATTTGAGGCTGAGTCGACCTAGGAGAGGCCCAGCAAGGGTTCAGACAATCGTCACTGGTGTTGACCGTGAGCAGGAATCGATATTGGGCCGGCCGGGTTTGTAGCACAGCGTAGCGCTAACCACTGCACTAACGCTCCCCACGCAGTACAAGACAAAGACGCCCCGTATAGCCTTAACATACTGTGCGGCCAAGTGCTATTAGCGAGCACCTATGAAGGCCAGAACGCCGTACACACACACACACGTGAATGTGCATGCATACAGCTCACGGTGGAACTCGCAGAAGTAGCAGCAGCAGGGCGACTCACGACCTTCTCTCTCCCTGCCTACACGCAGGACCGTGACCGTCACTGATGGGCGTCGTTCCTCCGGCTGGAACGCGGCCGTCATCATCACCACCACCATCATCGTCGTCGTCGTCGTTTCCACTGCTGCTGCTCATTACTTTAGAACTGCTCTTTGTGTGTTCGTAGTTTGTTGGCCTTCCCCCGCTACCTGCGATTAGCACGGTTTGGCCTCGTACCGGTGCAACGATAGGAGATCAACATACGCACGCACAAATTAGTACCTGGTGCGGCGTGTAAGTAAACATCGCCAACGGGGGAAGACAAAGGCGGCCGGGCGTGCTGCTGGCCACCCACCGCCTCCTGTACCGTGCCGGCCTTCATAGGTGCTGCTTGCTAACATCACTTGCCCCAAAAGTCTGCGCATTGCCTATACGGGGGATCTTTCTTGTGTGGCCTTCAAAGAAACGATATGATAGACGGCGACGTTTCGGGCAGTGATCCTGCTCCACAACCCTGATTGTCATTTTGTTTTAACAACTCTGGGCTGTGGCATGGCCACTGGTCGCAGCCGTTCTCGGTTCGGGTCGAGCGGCCGCCCCGATTAATACTGCGGTGCGCGCAGTGTGAACCGTGCGAACGCGGCGCGCCGGCGGATGCACAGGGGACGTTAAAGACCCTGCGGCGTCATTCGCAAGACGGAGGCCGCGTTACTGTGCCGGCGTTAACGCTGCAAAATTTTTTAACGCGTCGGCTTTCGCGACCAATGTCATCCATGATAGAGGTTTTTGGGTTAGATCGCGTAAATATATAAACGTGTGTCGTTAAAACCCGCCACCACCCGACACAGCCAACTAGTAAGGGGTTGTCACGTAAACAGAACGTGGCCAATTCGTCACTAGTACAGCACACCGGTGTGTTGGAGAGCCAAGCCACAACATTTACAATGACAACATTTGCAATCAGAGTACGACGTTTCGACAGTAATCACAACTCGCTTCATCATGAAGCTTTATTTTTTGTCTTCGGTAGAGGCGGAGTACCTGCGGGGAGTAGCAGCGGCGGAGTTCAACGTGCCCACGTACACACACCGCTGCCTGTTGCTGCTGCCACACAGCGGCAGCGTTCAACCCACAGCGACTTTAAAGAGGCACTCCCAAGGCCACCACACCTCCTTAAGACGCCCGAAACCTATCGCCACCCCGTGGCTGCTTTCGAGTGACACTCAGCTCGGTTCCGCGCGTTACAAATTCGACACGTGGTGAAGGAATACCGCAGAAGGCTTCGAACGCCAGGACCCACCGTCAAAACCACAGCTGTTCCAAAACGATCATCATCATCATCGTCGTCATCGCGTGAGTTCCGAATGTGTTTTCACAGGTACCGCGCGTTCTACGAATGTCCCCTTGCCCTATAAACAACCGGTGCAGGTGGAGCTTGACAAGGCTCCGTGCGGGGTGGGGGTGGGACATTCAGTGGGGCCGAATGGATCGGTGTGCGGACTACACAAATACAACGCGACAAGGCCCGTTCAGTCGCCCGACAAATGGGTCGGGAGATTGCTTCTGCTGCTGCTGCGTTTGGCAGTGGTGCGAAAGCACGGTTAATGATCAAATAAACGCGCAAAAATAATTTCAACGCATTCGTCAAAAAGCACTGTGGGCTTAAAATGAAAAAAATATATTTAGGCGACGTTTCGGGCAGCGGCCCTTGTAATATGATGGGCTGTTGTCCAAAATCGTCGCCTATTAAATCAACAGTACTGTTTATATATGTTTTTGTTTCTTAGAAGGTCTCAGGGTGCGTGTGTGTGGGGGCGGGTGGAGTTCGGTGCATTATTTAATTTATATTTTCAGGAACGTCGAGGTCCATGGGTCGGCAACCAAAAAAGAAGATACATTAAATTCGAATTTGGTAAAACAAAAACAACAAAAAAAAACCTCAATATGTCAAGAGCCGCAATTATCCACTGTGTGGTGAATACGATACGGCTGTGGTTTCCCAATAAATAAATGTCGCGATGCAAATAATCCGAGAGCCACACGCGGGTTCCGGAGCCGGCAAAGGTGGCCGACCCCTTGGTCTGGGCGCAAGTAACGGCAAGCTCAAGGTGAGCGTGGTGAAGTCCGGTCAACTAATCCCCACGGACGCACGTGGTGTGGGGAGGCCCTCGTCCATCATTGGAATGACAAAACAAGAGATGGCACACCTACAAGGTCAGAAGGTCAAGGTCATTGCTTTCGAAGCCGCCACGTCAAAAGCAATAGCCATCACTTCCTTTTTTTGCTAAATCATTTGGCTGCTGTGAAGTTGACTGGTGACCTTCCAACGTCTGCTCTTGCAGTCTGATCATCATCATGATCACCACCATCGTCACCACCACCATCATCACCCCCATCATCATCACCACCATCGTCATCGTCACCACCACCACCATCTGCCACTCCAATACCAGTGTCGGTCCAAATTTGTGAGAGAAAAAAATCACCTGATCACATCCTCCTATTCCTGATCACCTCCTCCTATTATTGACCACCTCTTCCTATTCCTGATCACCTCCTCCTATTACTGATCACATCCTCCTATTATTGATCACCTCTTCCTATTCCTGATCACCTCCTCCTATTACTGATCACATCCTCCTATTATTGATCACCTCTTCCTATTCCTGACCACATCCTCCTATTACTGATTACATCCTCCTATTATTGATCACCTCTTCCTATTCATGGTCACCTCCTCCTATTATTGATCACATCCTCCTATTACTGATCACCTCTTCCTATTCCTGATAACTTCCTCCTATTATTGATCACCACCTGCTACTCCCCATCACATGCTATTTCTTATCACATCCTATTCCTAATCTGATCCTATTTCTGATCACCTCCCCCTATCCCTGATCACCTCCTCGTATTCCCGATCACCTCCTCGTATTCCCGATCACATCCACAACGCTTGCTAGGAAACCTTCGATTGCGAACCTCCAAGCCGCCCGCGTCGCTCACTAACGCACCTGCAGAATCCACGGCTGCCGTTGATGGGGGGGGGGGGGCATGGGGGACCACTTGACCATACTTCACCGCGCCGGGTGAGCATAGACGCGGGAGCACGGCACGGCCCCAACGGACGTCTCCCGCACTTGCCCTCCGCTAATCACCGAGACGCCGCGCACCGCGGGCTCAAGAAAAATCCCGCGTTAGCTGCCGAGATTAATCAGGGCGCATTGCGGGGCGGGCAGGCGGACGGAGGAATTCATTCAAGGGCGGTTTTGCGGACATGAACACGCGCACACGCACGCAACGCAGTCCCCCCCCCCTATTTGACAAGCCTGCGGGCCTCCCCTAGGTCAACTCGGATGAAAAGTGAGCTGACGGTGCGGTGTATTGTGCACATTTCCGAAGCGGCGAAGTGGGCGCGTTCACACGCATTGCCATCGCTGGCCACGTGCTGCCCGACGGTTGTTTGGTGTGCGCCCACGGTCCCGCTTTGTCAGTCCGCTACTGGATGGGCCAAACCTGCGATAGCCAGCGTGGTGAAGTATGGTCAAACGGTGCTGGACCCGTGGATCGAGTCGCTCGTCTGGCCACTGGGTGGCATCACGGAGCCTTCGTTCCATCCGCTCAAAAAACTGCGACACCCAAACCGTGACAGAATGTTATGCAACTCCACGGGCTAATGTTTATGTATTAATGTAATAATACGTAGCGTGTGTATGTTACGTAACGCGTGAACACGTTGATACCTTAAATAATTAAACGACGTTGCCAGTTCTGCATTGAATTCCCTGTCCCGGGGATCGAACTCGCGGCTTGGAGCCCGAGTGGCTCATGGCTTCGTCGCAGTTGCACCCTGAGCATCGCCGTCATTGCTGGTCATCGTGATTATCCGGTGTCTATCCACCTGCTGGATGAACGCCTCCCCACGCCGTCGCCATCCATCCGCCACGTTCCAGTGGGTGCCACCACTCGTCTCGCTCCCTCGGACGCGTTTTTTTTTTATTCCTCCCTTTGCCTGCCGTTCCGTAACCAGCCTCGCCACACGACCTGTCGTCCCGTGCAAGCGATGCGGCCTGCCCGAGCCCAATTGCTTTGCTCAAAGTGCCAATCCGATGTCTCGTTCTTGTGTTCAGGTAGTGCAAGTCAAGGCTGGCATGTAATGTGTGCTCCTGTGTGTGTGTGCGCGCACGCCGCGCGTGTGAACGTTCCAGTTTAAGAAGGTCCCGCAATTTAGATGATTGGCACATTTAATTTGTGTTCCTTTGGCAGTTGTTAGGTCAAACTGAAATGCCGTACCGAATTGAAAGAAGAAGAAAAAAAAGTCCATCTCAAATTAGAACAGCAATGACTGTGGTCTGTTTTGTACCAAAGACGCGATTCCAGCTATCATCAGTGTGTGATTAAGCACAGACCGCAGTCAAATTGCGGTCACTAGTCTCAAACCACGAACCGCTTAAAAACACAGCTGCCCACTTAGATCACTTTATGAGCCCTTTGTGAGTCATTGACACTCCAGGTGAGTCTGTGGGTCTCTATGCGAGTTTACGGGTCTCTATGCGAGTCTGTGGGTCTCTATGCGAGTCTGTGGGTCTCTATGCGAGTCTGTGGGTCTCTATGCGAGTCTGTGGGTCTCTATGCGAGTCTATGGGTCCCTATGCGAGTCTGTGGGTCTCTATGCGAGTCTATGGGTCTCTATGCGAGTCCGTGGGTCTCTATGCGAGTCTACGGGTCTCTGTGTGAGTCTGTGGGTCTCTATGCGAGTCTGTGGGTCTCTATGCGAGTCTGTGGGTCTCTATGCGAGTCTACGGGTCTCTATGCGAGTCTACGGGTCTCTATGCGAGTATGTGGGTCTCTATGCGAGTCTGTGGGTCTCTATGCGAGTCTACGGGTCTCTATGCGAGTCTGTGGGTCTCTATGCGAGTCTATGGGTCTCTATGCGAGTCTGTGGGTCTCTGTGTGAGTCTGTGGGTCTCTATGCGAGTCTACGGGTCTCTGTGTGAGTCTGTGGGTCTCTATGCGAGTCTACGGGTCTCTGTGTGAGTCTGTGGGTCTCTATGCGAGTCTACGGGTCTCTATGCGAGTCGGTGGGTCTCTATGCGAGTCTGTGGGTCTCTATGCGAGTCTACGGGTCTCTATGCGAGTCTACGGGTCTCTGTGTGATTCTATGACTCCACGCGCGCCTCTGTCTCAAACCGTGGATCGCGCGGTGACGCCTCTGGCCACGTTGATCGTTCGCCGGCAGGGTGTATGATAGTCACCACCAGGTTACTCCTGAAGCCGTCCACTGGCTTTCAGGCTCACTCACCAACCTCGACACGACCACACACACACACACGTGACTGATCAACTCGTCACATTACGAAGGGTGATCAAAGCTGTTCGGAACGGAACAGATTTTTGGTTTGAACACTGCGGGTACGAGACCCGCCCTCCCCCCACACGGCCATCATAGGGGGTGGGCGGGGGAGGAGGTGTCTAATTCTGATTTAATAATTTCTTCTTTTTTTACATTGTGGAAAATATCGCGGTCTGTAGTGGTTGCAGGGGTCAGGTTGGATACATATCTTATCTCATCCGAAAGGGCCCCATAATTTCACTCGCGTTGGCAGTTTGGGATTTCTGTTTCGTCTGCGTCTTTAAAACTAAACTTCGTATTTGACCAGGTAAGGCCCACTGAGCTATATAGTTGTTATTTTTTTTCAGAAGCGACCTGGCCACAAATGATAGCCCAACGAAGTGTCTGCTTATGTGGACATTTATGGCAGCAGCCAAATACTCTAAAACGCACGTTGATTTTAAATGTGGAGGGGAAAAAAAACCGAAGGACCCGGTGAAAAATCCACGTGGGAGAGAGACACACACACACACATATACAGCAGGATCGAACCCACGCCCTCCTGCACACCAGGCGAGGTAGTTAACATCTCCTAGCCACCACGACGTCTTTGATTCCCGACCGAGGCCAACGTCAGTGGTGAGTGCCATCTGAGCCGCACTGGCCGCCGGCCTGGTGAGGTATGGTCAAACGACCCCACATAGACATCCAACATTGGATCGGGAAAAGGGGCCATAACACAGTTGACTAACGGTGTACCTCAAATATGCATCTAGAATTACACCATTACAGCCTGCTTCCTGGTTCTTTCGGTAAAATCACGTAGAAGGGAAGTAATAAAGTAATAAAAATAAAACATAATAAAATAATTCTCACGACGTTTCGGCCACAACGCAAGCAGCCGTCCTCAGGTGAAGACCAGGTCTGTCGGGGAGACAGCGTCATTCAGAATTATTTTATTGTTTTATTTTTATTATTTTATTACTTCCCTTCTACGTGACTTTACCGAAAGAACCAAGAAAGATGAATCCCTGCAGTCACGAAAGCTTTAAATCGAGATTACAGCCTTGTTTTCACCAGTACACCGACACACGTTTTACGCAAATTGTAAGACTCGCGCTTATAACAGATACGAACCAAGGCCGATTATTTGCCCAGCAAAGCGTCACCGAGTCTCAAGACTCATGATGAGGTCGGGTCCAGCTACGTTTGGAATATTTGGCCAACTGGATTGATGAGACAGAGAGAGAGAGAGAGTTGTGGCTTCAACAGCGTGGCAGGAGACCAGAGAATCCCCTACTCGGGAACGAGCGGCTGGTCACAACCCAGCACCACCTGGCCACCGTCCAGCAGCCTCCACGCCTACGACACCTGACAAGCCACCGCCCATTCACATTAAGGCCTCACCAGGTTTAAAACATGTATATAACAACACCTGATTAGCTTCTGCGATCTGCCGAGATCGAACTGCAATTGTCGGCGGTTCCCCCATGTCAACACGGAACGTTGGAACAGAAACGCCGCTCCGACGTTTGGTGCATCAACTTGGGCGGTGTTTCACTGGGGCGGCGGTGGTGGCGGTGGTGGCGGCGGTGGTGGTGGCGGTGGTGGCGACGGTGGTGGCGGTGGCGGCGGCGGTGGCGGTGGTGGCGGCGGTGTTGGTGGTGGTGGAGGTGGTGGCGGTGGCGGCGGTGGTGGTGGCGGTGGTGGTGGTGGCGGTGGTGGTGGCGGTGGCGGCGGTGGTGGTGTTGGTGGTGGTGGCGGTGGTGGCGGTGGTGGTGGCGGTGGCGGCGGTGGTGGTGGTGGCGGTGGTGGCGGTGGTGGTGGCGGTGGCGGCGGTGGTGGTGGTGGCGGTGGCGGCTGCGGCGTCGTCCGTTCGCCATCAAGGCGATTCATTGTTGCGCGCGAGCACCCCAATCGCACACCGACGCACACGCCACCCACAAATCGTTGCCCGGCTGTCTTAAATAACGCGCGTGGGCGAGTGCTGCCCGCTCAGCGAGCTCCCGTTAAAGGGGCACCGCGAAGTCGCGCCACGTTTCATTCTCGTCCAAGCCAAACACGCAGAGGCGCTAACGCCCAGATGCTCGGGATGAACCGTCCGTTGTTCGCGCCGGGCGCTGTGAGCGAGCGGCTATCGAGGTCGTCGCACCGCCCCCCCTCCACCCCCCTTTTCCCTCTACTGATATTTGCCCATCGCTCTCGGTATGTATTTAAGGCCGAGTTGACCTAGGGGTGGCCCGGCATGTTCGGATCGCACGATAACCCGCGCCGCTGATGTTGCTCGCCGCGTCTTGGAAACACTAAGCCGGGTAACCAATATTATAAAACTGCTGCACGTAAGAGTACCGCATAGCATTGCATCGCCCCCTCATTCGACCATACAATTGTACAAAGTGCTGCCGTGATCGAGCACCGATTCCAAAAAATCCAGCTCCGCCCGCTAGCCGATGAGAGGGTAGAACCAGTAGCCACGACCGGCCGTCTTTGTCTCCCCAGGAACACGACCCGGCTGCCAGCGGGGCACGCATGACCACACTCCAAGTTTAACTCGTACCCTGCCCACCTGGAAATCTGCACGCCAGCTGTGAGCCCTTGTTGCTGCTGCTGCTGCTGATGATGACGACGATTGTGCCTTGCTCTTGCTGGCGTCGTTCCCTTACTGGTTCTTGTGCCTCCTGTGCAGCTGCCGGTGCTGTGCTCACAGTGCTGCCGTTGTGATATGCTGGTGCCGGCTGATGATGGTTACTTGCTTTGCAATTCTGCTGATGATGACGGTGGCGGCGGTGGTGATACGGCGCTTAAATTCTGCTGCCGCTGTTACTGATAACGATGGTGACGGTGACCGGCTGTTCAATAACACTGCTGCTGATGATGGTTCTGGTTGGTAGAAATTCCTGCCCCTGGCATCCCTTACTCGTGACAATAATCTTGGCTGTAGCCGATGCGTACAGCCGGTCGGTGGCTTACCTGCGACGGTGTGAACTGCTGGTCTTGCAATAGCCAGGCTGTGCGGGTTGGAACGATGTTGCCTAAGTATCGCTGCTCTCAAGTCAGAGGGTAATTGTTGCCGCTGTTGCTGTTGCAGACGATAACGCTGTTGTTTGCTGGCTTGCGATTGCTGCTGCTATTTTGGTGTTGCTGCTGATGAATAATGCTTCCACTGCTGCTGTCGTTATTTATAATGATGCTTGTGATGATGATTAATGCTGCTGATGATGAATACGAATGTCACTATTGTTGAGCGTTGATGACTTGCTGCTACCGGTCATGCGCTGTTTATGAATGTAATGTAATTGTTTGCTGCTGACGATTTAAGCTACTGCTTCTGCTGCCTACTGCTGCTGATGATTTAAGCTTCTGCTGCGAGTGCTGTTGGTGGTGGCCAGACCTCCCTCTGCACAGCTCCTTCTCGTCACCACTGGTCCCTTCTCACGTGAACGCACACGGCACTCATGAGGATGGGAGCTTAGGGAGAGGTGAGAGCGACGGAGAGAGGGGGAGAGGGAGGGTGGGTGGGAGAGAGATTGGGAAAGAGGGGGAGGAGGGAAGGAGGGAGGATGGAGGAGAGGTGGAGAGAGTGGGAGGGAAATTGAGAGAGGGAGGGATTGAGACGGATGAAGACGTGGAGAGGTGGAGAGAGAAAGGGAGGGAGCCGATGAGAGGGATGGCGAGAGGGAGGGATGGAGTGATTGAGAGATGGGGATAGAGGAGGACGAGATGGGGGCGTGGGGGGAGCTGCGGGCGACAGGTTTCTATTTAAAGACAAAATATAAAAAAAACCCTACACACACACAGACAAAGATACACACCGACACAGACACGCAGACGCACGGGCACACGCGCACGCACGCAATACGAGTTAAATAAAGAAATAACGAGCGCACTGCGCAGAGCTGCGTGCTCATTGCAGATCAGAATTCTCGTGTTGAAAAAAAAAATCAGCGACAGTTTTGGTGAGCCTCGTTCACCGGAAGACGTCTCCCTTCCGAACCAGAAGACAATATCCACGTTGCTAGATATAGACAGGATATATATATAGATGTGCTATCTATTTATAGATAATTATCACAGCACGGGGAAGGCCCTGATGCAGCAGCGGAGTGGTAAAGGGGCTACACGTGCATGTACGTGCATGTACGTGCACGTATGTTCATTAACGTTCACGCGAAAACAGCCGGAATCTGCGCGTGGGAATGCTGCTTCTGCTGTTGCTGCTGCAGGCTGCAGGCTGGAGTGGATTGGGGCAAACAGCTCTCTCTCTCTAAGCGCTGCAGCGAGCCTGACCCTGCTGACGAGACGCCTCGTGTCAAAAACAGGGGCAGAGTTGAGCCCGTACGTGGATTCAACGCGGCTGAGATTAGGGGGCTGTGCGGCTGATGGGTTCCGTCAGAACTGCTTCGGTGATCATCTTCTTGGTTCTTTCGGTAAAGTCACGTAGAATGGAAATAATGAAATAATAATAATAAAACATAATAAAATAATTCTCAAGACGTTTCGGCCACAACGCAAGCAGCCGTCCTCAGGTGAAGACCAGGTATGTCAGAAAGACAGCCTGTTCTTCACCTGAGGACGGCTGCTTGCGTTGTGGCCGAAACGTCGTGAGAATTATTTTATTATGTTTTATTATTATTTTATTATTTCCATTCTACGTGACTTTACCGAAAGAACCAAGAGGATTAATCCCTGCAGTCACGAAAGCTTTAAATCGAAAAATGCTTTGGTGATGTTGCGTGTTCTCGCGGAGGGACGGGGATGTGATGGAGAGATCGCCCAAATGGACCTACGCAGCAGCGTGACTCTCTCCTCTGCGGGGGTTTTGGTTGTTCCGCGATGTCGTTCGTCGTTCGGCGTGATGTGCCGACGTTTCGCCCCGCGTGCTGGAGAGCTCTTTCAGGAATTTAACTGTGTGTTTCTGAACTTGTTCAGCCGGTTTCCCGAAATATTGTTTTCTCTCTTCAGGCAATGAATAGTTCACTTCCTGGAGAAGCTCCCGGCACGCGCAAGCGGAACGTCGGACATCGTGCCGAATTACGCGCGCGGGGTAATGACGCAAAGCCACACTGGAGAGCCGCCGCAGACCCACGCGTAAGCAATCCCGGGGATAGTCTGTCCACCGCCATAGGACTGTCGAATTTCCATCACTGGCCCCGGTCCGTTTGAGACGGGGGGAGTGGTACGTGGTGAGTGTTGTACCGCATGCACAGCCGCGTTGTCAATCCACTGCTGGATGAAGGCCTCACCGTGGCGGCCACGAGGGGTTGTTCCGACCATACTTCACCACGCTGGTCAGTGCGGGTCGGTGAAGGCTGTGCGGTACCACAATGATCACGTGGTCGTCTCGGGCGGTGTTCATTATAATGTGGGAGAACAATTTAATGATACCCCTAGAAAATGCAAATGAAACGGCAGCGAACCTTTCGAGCAAATGATGGCACCGTGGGTCACCGTGACCTACAATTATGCTACACAGTGAAACACAACAGGTAAATAGTTTATTTTATTTTGCCAATATGTTTAAAAAAAAAAGATTTATAATGACCACAGACGCTATAGACACAGATGATGCCGTGGTTGTAACAGCAACGTTGGAGTTTCAATCCAGATGTCGTCGGATCGATTCCATCTCACGGTGCGGTCGCTGAAACAGTGGGGAGAAGATTCTAGATTTGAAGTTTTTGTGACTGCAAGGATCCATACTCTTGGTTCTTTCGGTAAAGTCACGTAGGTAAAGAAAATAATAAATAAAAATAAGTCAAATTAAATCACGTTTCGATTGCGACTCTTCCACTTTAGTATACATTTTCTTGCTGTGGTGTTCACACCTGATGCTGATTGCTTGTGTTGCAATCGAAACGTCGTGATTAAATTAAATTTATTTGATCTTTTATTTATTATTTTCTTCACCTACGTGACTTTACCGAAAGAACCAAGAGTATAGTGGGGGAAGAGTTTCTCAATCCCCCCCCCTCCACGCTTCCATACCCAGCAGTAGACGTGGGGTCACCACAGGCAATCACGCGCTATCGGCAGCTCGTGTGTGGTGGGGTCAAGTGTGGGTACTCCCACCTCTGACAAGAAGTAGGGCGAACGTGGAAGGGGAATCGTTGGGCAACGTGCCCTCTTAAGGGGCGCTCTCTGCAACGTCATCTCCGGGTTGAGATTCTTTCGCCAGCGATGGCGTGAGCAAGAAATTGCAGGGCTGCGCATTTTGTAACGTTCATTGGCCGTTAGGAAACACGCTGAGGGAGATGCACGCGTTTGACAAGGCGCGTTCTGAAATTCCAAAATAAAACACATTCCTGCGGAGGGAGCTGGTAGGAACGTTGGGTTGCTCGGTCAATGGCCAGGGTCAACGGCGGCGTGGTGTATTCCGCAAATATGGCCGACTGTGAGCGCGGGCTCAAGCCGGCGTGAGTAGGTTAAACGTTGAGTTTTATAAGGGCACCACGGGGTGACCAGCCCCTCCTCACCCAGCCCCACCCCTCCTACCCCCCACCCAGCCCCACCACACCCTCCCCTCCCCACCCTCCTCTCTCCACCCAGCCCGACCCCTCCCATTTTTGGATGCACGACGGACGGACATAATAATCCCCTGTGGGCTGGTGGAACCAGGTAGTTCCTACCAGTAAAATGCAAGGTATCTAAATATGCTTGATATTGACGGGTACTTTGGATTGACATGTCAAAGTCAGTGGTTCTGGGTTCCTCCTTTCTGCTTCTCTTATTAGGGTGCCGCGGTGGCGAGATGTTAACTACCTCGCCTGGCATACAGGATGGTCGTCGGTTCGATCCTGAGCCCTTTGATGCCTGCTGTATATTTGGAGTTGGCATGTTCTCCCCGTGGATTTTTCTCTTGCGTCCTCCGGTTTTCCCCTCCACGTTAAGGATCAACATCACGCGTTTGAGTATTTGGCTGCTATAGATGTCCACACCATAAACCACTTCGTTGGGCTATAATTTGTGGCCAGGTCACTTCTGAAAACTACTTTTATATCTGAGTGGGCCCTACCTGGTACAATAAATAAGTAGTATTTAAAAAAAACTTTTTTTAAACACGTTTTATTGAAATGTACCGTACAAGTAATGGAAGAACTCCACGACTCCAGGAAGTGGCCCCGAAGCTTGCCATAACGTAAGAGACCGTGGTCATTTACGGCCAACGTTAGTTGAGCGTGGACAATTAGACCCAAGCCGAAACATAACATATAAAAAAAATAATGTTTAAAAATGTATTTTTTTATTTTTAATGATAGAATATAGTCTTGTCATCAGTATGACATAAGTATACCAAATTTGCAGTCGATACCACATTGTGAACTTGGTAAAAATTGAGTTACAAGATTTGAGGATACAACAACAGACAGAGTGAGTTAAATAAAAGCGTGTGGTCGACTATTCCACGTTAACCAGATGTCGTGGAAGAGAGAATCCGTCGGGAGGAAAGAGTCTTTGGTATATCGCTGACAATTTGGACACCGAAGGAGGGTGGCAGTTTCCGAAATTAACGAAAACACCGAAGCGAGACGCAGCATGCATAAAAACTCAGTGAATTTCAGCCCCCCCCCAACCCCCCCCCCCCCCCCCGTGTATGACAACGAGAACATCGTTCTATTTCACGGAGTTGGATTGGTGGGAGACTCGTAAGAGGCTTTAGAAAATGAGCGTTGTTCTCTATCTCCCCCACAGCTCCAGATTATTTTTGTGTTCAGCCATCAACCACCGTATTTCAAAAGCGAACTCGCAGGTAAAATAGGCACTCGCGAAGCAAAGGATGAACCCCACACACCGTATATCTGATGAACGGCACGGGACACGCGACAGCGGTGGTAGTAATAATACATATCTAATTTTACACCTCCGCTCCGTGATTGTGATGGTAATGTCGGTGCTGACGTGTTTTGTCTATTTAAGCAGATAATTGTATGCACGATACGGGGAGGGGTGGCCACGAGAGGGATACGCTCGACAATGTACACATACAAAACAAGCAGCAAGTCATTAACATGTGGGCTTATATTAGTGCGAGACGCGTCCAGGGTGACAACACCAAATATATAATCAAAGGACGGAATAGATGAAAGCCATTTGAGGGTTGGAACGGACGGAATCAAATGACGCGGCTTGTACCACGTGGGGGGGCCCGCATCTCCAAATGCGTCCCGCGGTGGATTAGCTGCGAGCAGACGGATCGATGTCGGATGGGTGGGTCGATGTCCCTTTCTTTAACCAGGTGGGATCTCGCCGAGACTCATAACGCCATTGGTTGAGCCCCTTTATTTGGGCACGTTGAGATGACCGCCCATCATCGAGGTCCTTTATTTACGTGGGAAGGCGGCATGATTGCGAGTGGCGCCGTCGAGATTTCGTCTCACGAATCTCGACGGTGAATTGTCACGATAAAAAAGAGGGCATAATGCTACAAGAGTAAAATAAAAAATGATTGCCTCTAGTGTCTGCAGTAAACCCATTACATATAACACGTACGAGTTGAAACACATTGATTCCGACACAAATTAATGCGCGTCCGTGAACTTACGAATCAATATTAATTGATGAATGTATGCAGGGTCGTCCCTGGGGGTGGAGGGGGTGCGGGGTCCACTCGACACCTTCAAACTAACCCGGAAGTATACCATTTGACACTGCGATGTCAAAGCGCGGGGCGCCCCCCAAAGTGTGGGGCGCGGGGCGGTCACCCCCAATTCGCCGTACCCTCTGAATTTACGTATCGTTAAACCTCTACTGAACAATGGAACGGTCGGTGCACTGTGCTCGGACCCGAATTTCCATTCCGGGCCACTGCGAACATCAGTGTCGAGTGAAATCCACCTAACGGATAATAGCCATTGCGATTAAATCTGGTCAAACAACCCCCGTGAACGACGAGGTATGGGAGAGGGACTGCATCAAACATCCAGCACTGGATTGGACGCAAACACATTTTAGCCGTGTTTTGTAAATTGCTTTCAGGTATAGTGAGTGGCCGGTTACATAAACCAAAGTGGAAATGTTCCATTGGCTATTCGAGCTGCATTGTGACACAACAAAGCGATCTTCTCTCTTCGAGATTCACGACTTGATAGATGAAGAAAAAAAACGGTCAAAACGCATTTGCCTCGGAGATTCGCCCCGCTGATTGTTTTGTTGATGCCTCTCCTTCCCCAATTTGATTGCAACTATGCCATCGGCATCGCGTCATGCGACGAGACGACGAGACGAGTCCGTTCGGGAACGCTTTGCTATCGGCAAAACCAGCAAGTCCCCGAATCACCTTCTCAAATCTTCATTTTCGAACGACTATTTTTTTATCCACCCACCAGGGGACGCACTTTCCCACGACTCCCTCTTTTTAACAAACATTTCGTCGCGTGGCTGTCAATGTTTTAATTTCTCAGAGCCAAATGTATCCAAATGACAGTGTCAATACCGTATAATTACAATAACTATTGTTGTGTGTGAAGTCGCCTTAGTAACCGAGCTACCGACTTCAACTTTAAATTTCGATTTAAAGCTTTCGTGACTGCAAGGATTCATATTCTTGGTTCTTTCGGTAAAGTCACGTTAGAAGGGAAATAATAACAAATTTAACAATCAAATTCTCACGTTTAGATTGCAACACAAGCAATCGAAACGTGGTGAGAATTGTATTGTTTTATTCTCACGACGTTTCGATTGCTTGTGTTGCAATCGAAACGTCGTCAGAATTGTATTGTTTTATTTCCCTTTAACTTTAAACTCAACGCGTTTATCAAAAAACGCGTTACTGTCGAACGAGTCGTATTACTTGTGGCCGTGCAGCACTGCCCAACGCAGTATCGTTAAATATTTAGTTTCATCATCAGTGGTTACGCGCGTTAACCCGACTTAACCACGGGTGGCTGAAATGTGGATAGTCGAGTGCTAGATATTAGTCAATAATACCGCTCCTCGAGCTGCCATGAAGAGGAGCCATTGCTCAAAACATCGGACAACTGTAAAAAAAATTCTGTTGTGAGACTGAATAGTGGTGACTTTTTGGGGTGTTTTTTAAATTTAAAAGTTAAAACAAAAGCTGCAACTAAAACACACTCCTTGCAAGGAGATTCACACCCTAGATCTTTCGTGGCCAATGAGGTAAGACACTTAACTGTTTATTCAAGGTCTTTGTGCGTGTTAGACAAAATACCTTGAATTGCGATAACCAATACAGTGAATGCAGTAAACATCGCCACACCGTTAAATCATTTTGCAGCACGATCAGTGAGTGGCAGGACAGCACAATGTCGCATATCCCACTCGCTCGCCGAGGAATGTAAAAAGGTCGGATTCATGAACATCTCCCGAGAATGATGGTTACACCACCACAACAACAACCGCCATTCGCCACTAAGTGGCGGTGACGTCACCACGGCGCTTGTGCCAGGCCATGTGCACCTTGAGGTCACGTGAAGTGTCGAACGCCCGCTGGCAGGAGGTCACGGGGCAGACCCAGGTGCCACGGGTCGACTGACTGAGATGACCACAACACCACCACCACAATTACCGCAGTGGGCGCGAGTGATTCATTGGTCCGGGCGGTTATGTGACAGTTGGAAAGGCGACACGACCATGCAAATATATTTATTTGATAACCATCCCACGTAATATTCCAAAATATGTTCATATGTACCACCATCACCGAGTTACCGTCACCACCAACATACTCATGGCAGGCACAGCAAAGTAACGTTCCAATGTTAATAGGTTTCCCCCTATTTTCTGGCAACAAAACAGGCGTTAAGATGTTAAAACACCAAACTGAAACCTTTTACAAGGAATCATGTCCGCATTAACCACAATGCTTGTGGTCAGAATGCAAACAAAAAACGGACTATTTGTATTCTGACCACAAGCATTCTGGTTAATGCAGGCATGATTCCTTGTAAAAGGTTTCAGTTTGGTGTTTTAACATCTTAACACCTGTTTTGTTGCCAGAAAAAAGGGAAAAAACCCATCATTATATTTTGGTACTGGCAAAGGAGATCCCACGATATAACGTTCCAATGTTTGATATTCATTGCTCTCCGTTTGTTTTTTCTTCTTCCACTTAACAAAGAGGTGACCTCATACTAGCGTGACCTTGCACGAGTTAACTGGTTTAAGGCTATGATGACTGCCCATGAAAGGTGGTGTCAGTGCCACGTTTTAGTTAAGTGTGTTGGATCAACACTGTTGTCGAGGAAATGGTGCTCGAATGATCGAAGCTGTAAGATTATAAGTCAGGAAGATATCATTCACTGGAACCACCAGTGGATCAATGATGTTAAAGGGTCGAAGTTAGAATTCGAGACGAGTACAACTCAACTCCACCACCACTGCTAGCCATATAAAAACTCAGTCCCCACTACCAACAGCAATATTTTTTTACCAGGGTCCCACATACACAGAATTAGAAACGTGGGGCACAGGACACCTGATAATTGCAAACATGTAACACAATGATCACAGACAGCTCTTATACCTACTCTTTGCTTCTTTCGGTAAAGTCACGTAGGTGAAAAAAAATGTTTTCTTGCTGTGGTTGTCACACCTGATGATGATTGCTTGTGTTGCAATCGAAACGTCGTGATTTATTCATATTCTTTATTTTATTTTGTATTTTTTCACCTACGTGACTTCACCGAAAGAACCAAAGAGCATGGATCCTTGCAGTCACGAAAACTTCAAATCTAGAATGAGCTCTTATACACGTGCATAAAATAAAAAATAAACAATCCCATTCCACTGCCGCGTCAACTGCGCCTGCATTGCTCGCGTCATTCCGTTACCGCGGATGTCACCCGTATTCTCCATGCCTCTCTACCCGGTTTCTCTCAACAACAGCCACACACTAAGCCGGTCTAAGGGGGGTTGGAATGTAGATTGGACTAGCCGTACTGCCTCGATAGTGTACCACCTGCCATTGGTCAAACAAATAAACAACAAAACAATACAAGCGAATTAAGTGACCGCCATTGACAGTGCCGTACAATCACACTGCCCTGTGACAAAACATCGCTTAGCAGGCCACCGAGTTCTCGGGAAATGGACAATTAAGACGATTTTTTTATTCTGCAACCTAAACCGGCGTTGGCAGGCGTATCACGTGATCAAAGGCCGCTGCTGCCCCGTGGCACGACTGCACATCAAAAGAGCCGGCGGCGAACTGTCGCTTGTCCTCTGGAGGGTGTACACAGATGAGGGTGCAGCGCTGCAATTGCCTGCCCATGCCACTGCAGGCGGAAGGGCCTCTGCGACATGGAGCTCTTTGAGAAGCCATCGTCGCGGGTAGCTTGGCCTCCACTTCGGTGCTGGCAAGCGATTTTTTTTACGTTGCATAATGAACGGGATACAGCGGATCCATTCATTTGTCCTGTCGATCGCATCCGGAGTGGCGAGCCCATTTTATACTGCTGGCTGCACAGAGGCGGTTGGGGGAGTTGGGTTTAAGACACTTGTCCCCCGTTGTTTCATGCTTCGATTACGGCCACGGGAACATCTAATAGGGCGACCCCTGTAGGTTGCAAGTCCAGTGCGCCGACTGTCACCGGTCACCCCGCCCTCGGCAGCGTCCATGAGGCTGCGAAGGGCAGTGCAATCTATTACGATCTATCGTGGAGGAGGCTCGTGAAGGACGCTGCCACTGGTCATTTGGAGGCAGTCGCCCTCCAAAAACAATGGAGGGCAGAGGAGCGACGCTCACAACGATGAGCGGGAGCGCCGGGTGGATAAAATGGCACAGTTGGGGGCACAGGTGGTGCATCTGCCAGTCGTCATCTCAGTCAGCCAACCCATGGCACCTGGGTCTGTCCCGTGACCTCCTGCCAGCGAGCCTTTGACACTTCACGTGGCCTTAAAGTGCACCTGGCCTGGCACAGGCGCCGTGGTGACGTCGCCGTCACTTAGTGGCGAATCGTGGGTATTGGTAATCTATCAGAGAAGGCAGCTGCAGTGTGGTGACAGCTGCATGAGTCATGTCAACATTCACCCATGGATAGAACAGCTGCCCCATTCATTATGCGACATTTACAAACATTGCACTGCCATAGGTTACAGAATTGTTGCAAGTCTCTAAATCTTATTCAGTATTGTTCAGAAGAATGTCTTTTGTCGACTACTATACGGTCAACTGCCGATTCTGGGGTAAAGCAGCGGTGACTCAGATAAAACAAAAGTGGAGATGATGCAAAACATTTGTGAATTAGATAAAAAATGGTGTAAATATAACGCGTAGGCTTTATTATGATTAATAATTGTGGCCAGAAAAAAATTCTGGTAACTGCCTGGTGATGCTAGACATGACTGTCTGTGAAAACTGCGCAACCCAATTGTTAAATATTGTCAGATTTCTCTCCAACACCACTGGAGGTGCTGCCGAAGCGAAAATAAGTTGGCACGTTTGGTCACGCGACGTCTTTATTAATTGGCTGCGTTGGGTGGAGGAGGGTTCACGACGCACATTTTACTCACGCAGTGATCCGACCCAAAAATCAACTGTGAATCTTAAAAGGACGTTGACGATCTTTTTCCTAGAACACGTAATCGCCATTGGAACCTCATTTGCCAGTAAAAAATATGATAATTGTTTTTGTACCCTTCTCTCTGGCAACAAAACTGACACCTTTTTTACAAGGAGTCATGTTTGCATAGACCACAATACCTGCAGTCATAATGCAAACAAAAAACATAACTTTGATAATGTATGCACTGTCCTTGAAGTCGAGTGTGGACCAATCAACTTCAAGGACAGTGCATACATTATCAGAGTTATGTTTTTTGTTTGCATTATGACTGCAGGTATTGTGGTCTATGCAAACATGACTCCTTGTAAAAAAGGTGCCAGTTTTGTTGCCAGATAAAAGGGTAAAAAAACAATTATCAACACGTAATCGGTTTGATAGCTTATTAAAGTCATCGGCTTGCTTGGCCGGCACGTTTATGGTCACGTGAGCAACCGAGTCACCAACCCTCGACGAGTGAGGAGCAGCGAATAAAATTAACCTCGCCCCCTCGATTACTCTGCCACCGGGTTAACCTGCGCAAGCCGGCACACGCACAATCGACAGTTCTTCTTCTTCCGTATGGCTGCTGATGTAGATGCGGAGCAACAACAACGATTTCACATTGAGGTGGTCAAAGCCAGATAATCGGCGTCAGGAGCAGCGGAGTGTATCGCCGTGACGTCTCCTTTGTATTTGTGGGTCGCGAGTCGCGTCGTTGTACATTGTGCGGTCAGTTAACTCGACTGTGCATGAGTGTTGTTTCCTGTTTTGGCGGTGTTAACGATGAAGATGGCCTTTCATCACCACGCGTCAACCGCAATCCGGTCACAAAACGGCGACGAGATGAGCCCGGGCCTCTTGCCGGCACAGGCAACGGTGACGTCGTCGTGGTAACTGGGCGACTCACGCATCGGCCTTGCCGTCCACCGCCTCGTAAACCTCGAAGTGGAAACGGAATCCCTCGTTCTCGTGCATTCCCTCGGGAACGCCAGGAAACCTGCACACGTGAGCAGAAACCATCCCCCCCCCACACACACGGGTGAAGAGCGGGACGGACACGGCGCGGACAAACATCCCCAACGCTCACCGTGGCCTTCGATGTTGCGCCGCGTGTCGTTCGGCAAGAAGAAGAAGAAGCGGCTCCCGGCACGTGGAGCCATTGTGATTGTTGTCAGCAATCTAACGATCAGGCACGGAATGATTTATCCCCAAGGCAGGGACCGGAGAGACGCCGGCACAGACAAAACAACAGAGGATTCTTCTGCTGCGGTGCTTCCCTGTCCTGCCGGCCATACAAACCCACCATTTATAGCAACCCGTAATGCAGAGTGATCATCCTTCAGAGTGGTCATTGCGCAGGCCCAAGCCTGTTTCAATAGCTTCCATAGATCTGATGATCCCATCACACTCCGGGTGATTAGGTGACGGGGCCGCAGAAAAATAACCGAACGTAAAATAAATAAAAACGCGGGCAACGTGTTTGCCCGCGTTTTGTGTCAGCGAGCACCTATTTTGACGGCACCACAACACAAGCGGTCGATTGAGACCGGCACAATTTTTTTTATCACAACCGGCAACAGCATCACGTTCCCGACAGCGGAGCAACCGATTTCAGTCTGAGTCGACCTAGCGGAGAGTCTAAGCCAAATTTAGATAACCCCCGCCCCCCCACACACAGCAGGACAGCTCGCACGCACGCGCATGCATTAATACGCGTGCGCAGGGCGCGTACGTCAATAGCCGGCTATTTATAACCCCATGAATATTACACCTGCACCCAGCGCGCATGTACCCGCGAGTGTGGGCACGTGTGCGTTTAGCGCACGCGTGTGCATCGCTGTACGCAGGGCATGTGCGTGGTATGTGGTGTGTGTTTAGAGCATTTATAATGGGTGTAAATAACATCAAGGGTGTGACGACGCATAGAGACCCACAGACAGAAAACGGAGTCTTGAGGCTCACGATGCTACGCAACTAAATCGCGTGTACGTGCATATTAATTTGTGTGTAAATAATATAAGTGTAGACGTGGTAAATATGTGTTTGCGTAAATGTAACTATACGTGTGTGTATATATGAGTATGTATGAATGCCACAAGTGTCATAATTCATGAATTAAATCGTTAAAACATATTCTTACACTCATGATGATACATGCATGAATCGTGCACGTAAACGTCAATAATTCATGATGTATGAGAATAATATGCTGCTACGTTTAGGATAACTAAGCTCAGTAAAACCGTGCAAGTGACACGGATCATCATACAAGTAATGTCAACGCGACAGCAACAATGAGACAGATAAGAATCAATTGTTGAACCGTAGCAGGACCCCAAATTTAAACCGCGTGCTGATAGAATACAACGGATTGATACTCCGTCGTACACGTTACGTGTATGTATACGCTTATGACCAAATCACTCTGAACGCATCACATCTCGGAATACAGCATAAGCGTTGTACTGTACTCCCATGCTCCCGCACGTATGCTGCCCCGCCAGGGCTGGTGTGGGGCCCGGAGCAAACTCCACCGTGTTGGCCCGACGCCGTCAAACTTAACCGGAAGTGTCGTGTCCGGCTCTGCTCCCCGCCTTCATCAACGCGCACTCTGACCGGAGTGGAGACGAATTGTCGAGCAACCCCCCCAAGCCCCGCGTGGCGTGGGAAGGCCCTCATTCCAACAGTGGATTGACATGTACTGTACAAGTATGCAGTCTGCATACAGTATATGCAAGCCAAAGCGATGCTTTCCGGATTCGAGATCATCAAAATCCGAAAAGAAACCCCCCATATCTTCTTGGTTCTTGCGGTAAAGTCACGTAGAAGGGAAATAATAAAATAATAAAAATAAAACATAATACAATTCTCACGACGTTTCGGCCACAACGCAAGCAGCCGTCCTCAGGTGAAGAACAGGTCTGTCGGAAAGACAGCGTCTGACAGACCTGTTCTTCACCTGAGGACGGCTGCTTGCGTTGTGGCCGAAACGTCGTGAGAATTATTTTATTATGTTTGATTTTTATTACTTTATTATTTCCCTTCTACGTGACTTTACCGAAAGAACCAAGAAGATGAATCCCTGCAGTCACGGAAGCTTTAAATCGAAATTTAAACCCCCCATAATTGTACCTAGAGATATACATTTTTAAACGATCCAGAAAACTTGTTGTTTCAGATTGATCGGAAAAAAATCGCGGCAAAGGAAATGACATCACTCATATTACGTCACCTCTCTGCTTTTCCCACCAAAGGTCCCGTCAAGTCTTATCGGGGTGATGTCAATTTCGTTTGCCAAGAGGACGCATTTAATTTACTACGTGCACGATCGTAAATTCTGAAGAAGAGGGAAAAAAAATGACAATCAGAAAGCTGACCTTACAAATCCGAACACCACGTTTTTTATCCGAATCCCGAGTGTGTGCACACACACACACACACAGGTACGGTATGATCCGTAAATACACATGTAGCGTGCCCCCCGGCGTGTTCGTGTCACCCTTTGGGTTGTTTAATTGTAATTGGAATTAATAGACAATTCTTTTTTAGCAAAGTACGCTCTTTCTTCGCCCAAGCAATTAATAACCGCACATTTATGCCGCACAACAATAAATGAGCAAGCCTGGCATTTGCCTTTCAATTTAATCGGAGACGATGGTGGGGGAGAAAGTGCAGCAACGGCACTAATCTGCAGCCCGAATCACGTTATATATATAAAAAAAAAGGAAGGTGAAGATTCATGAAAAAAAAACATAGGTATCAAAGTTACAGAAGAACACCGCTTTCCACGCCGGCAACATTCACGACGCCCTGCTGGGATGCTGCCGACCTCCGCAGCTCGAGTGCAGCTTCACCAAAACGTAATGACGGGCTTGTTTTTTTAAATCCTTTATATTAAGTTCGCTTGCTTGCTTAGGACCGTGCAAATCTTTCGGTCGTTTTTTAACCCACTTCCCGTGATCCAATCGAGCTGACATTTTGCACACAGACTCGTTGTGCGTGACAATGAATTTTCGTGAATTTTTTTCCCCAAAATTTTACACTGTTTAGGGAAAATGTTTTTTTATATTTATTTACCAATTGGTTAATGCTGGCACACAATCATCTGACCCATAGGTGGCAGCCATCTCAAGCCAGAGGACGAGAGGACTCTAGCCGCCCCGATGCCACGCATATAAAGGATTTATAGTGAAAAACTTTGTTTTTACGGGTTAATTTTTTTTGGTTTAAACAAATTGTACCGATCGATACTTGTACAGTCTTTTTATTATTATTTTTTATCTACGTGGCTTTACCGAAAGAACCGAAGAAAAATCAGCGGTTGTCCTGCTGTGTCGGTTCCGCCTGATGACGGTCGCTTGTGTTCCGATCGAAACATCGTGATTTATTTCATTTTATTTCTACCTACGTGACTTTACCGAAATAACCAAAGAGTATGGACCCAAAGAATACTTGTACAGCCCTTTTGTCCGATCCCCTGCTGGAAGACAGCGTCTCCACACGGGGCGGGCTCTGGGTGATATTTAGCCCCTGCTGCTCAGTGCAGGCTGGAGAAGGCAGGGAGTGTAGATTAGGGGGCAGAGTACAACAATGCATTTCGCTGCATTGCCAACCAGAGGGCCTACGACAGCCAGTGTGTGAACGGTCATCAACCCATCCAAATACTAGCCAGGCTCAACTCGTGCTTATCTTCGGAGACCTCATAAATTGAGCACAGTCCGGGCGATTACAAAAAGCTTCCGGGGGGAACAGAGAAATATAATAAATGGCGTTGATGCGTAATTAAATCAAGGCAAACAACAACAACAATAAGCAGGAGCAGCGTGCCACGTCGATCGCTTAACACGGCACGGCAGAGAGCATGCGAGCTCGTGAGTTAAACGGGGAGATGAGAGAGGTAATCCGGATGGGGGGGGAGGGAGGGGAGAAAGAGGAGAGAGAGCAGGGCACAGGAGAAACTAGGCTTCGACGGGGGAATGAAAATTTAATTATCGCCAGCTCCCTTTGTGATTCGTGTCGTCTAAATTTAGCCTTCCTCGTGCAGCCACTTCCTTGCTTGTCCACCCGCAACCATCCCCCTCCCTCCCTCCCCCCTACCTCACACCACCACCCCCTCCGCCACCCCACCTTGCCGTCTTTATCTCCCAGAAGCCGAGACAGCCGGGTCAACCTCCACCCCCCCCCCCCGCTCTGCTGCTGTAAATGTCTCGGCACCTCTGCGCTGCAGAACGCTCGACAGAAATGTCACGCGAGCGGGGACTGTAGCCGCTGCGAGGAGGCTGGGTGGCTCTGTAGGAGCAGGCACCGTGGTTCGTGAACCAGACACAGGTTCGTGATTAAACCGGGTTCTCAGGTGTAGAGCGGAGGTGAGAGTATTGGCCAGGTCACTATTGACATACACAGAGATCTCCATATAAAAAAAAGATCTCCCGTAGAGTCTAAGCAGACTGTTGGGGCAAGTGCCGTTAAGCGACCAGCACCTATGAAGGCCGGCACAGCACACGAGGGGGTTGGTGGCCAGCACCACGCCCGGCCGCCTTTGTCTCCCCATTGGCGATGTATACACACCACACCATGTACTCATCTGAGGCTGAGTCGACCTAGGGGAGGCCCAGGACCAGTTCAAATATTTGCCAGTTATTCATCGTGAGCGGGAATCAAACTTGGGTCGCCGGGTTCGTAGCGCAATGCACTAACCTGCTACACCACCGCTCCCCATTCAGAGACCCCCCCCCATCAACTCACGTAGAGACCCATACACCTGCCCAGAGACCCATAGACCGGCATAGACCAGGGTTGTAATTAAACTGGGGTTTTTGAGTGGAAAGAATTGATGGTTTTGGCCTGGTTTTCCACTGAGTGCACGGAACAATCCTCAATAAAAAAAATTCACTTCAGTATAATTCTTCTGGAAATGGAAATAAATAAACTGTATTTGACATTTGATGCACACTCTTTTGCAGGGCATATAATAGCTGTGCCCCCAGTGTGGATAGAGAGGTCAATTTAAGTGACGTCAGATGTAGTTCTGGGACATCAACTTTCCAGGATGTTACCTCGCATGGGGTGTGGTATACTGCGAAATGCCGGAGCTCTTGATACCAAAAGCAAACAACGTGGAATATATTTTTTGGGGGGGGGAATATAAATTAAAAATTTTCTGATTACAAACACCACCTCTGGCATTCACTAATGCTACCTAATAACAAACAAATATAACGGAGACATTAAAGCAGCAAGTAGGAAGTCAAAAATTTTGAAAATTGCAAATAGTAACGCTTAGAGATCAAGATGAAACTGTAACACATGACAAGAGAATCATGAAACAAGTAGAAGAAATATACGCAGATCTTTAAAGGCAACAAAAGTCACATACCTCAGAACACCAAAACACATATCAGGTGAGCAGCGCGATTTTTCAGATGTCACATGTGAAGGGGTAATCACTGCCCTTCACAGTACGACAAAGTGTAAAAGCTGCCAGAATCAATGAGATTATTAAATAAAATTATTACACAGACGTCCAACAAAAGGGAGTAAAGTGGCGGCATAGCGTTATGAATCAGAATGTTTTCCATCCGGTGAAACGCGTTTCATCACCAGATGACGCTTTCCAAAATCATTCCATCCAGTTCCCGCCATCTCTTCCGTCAATTTGACTCTGGCCCGCCCTCAACAATCACCCGATGGCGCGGGATCTCGTTTAACGCGCTAGAGACGCGCGCTGCTGAAAAGTGCCGCGTCAATGCGAAAAACGCGTACGGCGAAAACAAGTTTCCCCATAAATAGTACGACGATAAAGTTTGGCGAGATACGATGTACGCACGCACGCAATGAGATGGCAGAAGAACTAAGGGTACACGCTGCCGCATACCGTATCACTCCGCGTACTGCATCGTACCACTCGGCCGCGCAGCTCAAGAAAGTATTTTGTCGTCGATCACTCAGAAACCGCGTTGCAACGGTGCGCGTTCCGCGTTGCAACGGTGCGCGTTCCGCGTTGTTACGGTGCGCGTTCCGTGAGTGTTAGAATGGTTTTTATTTAAGTTATCTAAATGTTGGGCCATCATATGTGCTTTTATTAAATGTTTGTTCAAATGATTGGCTCCTAATTAGGGTTTATCATCCCAACAATCATCATCTTCATTCGTCATCGTCATCGACAGGAATTGTAAATCATTATCACTGCCATCAATTTATCAATCATCATTATCACTGCCACCACCACTACCACTGTCATCATCAATCACCACCATCATCCCTCTCGTGGTCTCTAAAACGAGCACCGATTGGTGACACTACATCACTTGGCGCAGGGTCAATAAATGGTGCTCATCTTACGGAACAATATGACCGGCTCCCGTCACGGGAACGTTGAATTTCCAGCACTGGCTCACTGCCTCCAATGGGAGGGCCCGCACCACCCAATTTTTGAGACACTCATTCGGGCCCTGGAGAAGACGCCGTGACATTTCCGTTGGCGAGGACGCCCACGCACGCACGTACGCAGCCACCCACCCCGACAGGAGCTTGAACTTGTCAACATCGATGTCTGGGAAGAAGGCGTCAGCCTCCATTGTCTGCAAGACACGCGTGATGAAGAGGCGTCTGCACGCACTGTGCTCCATGGCCTCCTACGCGGGAGTGGAGCGGGGTGGGGGGTAGACGGGGGGGGGGGGGATTGAAGGGGGGAGGAAGGGGAGGAGAGAGGGCAGGAGAGCGGTGTAAATACGGACACGGCGGCGTTAGCCACACAACGGCAAACAAACGGCTAACGATCGGAGGATAGAGCCATTAACATTCTGCGCGGGCTCCACCTTCGTTTGTCCCAGCCGTGAAATGACTTAACCGTGGTGTACGTTACAGACTGCAGTATAGAGAGTAGCTTATCAAGGGCTCTCCAGAGCTCCCTCTAGGCGTGGCCATTCTGCCAGCAGCGGCGTGAGTGAGCAATTGCAGGGCTGCACATTTACATTTTAGCCGCTGTCGGTGGTCGCCGAATGTGTGCTCGCGAGTACAAGTCGCGAGTGAGGTCATCACAGCACCACTGTAACGATCGCCACCACATCGATCATGGCACAGCGAATGTGCCCTCGCCGCTCGTTGCGGAGGTAATGCGGTTCAAAACTGCGGGTGATACAAGCGTGGATACGTGCAGTCTGCTTCACAACGTACGTTAAAGATCCCTTAACGTCATTAAAAGGAGGCCATCATGTACTGGCGTCAAGATTTAAATTTGGCAATGTTTTTTTTTTTAAGAATGACTCTTAAATGACTATTGGGAAATCCGACTGAGAAAGCTTGGCAGGATTATCCTGAAAGAAAGTCTTGGGACTCCTGTGAGGCTTTCCTGGGTAAAAAAAGCAGAATAATACAAATAATCATCATTAGGCATGCACAACAATTCACCCCGTGGTTCCATTGAAGAATGTTTTGCCTTTTATTTGCACGGCCTTTGTTCTGTCTCATCTGTCGAGTTTACTTTGTTCCATTATCCTAAATAAACATTCGCGAAGAATTTAGCATTACTCGCAAATAATCGACGCATTCAAGAATATTAACACGATTGAGATGTTTAATTACAATCCACACAAGGTTTCCAAAACTGCTGTACCGACACAATCCCGATTATTTGTGATGTCTACGTTACAGATAGGGTAGTGGGGTCAATGTTTGGCACGAATTCTGCGGTGAGCTGCTCACATTATTCACAATGATAATGGCGCTTAAGACTGCTTGTTCACGTGTATAAACTTACAAGCAATACACGGACTCATTGTGTGCAGCGTGTGAATGTGGGTGGGTGTATATGCACGTTTGTGGGTGTGTAGCGGTTAGCGCGCTGCCCTACGAACCTGGCGATCAGGTTTTGATTCCCGTTCACGGCCAACCATAACGATTATCTGAACCGGTCCTGGGCCTCCCCTAGGTCGACTCAACCTCAAATGAGTAACTGGTGGGATGTGTAAACATCGTCACTAGGGAGACAAAGGCGGCCGGGCGTGGTGTTGGCCACCCACCCCCTCGTGTGCCGGGCTGGCCTTCAGATGTGCTCGCTAACAGCACTTGCCCCAACAGTATGTTAAGATTATACAGGGGATCTTTGTTTTGTGTGCGAGTTTGTTGGTGGGGGGGGGTGAGAGCGGTGGCGCAGTGGTTAGCGTCCTGTGCTACGAACCCGGCGACCCGATTTCGATTTCTGCTCATGGCCAACAAGAGTGACGATTATCTGTACCAACCTTCTACCTCCCCTAATTCTGAGTACCTGGGGTATAAACGGCAGCATTGGGAAGTGAAATGCGGCAATGTATAGTGCTGAACACATCACCCCCTGGTGCTTTGTGCCAGACTGAATGGGCGCTCGCGAACATTTGATCCAACGGTCTGTATGGCTACACGGGATGTGTGTGATTATGTATGTATGTACGTGTGCATGTATGCAAACATATATAAGTAAAGTGCAATTGCATGCATTATTAATTCATTGTTTGGTTCGTCAGGGGTGCCAGGAGGGGAAATTAATTGGGAATGCGGTCGGCTGTGATTGTGCGAGTCTCCTGTGTCGAGGTGGAAGAAAGGAGTCTTAAGACAGTGACAGCCTCCTCACATCAACGTGCGATCGTCACAAACACTTTGCCGGGTAAATAAAATAAATAATATCTCACAATTGAACCCTTTTAACGCCACGGGGATGGAGTGATGGCCCAGCAGTAGCGCGCTGCGCCACCGTGAACCCCGGTGACCGAGTTTGATTCTCATCTTTTCTTAACGTAATTTATATAGCGCCTTAACCAATGAGTGATAGCCATATCGTGAGAGCGCGGAGAGGGGACAGTAACGGAGGGTGGTGGTTATGAGGAGGAGATTAAGGCGTCACAGGGTGAGCTCGGGAACAATAAGCGAGTTTCGAGTGAGGAGTGGAAACTAGTGAGCGAAGTTGACTGCTTAATGCAGAGGGGGAAGTTAGTTCCAGTGAAGGGGGTGAGATAGCCAAGATTGAGAACGTAGAGGGCGTGATGCAGAGGTCGCAACCGGGTACCCGATACCCGTACCCTACTCAATACCCGGCTACCCGTACCCGGCCGGGTACGGGTAGCCGGGTAGCCGTTTGGGACCCTGGTGCAGCCGGGTACGGGTACGGGTAGGCCGTGAGTCACTGGTGAGTAGCCATTTGTCACTCATTTCGGGTAGGGTACGGGTAGGGAACGGCTACCCGTACCCGGCCGGGTACGGGTACCCATTTGCGACCCTGGTGCGGCCGGGTACGGGTAAGGAATCAAAACCCGTTTGCGACCTCTGGCGTGATGGCACACAGAATTCCGTGCATAGTTTATGTCGCTGGGCAGCGATATCCGAACCGGTCCAGTGCACTGACAAGTGCGGTGAAGTATGGTAAAATAAAAAAACCTCCAAGACCAACATGGCGTCGGAAGCTCTTCTTCCATCTTTAGGACTGAAAAACGGTGGTTCTTGTAGACAGCAAAACATCTAAAAAAATATATATTTTTAAAGATACTGCACATTCAATTATTGAGGAAAAAAAATACCAACGGCTGAGCAATTAAAAGGGCATGACTCCAAGTAGAATTGCTAATGACGGGACGGCCAAAATGCCGTATCTGTGCAATTTAGCGGAGGAATCTGCCGCCTGCGACGGGGGAATATGCAAATGTGGAGACCACACGGTGAACCATCGTGATCCTCGGTTAAATTCAGCGGAGACAATCCGGTCAGCTTCCCCAGAGAACTGCGCTTTGCCTGTCAGACCTGGACACGGGAGTTACACAAAGCAATTCGATATGTTGGGATGTGATTGTGAACGTCGAAGGGTCTGCCTGCTCAAATGATTGCGGGACAGGTCTCGTCTGTTGTGTAGGCGGCCGTGAGCGGGAAATGAAGGAGTCGCCTAATTATGGCTGTGGTGAAGTACGAGACTAAGTCTGTCAAACCCACGGCACCTGGGTCTGTCCCGTGACATCCTGTCAGTGAGCCTTCGACACTTCACGTGGCCTCAAAGTGCACGTGGCCTGGCACAGGCGCCGTGGTGACGTCACCGCCACTTTGTGGCGAATGGCGGATGCTGTTGTTGTTAACTAAGGCTTTCCTGGGTCAACAATCATAATAAAAATAGGTGGACAGAGATGTGTACGTGATGGAAACATGGATTACTGTGGCCGAATCCAAAACCATGACTTCTATTCCACCCCGCTGACTTGTGTTATCGACGCACTGCATGAATTTTATCCGCGTTATGAATCATGATTATTAATATTGCAGTGACTTCAGTAAACTCAACCACCGCTGGGAAAAATGTGTGACACGGTCTAATAGAGCTCGGCTCTCCGATTATCAAGTAACAGATTACCAATTACATTTGATTGACTAATCGGATAACGATGAAATAAAAGTCTAATCCCTGTCCCCACGTGTGTCGCTGAACGGGAGGTGATGTTCGGGGCTTTGGTGACATCATTGACACTCATCTGCCACGTCGCATTGGCAGCGCCACGTAGGGAGTTTTTTTTGCCTTCAACAAGCAGGATGTGAAAACTCATTTCTTTCAAACTGCTTTTTTTGTGCGTCCTTCCCCCGCACCTCCGATCAGCATGGTTGGCTACGTACGGTGCGAAAGCAGTTCAACATACATACGTAGCTGCCATTCAAAGGGGCCCGAGTGATGGATAACAAAGTGAACGTTGCCGATTATTCTATTCCATCGACATATCATCCTGGCTCTTTTGGCTAGACACTTCAAGCACCAACATCTTGACCAAGTGTCGTTGGTTCATGGCCCTTTCTTCGCGATCGAGGGAAACCAAACGTGTTGACAACCACCTTGCAGCCAACATCCGAAACACGGAGATCTTGCAAAGAATGGATCTACAATATCCTAACTTCATGTCGCCAGCACAGGGTGGTGCACTGCTCACTGAGAGAGTCCCACGCGGACACGTTTTCTCTTTTCGCGACGCAAAGCCGTAATCGGATTACATTTGGGGAAAATGACCCCAAAAAATGGATAATAAATGAGAACATTAAACGGCATTGTCATGCTCACGACGCTGGAGCTGGTGGCTGTAAAATCCATCCGGCAACGCTAATTAGCACGATTTAATGGCGCAGGAAATAATGACTCCTCGCTAACGAGGACAGGGTGGGGTGAGGGGGCTTTGGTGGGGGGGGGGAAGGACTGGCGGGGCCGACTTGCTTTGCTTTGCTCTCCCATCATTAATTAGACGGAGCGATCGTACGCGCGGCCCGACCGTTGAGATTTATGCCCAGCCCGAGATATCGCCGGAGCACATTAATGACCGTCCCTGGACCCTACGTGAGCAGGTGCACGAGCGAGCTCTAGAGGGATTCTGCGGAAGGGGAGATCGTTCTGGAAGGAAGTGGAAAACGCATAGTTCATTTTGTTCTTTATTTTATTAACGCCGTTTTAAAATAACCTGTTCTGAAAATAAAGGGCCCTGTGAGGATTAAGATGGATGAAGGCCCAAGCCTGGTGTTTAACTGAGGTTGGGTTCAGCCGGCAACATTGAGATCCTGGGTTCGGAGTCATGTTTCAGCCGCCAAACTGCGCTTAAACCAGGTTCTCAAGCGTAGCAAGTTGCTGGTCTTAGCCGGGACATCAATAACTCGCACAGAGACACACAGACTCGCACAGTGACTTGCAGACTTAGAGACTAAATTGTGATTAAACTGGATCCCAGTCTAGCAAGTTTATGGGTCTCATTTCAGTCAAAAATGGCCGCGTGAAAAAAAGCTATCAAGTTAAATTTGGCTTTAAACTTAATTTGGCAAAATCCAGCTCTGAGAATAAAAAACATCAGTTTGCCTGTCATGTAACGAGAATGACTCACTGTGGCAGGGCAGGTAGGATAATTCCGCCCCCTAGTGTGGATGAGGGGTCCAGATAATGCTGTTGGTGGTAGTGGTTATATAATAATATAGTGCTGATAGTAATGATGTGGCATTAGTGGTGGTGATAATAGTGTTGTGGTGGTGGCAATAGTAATGATGGTGTGCTGGTCACATCACCGTCAAGCAGTGATAAATGGTGGTTGTTGTTGAAGGTGATGGCAGTATTCATGGTGATGGTGACATTCGAGGCAGGATTATTCGTGAAACCGGTAATAGTGATGACAGAGTAGACCTTGGTCGGGATACGAACCGACACCCTCACAGCAAGGGGAGCCTCGGAGATTAACCAACAGAACTCTACCCGGAGTTGCCGATTAAAAGAGACGTACGACATATAATATCACCGCATAAAGGACAACAACCACGTTATGAAAAAACACGAAAAAAACCCAAATAACAAACATATGTTACAAGAAACACCCATGAAAATGCCAAAATACTCGTACAAAAGCTTCCCAGGGTATGGGAGAATGTGCACTGCAGAGATGTAATTTAATTAAATTTTTTCCTTTCTTAGTCTCACTTCCACCACCGCCACCAGCCCGTCAGTGCCCCCTGATGAATGGGCATTGGGGCAGCAAGACGAGTTAGGCTTTTGGTTTTTAATCAAAATCTTGAGCCACAGAACCAACAAACGGAGGCGGTGAAATGAAATCATCCGCGTGTGCTGATGGTTCCATAAGGAGAAAGAGGGTGGAGGGAAAATAAAGACAGGGAAAGTTTGCACAAGGCCACGATCAAACACACGATACCGTCGCTCTAATTTTAATTCTTTCTCTACCGCCCGGGTAATTTTAATTTCCACGGTCAACTTGGTCTGGAATAATGCCCTGAATATTATTCCGCTTTTCCACTGGAGGCCCAGCCAGGCGGGCACGGCTCAGGATGCACCAGGTTGATTTGGTTTTTCTACTGCAGAAGGCGAGTCGTGCCGCTGGCGTTACACGGCAGTGAGTGAGTCGAGACGCACGTAGGTGACACAGTGGCACCGTTGCAGGCAGTGCACCACCCCGTGTAAGAGAACGCCCGATGGATAGAGATATCACAGAACTGCTTCCGACTTCCCTTCAAGTGTCCTCCCATCCACTCGGGGTGCCACACTTTCCCAAGCACCACCCTGTTAGAGAGAAATGTACATGACTGGCAGTCAAACGAAATATATTTTCTTAAATCGTAATGGTCAAAGGTCGAAATATTTCCCGAATTCAACGATAACGACGGCTCTCGCGTGCAGTCGTTGGTGACGAGGTTGAGACCATCAACCCTCCGCACTTGAATACCTCGTTTAAACTGAGCGATTAAACGAGGTACTTGTTCAACGGAGCGAATGGCACTGCCTTAGGAACGTGGAATTTACACCTCTGACACGCCTGAATTGATCTAAAAAAGTAAAAGCCTCGTCCGAATGTGACGATTGCCCTGCCCCCACAAATCGCACGCGCTCCCTTCCCCCGCTCGTCCCCTCTTCCTTCCCTACAAAACAGGGAAAAAAATAATGAAAGAAAAAAACCCACGGACAATAAACTGAGCTCTTCTGAAAAAATAATTACACCCGGTGGGAGCGAGATGTGGCCATGAAAACGTGACGGTGGTATGCACCGGTTACCCTCGTTACCACAGTAACATTAAACGGCTTCCTCGCAGCAACAGCGTCTCTCCATACTCTTCCTCATCCTCCCTTATCCTCTTCCTCATTCCTCGCATCCTCAGAGACACCATATCCCTTCCTCGTCCTCCTCACAGACCCCGTATCCACCTCCTTCTACTCGTCAAACACACCATATCCCATCTTACTCCTCTTCATACTCTTAACCATGACACCTCCTCATCCTCTTCTGGCATCACCTCACCACCAGCAGCCCCTGTCCACTGTCCTTCTTCGACGGTCCTCACACCACCTCACGACGGACCCCGTATTCTACTTCTCTCACCACTGTCCTGTCTAAGTTTGTGGGACGCAATGCACATGCCTCCATGCGCACCGTTCCTCACTTGCGTAGCTTTCGCCAGGATTTGCCAACGGAAGGGTTGGCAATTTTCGATGCCCCAGAAACGCGGTCTGCCATCATTTTGTGGTACCTGCGGCCTGGAAGCTCTCTCACCTCAGCCTTAGAATGACCCAACCAACAGACCTCCATCTCCTTCGATCAAAACCCCCAGCCCCTACCAATGAATGGAGGCTGATGATGGAGGGAGTGTAAGGCATGGGAGGAGGCAGAGGAGACGTACAGGGGGAGTGGAGGACGAGAGGTGCTGGAGGAGATCAGAGGACATGGAAGAGATGGCACGTGGTGGAAGTGATGGGAGATGGTGGTTGCGGTGATGGGAGGTGGATGAGATGGATACCTCTGTCGCTCACACTTGTTGACATCATTTGGAGTTGGCCCACACGCTTCCCATACTTATTCATGCATCTGCTCGACGTTCGTGATCCGTAATGCATCGCAAATTTACGTAAACGGTGCGAGCGGAGTAATTTAACGAAAAACGCCCATTGTCAAATTAATAGAATGGCATCATAAAACGATGCCATGAACTGCTGTAGTCAAATCAAGAGATAGCCCTGACTCAACACACTATCAACACAGTGGCTTCACCGCATCTTATCATCCAGTATATTTATACAATTTAGCTACGACAGCTGGAAAAAGCCACATGAAGTGCAAAATAAAATAGAAATCATATTTTTAGAGTGCAATCATCATTAACGGGCCTGAGCCCATCAACATACGATACTCGAGAACCCGGTTTAATCGGGTTCTCGAGTTCTGGCGCAGAACCACTTACGAATCACTTCAATCGGATTGAATCCACACTTGTGTGTCAAGCCGGTAATATGCCCTGCATCGAGTGTTTGTCACATATCAATCAAACTTTAAAACATTTCAGTCCTCAGAACTGGAATTGACCACATTTGCTAACAAACCAAATTATGTATTTTGTTTCTTCATGCAGACCTTTGTGGTGGCCGGGCTAACACCATCAACTCACTGCACTCGAGAATTCGGTTTAACCGCAGTGCTCGACTCGGTGTCTCCAACGCGAACCACCCGACCACCTTACACATCCAACACCTGGCGAAAATGCAAAGACAAAGATTCCCTGTGAAGCCTTAACAGACTGTTGGGGAAAGTGATGTGAATGAGCAGCACCTATGAAGGCCTGCACAGCACACGAAGGGGTGGGTGGCCAGCACAACGCCCGGCCTCCTTCGTTTCGCCAGTGGCGATGCTTACACACCACACCAGGTACTCATTTGAGGCCGAGTCGACCTAGAGAAGGCCCAGGACCGGTTCAGTTCATCGTCAGTGGTGGTTGGCCGTGAGCGAGAATCGAACTCGGGTCGCTGGGTTCGTAGCTCAGCGCGCAAACCGCTGCGCCACCGCTCCCCACTCACACATGCACGCACCTCGCCTAATGAACGAAGCAGTGACAAAATAAACAAACGAGCAATCAAAAGCTGTAGAAAGACAAATAAAAATTGTGGGGCGAGTGCTGAGGTTGGGGAGGGGAGGGAAATTGGTGCAGCCTGCAAGCTGCACGTACGCCCCTAGACGTGGAAACAAAAAGAATATCACCACAGAACAAGTGGACCTTGGACCTCGCCTGAAACGGCCGTGTAAAATATGAAACATCGCGACGGAGACAAAGCGGTCTTGTAGGCGCACGCGAGACTAAGAGAAAGGTTACGGCGGGGGTAAGGCTCGGAGAGGGGTTGAGAGAGATGGAAATCGCTGAAGGCCGCAGGGTGAGTTATAGGGCAAGGATTATAGTGAGTGTGCACATGTGAATTATTCTTTCGCGCCTAATTTTACGATTATTTAGAATAGAATCTGTTGGAGAATTATATTACGTTCCAATTGTGCCGGTCACGACACAAAGACATTTCCATTTGGAATTCTCGCAGCGAGCCGTTTAGTACTTGATTTTAAGCTTTCGTGACTGCAGGAATTCATACTCTTTGGTTCTTTCGGTAAAGTCACATGATAGCTCTCTCGCTACATTTCTTCCTGCCTCCGCAGTCCGCCTGCTGTATTTTGTCACTTGAAGACGATTGCTTGTGTTGCGACCGAAACGTCGTGATCTATTATTCATTTTTCTATCTACGCGACTTTACCGAAAGAACCAAAGAGTATGGTTAGTTCAACACGTACGTGACGAGCGTAAACATGTATGTAAGATCAACGCATCAACCTAGCGTTAAGTGCTTACAGTCGTTCAATGACAAGAATGAAACTACCGTTAGAACATGGAATTTCTACCTCTGGCTCAGGGCCGCCTATGGACTAACTCAGTTGAGCAGCGGCACGTTGTGACGTTAACATACTGTACCATACTAAAAATAAGGGCTGCATTGTTGAACGCAGTGATGTACGGTGTAACGAAGCGGTTGCAATAACGAGGCTACACGGATAAAACACAGACGGGGCAAGGAAGAAAGGTCAGGGTTGGGGTCGGGGTTACAAACTCGAGCTTGGGATGGAATCCTCTAGAGGAGAGAGCACAGCAGCTCATTCTACTGCTCCAAGCACCGCTCTCTCAAACGCAAATCCCGAGGGATCCGCAAAAGCCACGTTCACGCCAACAAAAGAGCAGAGCTGTAGATCAATCCACTGCTGGATGAAGGCCTTCCCAATCCGTCACGATGCAAAAATCCACAGAACGCCTGCACGGGAGCTGATCTCATCGCTCCGTCTCTCTCGCGGATGCCGTCTCGGACACGGCTCCTGCCCGAGCTGCCACTCCACTATCATTCTCGACCACTGCCCACAATCCCTTCTCGCGACGTGTCCTCCCCCAAACCCCACTTACTTTTCTTCCTAGTTCGATTTGGGTCTTCACCTTCTTGCCCGAATACAAGTGGTCCCTTTTCCTTCTCGTAATGCAATTCGAAGCACGCATCTCTCTACACTCCTTTGGGTATACTCCCCGTGCCAGTAACATGGGGAGCATATATACATGTTTCTGGGCCAGAAACATGGATGTATCTTGAACTTCTTTTGCACCGTACATAGCCAACATGATCATTAGCAGAACGTGCCAATTGCCGAAATCACGGTCGAAGATAAAGCCATTGTATCGATGGCTTGGGTGGGAAGCCGACTGCTAAGCACATGATAGAATTGGAGCTGGGTTCTCCGATCATGTAAGTAATCGGTCAATTTATCGACTATCGGTTCAACCGCTTGACTAATCGGATAACACGAAAGTATTCTTGGTTCTTTCGGTAAAGTCACGTAGAAGGGAAATAATAAAATAATAAAAATAAAACAATAACATTCTCACGACGTTTCGATTGCAACACAAGCAATCATCATCAGGTGTGAAAACCACAGCAATCGAAACGTCGTGAGAATTTTATTGTTTAATTTTGATTATTTTATTATTTCCCTTCTACGTGACTTTACCGAAAGAACCAAGAAGATGAATCCCTGCAGTCACGAAAGCTTTAAATCGAAATTTAACACGAAAGTAGTTGGGAAAAAAAATCTCTGCCTCTCTTCTAAACGTGTGCCGCTGGACGGGAGGTGATGGGCAGGTGCTTGGTGACGTTATCGGAACCACCAGCCGCGTGCACGTGCGTGCGTGGGAACTGACATCTGTGGCGATTGGGAATTAATGACGACTGAAATAAACTTACACACAAATTAGTTTATTGCCCAACACCAATGGCCTTTAGCCGTTTTTAATGTGTTTATGCACACTTGCCTCGCAAGGTAATGCAATTGCGATTTCCGAAAATAAATACGCGGCGCGATTGATTCCCGAGTAGGATGAGTGGTGGCGGGACACGAGGCTGCTTGGGGGGAGTAGAAGACAGTGTGGCTAATTTTAATCTCCTATTTTCTATCCCCGCACATTACTTGCAGGAACTAATACATTTATATATTCCATCAAGGTCCTTAAGATTGTATGATCTACAACTGCTCAGCACTCCCAGGTCTCAGTTGCGTTCTTTTGGTGATCGGGCTTTTGTTAGGGTGGCACCCAAGCTACGGAACGCCTTTGCCACTTGAAATCGGGCGATCGAAGACAAAAGAGATATTGAAGTCTACTTTGAAAACCCGTCTCTATAAAGTTGCCTTTCCTATAATAATAACTATCTTCATACGCTTCAGTAATTTTGCTGGAGCAGCCAGGTCTGACGGATGCTGGTGTTGCTTCCGAAACGTCGTGATTAAATTGATTTGTTTTCATTTTCACACAAAGTGACAAAGATATAGAGACATGCAATACAGAATGACAAATACTCAAGAGAGATCAAGGTAGACAGACAGAGATATAAACACAGAAACACACGAACACACGCAGACTCACAGAAATACTGAGACAGATGCAGAGACACAAAGACACAATAAACTCCTTTAAAAAAGTAAAAAAAAAGCAAAAAAAAACAACGATTTTATTCACAACATCGTTTAACTCACCCTTGAGAAGTATGTCAATGATGCGGCGCCTGCTCCCACATCAACACTTACTTGAAATAATTGGTTATTTTATAAATGAATCTTCAATGTACTACTCGTTCACACGGAGCAGGCGTGCCTGAGACACGCGGCGCCTGATTTTTGTGCGAGGCGATTCCACAGTTTAGGGACCGCGGCGTTTTTGACCTTCAAAAACATATATATAATTAATAAGGCGTCCATACTAAAATTGTAATTGCTTGAAAGGAGCCAATCAATTGACGAATTGATGCCGACTTTGATACAGGCATGCATTGTCACCGGATCTGAGTACGTGTACAAATTTTCGAATTGATTGTACAAGACTAAGTAGAATAACTTTCGATTACAAGATTTGACCACGACAAACGGGAGTCAAGTTAAATAAAACCGTTGAAAATAAGGGCCACGCAGAGTCAGGCACACAAACGCACACACACCAACAGATGAGGACTCAAATACTTCCTTAATCTATGATCCCCTTACCTTATATACGCCGCCGCCTCCCAAGATCCACACCCCATCCAGCTTCTCCTGAATCGCTGGGGTGGAGTCTATGAGGCTCAGAGCGGAGTTGAGGTCTGGAGCCAGGTAGTGCGCTCCTTCAGGCAGACACCTGCACAAAAAAACAACATCATCATCAAGAGGAACATGAACGACGACAACGACATCAACAACAAGCATCACGCGAACTCTGGTCATCCTCGCAGCGGTTTTGGTATCGCCATCGAACAAAGACGGTTACGGAATCGCGCTCTATCCAGATGCGTTTCTGCGGCCGTCTGGAAACGCTCTTCCTTCCTTAGGAAGCCACTGGAGCTATGGCACTTTTTAATCTAAATTAAAAACGAATTTCTATAAGAACACGTTTTTGTGTTTAGTTTGTTATCCTTCCCCACACCACCGATAAGCATGGTTGGCTATGGTATGTAGGAAGTTCAACATACATACAACGCTCTCGCGCTTCACGGAAAACCGTACATCATCAAATCAAACGGCTCCTCTCTCAAGCCAGTGGTGGAAAATCCACATTCCTTTGGCAAGAGGTCCTTGTGTTCAAACGAGAGCCACTATTGACTTACCGCAGAGTGGTACTCGTATTATTGACCCTAGAGGGATGGGCTGAGTCGAGCCGCTTGCCTGCCTTTGACCTTGTTACCTTGCGATTGTGAATTGCGTGCACCAACCTCCGCGGATTAAAATAAACGCACGCTCATCGTGATTTCCAATTGGTCGCTTCCTCCCATTTGAGACTCATGATTGGCCAAATGTCGCAAACAAGACCCTCCTGTAAAAGTGTCTTGAGACTCAATTTAGACGTAGTGGCACATGCACTTTAAAAGTCGATGGTTGGTGGACCATGTAGACACTTGCAAGATTCCCAAACCCGCTGGGCAGCAAGGTGGTAACGGGGAGATGGCAGTGCAACAAAGTGCCATCATGAACAGACTTGTGTGAAACGTTTGAGTGCTGCCCTGTCATGTGCGTTCATAGCACATGCTTTAAAGAAGGGAAATAGCCTGAAACATCACACCTCACATATTTGTGCTTTTCAACCCAGCGTTATTGGTGAATGGGTTGAATTTTTATTTTTGTTAACTGTGCTTGTGCACCACTGCCAATGCAGCAACTTTGCCAAATAATTAATTGATCTACTCCACGCACGGTGGGTTTTCTGCGGGAGCTCACATTTCTTCCCACATGCCAAAAGCAATGTTTTAAATGGAATTAGCCAAAAAACCAAAATGCAGGACTGTCCTGAAAAGAATGATTGAAAACTGTCTGGTGTAAATTATTTATATTCTCATCTTCATTTAAATATATTATATTTAGGTTAAAAAATATTGCCAATATCATATAATGTAAATAATTTTCCAAACAATGCTAGCGGTTTTACAACATGTTGCAAAACCGCGCCACAAACATCTGACCAAGCAAGGTAAAAACAAACAACTTTACCATTCAGGCGTCAAATTGGTTTATTCCGGACGTAACCTAATTTTTAGGTCTGTGTCCCACCACAATTACCAGGCAGCAAACACCGCAATTACCACGCAACAATCACTTCCCCGGGGCCTGGCTCGCATTCCCCACTTGCCACGAAAAACCTCGCTTTTTTTTTGCCGATAATTCCACCCCCACCCCCCCCCCCCCCCCAGTTTTATGCTGCTCGTGGCTGTCGGCATCACGTCAAGGAGACGAAGTATCCATCAGGATCTCCCGCAGAGCGTTGCGGCCCCTCCGTGTTGGAGAACGGCCCACGGAGGCGGATATCTTATCTTATCATACATTTATATAGCGCCTTAATCAAGGCGCTGTACAGTGAACTAAGGTACAAGATGGTTGGCGAGATGAAAGGATTCATACTATTAGGTTTGTTCGGTAAAGTCACGTAGGTAAAAAATAATAGAAATAAAATAATAATAAATTAAAATAAATCAATTAAATCACGACGTTTCGGAGGCAACACAAGTGAACCACTTCATACAGTAAATTTGGCTGTGACGGTCCCACCTGAAAACGGAGACTTGTGTTGCCTCCGAAACGTCGTGATAATTGATTTATTTTCAATTATTATTATTATTATTATATTTCTATAATTTTTTACGTGACTATAACGAAAAAACCTAAGAGTATGAATCCTTGCAGTCACGAAAGCTTAAAATCTGGAAGAGATGAAAGGAGATCAGTGGATGGGATATATGTAAAATGAGGTGGTGGTGACGATGCGCGGCATAAACAAAGATCGAAATGAGGCGAGTGGATTGATGATGGGTGACCATGGGGAGTTGGAGACAGGGAAGGTGTTAGTACGAGTAGGCGCTACCTCAGATTCCTTCCATGTGACGCTCTGTTCCAACGCACAATAACAGTCTTGAAACCGTAACGACGAGGAAAGATGAGAGGCAGCATGAATGACGTTGGTCGGTTGCACAAAATACCTGGAGTGGATTATTATCATTATCAGCCTTGGTCAATCCCACTGCCGGAGGAAGGCCTCCCCTCCCAACCCGTCCACATCTCTCGCATAATCCTGCAATGTAACAATCCGCCCGGCACGTGCGTACGAGCTGGATCGTTTTCCTGAGCGTGTCGCATCATCCTTAAATCTGGCGAGTATAAAACACACGATGGGCAGTGCACCAGATGCGTGCAGTTCTATCAAAAATATATGACGAGAAAAGGAAGATTTGATAATTGTTTTTTACCCTTCTATCTGGCAACAAAACTGACATCTTTTTTTACAAGGAGTCATGTTTGCATAGACCACAATACCTGCAGTCATAATGCAAACAAAAAACATAACTCTGATAATGTATGCACTGTCCTTGAAGTTGATTGGTCCACACCCGAGACAGCTTTCCTTAGAGCTTAGTCTCACATGGGTTGGACCAGATGACGCCTTTTGGCGAAAGCTGTCTCGGGTGTGGACCAATCAACTTCAAGGACAGTGCATACATTATCAGAGTTATGTTTTTTGTTTGCATTATGACTGCAGGTATTGTGGTCTATGCAAACATGACTCCTTGTAAAAAAAAGGTGTCAGTTTTGTTGCCAGATAGAAGGGTAAAAAACCAATTATTATATTTTTTACTGGCAAATGAGGTTCCAATGGTGTAAAAGGAAGATTTGTTGAAATAAAAATATGCCTCCGGAGGGAAACAAGAGAAAACAAAGTCTTGGGGAGGCCTTTGTCCGTAGTGAAGAGATTGTGGCCAACAATGATGAATCCTTTTCGATGGATCCTTTTTATTGGCTCCTTCGACGCTATTTTATTTAATTACCTGGTTCATTTTTGCAACCCACGCCTATTATTGAAGCACTACATAAATAAAAATGTGAATGTACCACGGCACACGAAGCAGCATAAATCAAGTGAAAATAAATCACTCGTGGTGGTGTGGTTTCTTTTGACAGCCGCGAACCTCATTCACTGCGGGGCCAAATCTGCAATGGGCCGAGACAAGTGACGCACAATTGAGCCGCATGGCACAAATAAATAAATTGATTCGGGGGGGGGGGGGGAACAACAAAAATAAACATTTGGTAAAAAAAAAATAGATTGTGACGTAGACGATAGCCACACGGGGCATTTGAAGGCGGATTCGTTATTTTAAGCGCCGCGTTTCCAGAAATACCACGAGGCTTCAGGTCGTCCGACAAAAGGTCCGGGGGCGCGTCTGAGCTCGTTGGATTGAGTCACCTATGCAGGTGCTTGCGTCAAACGCTTCCGATAACACTCGCCTCCGCCTCTTCCTCCTTACCCCCCCCACACTCACTCGCTCTCTCTCTTGTCAAAGCTCCCTTCCCCCTTCGGCTTGCACGTCTCTCTCTGTCTCTCCCTTTCTTTTCGAGTCTTGTTTGTCAGTTGTTCTGCTTGATTTATTTATTTTTCTTTCCTTTCTCCCAGCCTCATTTCATCTCTGCATCTGTCCATTTCATTTCTTGTTATTTTTACCTTGGCTTTAAAAAAAAAAAAATTTGTAGGAGCTGATTTAAAAGGCTGTGCCCTAATGTAGAAAGCCATGAGTGACACCTCATAATGACATCGGACATAATGATATTATTGGGACGATAGGAGGAGCGCACTTCCGTTTAGTTTTATGAATACAGAGTGTTTCAAAACGACGGACCCGATTTGAAAACGCTATATCTCTGAAATTGGATCCATCTCTTTGAAACACCCTGTACTTTAAGTGCTCATTTTTCCTTTCCTAGTTTTGAGCAAATCTATGAACAATTTAGCTGGTTTTCCACTGGGCAAGTCCCTAAGAACAATATTGCTTAAAACCCAGTTTTGTTAATAACGGATCATTGTTATGAGAGTTATCTTGCCCCCCTCGTTACAATTCGGACAGTGGTAATGGATTTACGCTTTCAACGTGAGAAAGCAAAAAAAAAAATTTAATCTAACATACTCCATTAATTTAAGATTCTATTGTGCTCATGAGTTATGGATTCATATCTCCTTCAGGACTACCATGTGATTTACCAATCACCAACGTCCTTTTTGATAATTTCAAGCTCCCATCGCTTGCCAAGGCGTCTTTAATCATCTTTGTGTTGAGAATTCGCCCGTCGTTTAAGCACCACTCCTTCCACGTCAGCCCATGGGACCTCTCCACCACCCCTTGCGAAAGACCGCTCTCTCCTGCTTGCGCTTGTCGCTCCATCTCCCACGCCTCACGCATCCTGCATCCCGCGTCCCCCACCCGCGCGACCCCGCAGCGATAACAGCCAGACGTCTACCAAGCGACACGTGTGTTGCGCGACACGTGTGTTGCGCGACACGTGCAGCCGCACAAACGAGCCGGGCTCCCGCACAACGAGATGGAGTGGCAAAAACACGCGCCCCGCTCATTAAAATCTTTTTATTTTTACACTTTCCAATTAAAGTCGAAAGCCTTTCATGCATTATGTTTGTCCGTGTCTTTAAAATGAAACTGTGTTGCTATTGGGGATTTAACCTGGAAAAAATAAATCAGTCAAATTCATCTAAGGGGTGCCAACAAAGACATAAACAACCATGTAAAAACGACTTTTCAATTATGAAAACACATTTTGCCCAGACAGCTCGGGTTATAAAACAAGTACCACTTTGTCGGAAGTCAGCGGCGTTATCCTACCTGGAGAAATGATCCCCGCAATAGGAATGTGGAATTTCCAACCATGGACTCGTAGCTGCCCGCAGATTTGAGCATCGCCCTCAGCGCTCATTTGAGCAGCGGAGACATTTTTACATATTTTTTTACCATTGTCTTCCGCAATGTGCGTGCAAATTATTTTGGCGTGCTCCGATCAGAGATGATTAAACTGTGTGCATGCGAATATTAATTAAGAACGCGACCGCAACAATTTTACGAGGTGGCAGATGAGATGGTAGACAAGAGAGCGCAGGGAGTCGGCACAACACACGACGCTTTCGGGGGCAGCTCAAACTATCGCGCGGCTCACGCAGCACGGATGCTGGGGCCCATGTTGTCATTTACTCGTTTCAACTTCAAGTTGATTTTGCGTGAGCAGGTGAGAATCGAAGACACCAGAAATGGACTCATTTGCAAGAGTGAAAAGTAGGGGGTTGACGACTGCTGTTGTGCATAATACAAATTGAGTAATTTGCAGGTAATTTTCAACGTTGGCAAATTTGGATCCTGACGCAGGCACACAATGGCAATGTTCTTTTCGAATTATGTCAATCGTCAACATCCACCGTGAAGCAGAAGGTGTGCAGCGTGATCACGTATTGTACTCCCGCAGTATTAACCAGGGCGGCCGCTGGAATCGAACCGCAAACTTCTGTAACAAACAGCGAGTGGGGCTACCGCAAGGCCACGTCACCGCCACGCTAAGGATGTATCGATGCTTCCATTCGGCGATAAAAAAATTATCCGCACTGTACTATTGGTGTCATGCCATGAGTCGAAGTATCCATTGGGATTTCTTTAGCAGCAGTGCAATCCTTCACGTTAAGGAACGGCTAACGTAAGCGGATTACAGAGCTGCTTCTGAGATCTCTTCAAGTGACCTGTTTTCAAACCTAGAATTTTGTGCCGAATCAAATTTGACACGACGCTTTTCTCATGCAGTCATTTGTAAAAGGGAGGCTTCCATCTAGCAGGTTGATAATTCTGAACAATAAAATAAAAAATTCTAACAGAGGTAAGATGGGCAGAGGAAATCAAATAACAATGAAGAGACTCGTAGAGGTCAAGAGCAGCCAAGAGCCTGCCATGTTTAACAAACGTGACGGAAATATATTGATCCTGCCTCTTGATCGATACACGTAGAGTTACTTAATTCCGGCAATTAAGCACAGCCCTCATTTGTTCTTTTTCCATTTTCTTAAATTACACACATATTAAAGAAAAATTGCAGAGTGTGGAGAGGTGACTTAGTCGTTAGCGCAGAGCGCCACGAACCCGGTGACCTGAGTTGTATCCCCAGTCGCGACTAACATCGGTGAGGAAGTGCGACATCTGAACCCAATCCCTTGGGCACCTTCTTGTTTCACCGACCAGCAGTGACCAGCGTGGTCAAGCGTGGTCCAACAACCCCTATAATGGACACGGCATGGGGGAGCAAGATTTCATATGGCAATGGACTGATAAAGATATAAAAATGTATTATATCACATGTACCCGCACAAGCCTTTTGTAATTCCACTGCTGGATGAGCACCTCCATGATTATTAAGTACACACCGCCTGCAAGGGGTGTGTTCAGATTTGTGTATTGTGGGGGGCCGCACGTCAGGCACCACACGAAAGGCCACCAATGGGGCAACCAGTAGCCCGCGGGCCTTGCAATGAAGAACACCGTACTAGGAGCTTCTCCAGCAACTGGATCAGCCTCAACTCAGCTTCAGGAATGTAATTCCGTTCACAGAACGTGGAACGAAATGTCAGACAAACCACCGGCACAACCAGAAAAACACATCGGAGAGCTACACAGTACAATGGCGAACATGTGCGCGGTATTACTACACACCGCATAGTTAAGCCATATATGCTGGGTAGGCAGCGACATGAAGGCAGGGAGAGGGCGGTGCGTTGCCGAGGGCAGAGAGAGAGAGCGAGTGGCATCTGTTTGGAGATGGCCTTAAATTTTTTACAAACGTGCCTAAAAATACTCGACGATTACTCTCGTCACACGAGGGCAGAAAACGAGCCGCAATTCCCAGCGTGCACCATCCCACAGCATCTGTCGTTTTTTTTTATAAGCATGCCGCAAAATTAATAAAATGAAATAAATGCTTTTAAATAAAATCGCTCGGCTCGCTGGAGAGGATTTGCTCAGACGACACGGAGGACAGAAACCCCAGAGCCTCCGCTGCACCTCCTTCGTTCATCATCCGTGTGCCAATTATTTTGCCTCCCGGCGGCCGTTTTTCTTTATGCGGTCAGAGCAGAAGCTCGTAGAGACCTGCACCGAGGGTTTCGCACTTCAACGAGAAACGTGCGACGGTTGAACAGAGTTTCTTTTCAATTTGGGCTGTGAGGTGGCCAAGAGATGGCCATGCAGCGATGGAATCCTGAATCTATCGGTGCGGAGTTTTAAGTAGTGTTTACGCCGACCCTTCTCGTGGGGTTTTTTTTCAGATGCTCAGGTTTCCTCTAATATGAAGCCTACACTCATTCGTGGAATCGGTCACGCATGCCCAATGAAGGACCCCTCCTGAAGTGTCCATGAGACTTAGTGAGCGAGGCTTTTCATGGCTATATAAAGGGCATTATTAATGCAATTGTAAATAATTTACGGCCATTAAAAACCCACTGATGGATGAAGGCCTCGCCACACAATATCATTCATGGGGGTTGTTTAACCGTGTACTCCACCACGCTGATCATTTTGGGATGTTAACCTCCGATTAGTGCAGTTGACTACTCACGGTGGGAAATGAGTTCAACATACATGGTGGAGCGATGGGGGGGGGAGAGGTTCAGCTATCTCTCCCCACTGATGTTAGCGGTGGATGGGAATCAAACTCAGGTTGCCAGTTTCCCAGCGCTGTGAGCAAACCTCTTCGCCACCACTCCCCAATGCTTTATGATTAGAAAATGTCCAAATGCAATAACATCTCAGAATGCTGAAATTATATTGGTGATATAAGGGGCCGTCCATAAATGACGTCACGCACCTGGGGGGAGGGGGGTCAGACATTTGTGACGATGTGTGACGAGGGGGGGGGGGTGAGAAATATGATGTCACGTCAAAATGCGCAACTTTAAATAAATATAGACAACACGTTCTACTTAATTAGATAGACTTTTTGATGTTTTCTCCTACAACATCAGAGTGCAGCGGCACATTAAATACGCACTACAATGACAATAGTTTAAAGCGATTTGAAGCATGTTGAATTTTTTTTGGGGGGGGTGGGCAGAGCTTTGTGACGTCATATTTGAGAGGGGGGTCTGACTTTTTGTGACGCTGTGTGACGAGGATGGGGGGTCAAAAATCGTCCAAAATCGCGTCACGTTGTTTATGGACGGCCCCTAAATGTCCAAATGTTAAGCCACTTTGTTGAGCTATCATTTGTGGCCAGGTCGCTTCTGGAAAATAAGTTGGGGATGGTTTAGTTTCATTAGTACAGTAAAACCTTGGATTGTGAGCATAATTCGTTCCGGAAACGTGCTTGTAATCCAAAGCACTCGTATATCAAAGCACTCATATATCAGTTGTGATCACGTGACGCTCGGCAGACAAAGTGTATGCACGTACTACTCGTATTGCAAGACCTCGCTCGTTTATCAAATTAATATTTATTTAAAAAAACTGCTCGTCTTGCAAAACACTCGCAGACCAAGTTACTCGCAATCCAAGGTTTTACTGTATGTGTTTGGGTGATTTGTTTACCTTTCTTGTACTTTGCACCACTATCATGTTTTTGCGTTGTTTGTTGTGACGTTCTTACCTGCCCCTACTGTACATCTGCAAAACAGAGCTTCATAACTCATCGGATTCCTCCACTACAAATACGGAAACTCGAGCAGTGCAATGTGAAAGTGAACGCATGGATGGGTAAGGCAGCAGTTAATTAAAGATTTGTTCCTCAGTTAAAATCAATTCTTATTCCCATGATATATCCCATTGTACACTTAAGAATCTAATACTGACAATCTCATCATCAGCCATGCTCTATCTATTGCTAGATGGGGGTTGTGGACCAGAGGTGTTAATATTCAGGACCAGCTTTGCATTATGTTTTCACAGCTTGTAGCAAATGTAGGCCGCGCGCAAAATCTTGCAAATTCAGTTTCGTTTGCGGGAACAGAATGGCCTTGTGAACGACGGCAGCACAGGGAGTTTTGCCATGCATGGTGGCCTTATCCATAATCGAGGTTTTTGGGTTAGAGCGTGTATATAACACATTCCTGCGGAGGGAGCTGGTAGGAACGTTGGGTTGCTCGGTCAATGGCCAGGGTCAACGGCGGCGTGGTGTATTCCGCAAATATGGCCGACTGTGAGGGCGGGCACAAGCCGGCGTGAGTAGGTTACACGTTGAGTTTTATAAGGGCACCACGGGGTGACCAGCGCCTCCCCACCCAGCCCCACCCTCCCCTCTCCACCCAGCCCCTCCCCACCCAGCCCCTCTCCACCCAGCCCCTCCCCACCCTCCCCACCCAGCCCCTCCCCACCCTCCCCTCTCCACCCAGCCCCACCCCACCCAGCCCCTCCCCACCCTCCCCTCTCCACCCAGCCCTACCCCTCCCATTTTTGGATGCACGACGGACGGACACAATAATCCCCTGTGGGCTGGTGTAACCAGGAGGTTCCTACCATTATAAATGTGTCGTTGAACCCACCACCATCCCCCACAGCCAATGAGTAACGTTTGTCACTTAAACAAAACATGCCAGTTCGTTACTAGTTCAGCCCACCGGTGTGTTGGAAAGTAAAACCCACAAGATTTACAATTCGAGTACAACGTTTCGCCAGTAATTACAACTAGGATAATCAGGTTGACAGTCAGAGTTGTGGAGAAATCCTCCTGCTTCGGTCTTAAAGAGAGGGATAAATGATGGCCTTCGTTTTTTAATCTGGTGCTACCTAGGTGGGGTTGGTGGATCGCACACAAATATCATCATATACAGTGATACCTCGGTTCACGAACTTAAATCGTGAACTGACTCTGGTCGCGAACCGAATTGGTCGTGAACCGAGGCACATTTTCCCATAGGGTTCAATGTAAATCCGGTTAATCCGTTCTGACCTTTTTTTTTGGTTTTTGAAGCACAAAATTATGAAACAAATTACAATACACATTAGTACTGTACAGTATAGTAATGTATAAAGAGAGAACACTAACCTTGCTTGAGATGACTTCAGTAAGCACTCAAACGGGTGAACTGTACAATACAGTAAGTACAGTATTGTACAGTACAGTACAGTTGTACAGTACTGTATGTGCTAAAAAGCACACCAAAAAGCAAAAAGTCACTGAAAGTGTCTTCACAGTACTCACAGTACTTCTTTCTGCGTCTCTTCTTCTCTCCACGATCTTCCTACAGGAAGTCACGACCATGTGACAGCCTGGAAATAGCATTAAAATGGCCGCGGCTCCTGGTCGTGAACCGAAGCGGAGTTCGTGAACCGGAGCATATTTTTATGAAATTTTCTGTTCGTGAACCGAGTTGTTCGTGAACAGAAGCGTTCGTGAACCGAGGTATCACTGTACCCTGCGACTCTCAGCCTGCTAAGGTTGCAAGGTCACCAGGAGATGGCAGTACAGCAAGCAGGTTCGTGACCAAGCCTATGTAGACGTTGGCGTGTTATTTCCACGAAGGCGTGGGTTTCCTTCGGGTACTGTTTTTGCATGTGAGTTTCATCCCATGGTGGCTGTGCGGTGGCCTGGAGCTTTCAGTATAGAAATGGATCCTTTCATATATCTGTGCGGCGCTTAACACGTCACCCCCTTGTATGCGCTGTGAGTTTTTCCCAGGCACTGGTGCTTCTTTCTCACGTGCAAAAAACTCACCGATTGACATTGGCCAAATAGAGGTGGATCTCGGGGACGGGGACGGGGGGGGGGGGGCTGAGCTAGCGCTGCTGAGATCTTCTGTACTGAATATCTGCTTCCTGTGATGAAATGGGGTTCTCAACTGCTGTGATGTCTCAGCCCAGTCACCTACTGGTCCCAGCCCGGCTACAGATGTTTGTGCAAATAAACCAATAAATTTGGTTTTGCTACATACCAGCTCTGAGAATGAAAAATATCTGTTTCACTCACGTGACGAACATCATTCTCTGTTGCAGGGTGGGTGGGAGGAGAGGTCACTTGATGGGATCTCAGAAGTGGTTCTGTGACATCTGCACACTCTGTCTCTTGGCATGACGCCGATAGCACGATTGTACTAAAAGTGGAAATAAAGATAAAAAGTTGCACTGGCCAAACATCTCAAAGAAGGGAGCTACCTGAAATATGCTTTGATGGCTCAGCAAATGGAGAAAAAAAACTGTAAAGGGCTTTTATTATTAATGTCCTATTTGCAGAGAAATTCATGCTTCCATAGGGGTGGGAGTTGACCCACTGAACCACTGCAATCTGTCTCATTGGCAGCCACTTCTCTCGAGCCGTGTGTGTACGCACAAGAGCCCATTCACACGCTCACGTATACACACTCGGCACGTATCGCACGTGTAGCCTTAGGCTGCAGACTTGGGTCGAGTCCTGCGCTGTCGATAGCACATTATATATAAAGCTGACGATGGTGACTGTTGTGGTTATATTGTTGGTGGTGGTGATTATTGCATAATAGTAAAGATGATATTGATGACAATGATGGCGATACTGATAATCCTAATGCTGAAAATGACAATTATGTTGAATCCTATGACAATGAAGATGATAATTAAAATATAAGAATGGCAATAATGAAGTTCCCACTATTTCTACCCAAAACGACCATAATGATGGAGATGATGCTGACAGTGATGATAAATGAGAATAATTAACGATGACAACTACAATCATAACAATGTTGATACTTTCATTATGACAAGCACCACGATGATTAAAATTCCAGAATAAAAAAAAATTAAGCTGCTGCCAATAACATGACACCAATGTTGATGACACAAACATTGAAAATTATGACATGAACGATGGTGATTCATGGCCATAGAATGATGATGACATTAATGATGGCAATGGTATCGATGACGATGACAATGCCTTTGATCATAGCGATGATGATGGTGACGATGTTGTTGTTGATGCTCTTACACTACAAGCACGTACTTCAGCTCCCGACTCAGGACGATGTTTATGCGATTTTTGAGCGGACGTTTTTTTTCGGGGATTGAAAACCACGTCTTGCGTCCCATGATCACCACGTTCTGCTTTCCTGCACACACCAACAACACAAAATTACACATACACACACACGTATTGACAAAATGCAATGTGTAGGCCGAACAGAGGCTGGTAGGGCAAGTGCTGCTGGCCAGTACCACGTCCCGCCACCTTTATCTCCCCACTGCTAATATTTTCACACCACACTAGGCACTCATTTAAGGCTGAGTAGGTCGAGGGGAGCCCAGGACTGGTTCAGACATTTGCCACTGATGTTGGCCATAAGCGGGAATCGAACTCGGGATGCTGCGTTCGTAGTGTAGTGCACTATAAATGTGCCAATGCTCCCCATAAACACACAAAGACAAAAGATTCCCTGTATCTTACCGAAAAAAGGCTTTTTTGTCTGTGTCCGTCCGTCTGTCCATCTGTCTGTGTGGACGCAACTTGCGAAGGATTTGGCTCGCGAACTGTGGGGTTTACGCTTAAAAAAAGTAGCCGGGTACCACGCCGTAAACCCCTGGGTGAGCCAGCACTATTCCGTTTTCCCATACGTCAACTTTAAAGTAGTAAAATGTGCTCTTTAGTGAGATTTTTCTTTATTTAAATATTTCCCCGCCCAAGCTGCCCGGGAGTTGCCCCTGGCAAAGCACGCTAGTCATCGGTGGAGGGTGGGGGGGATTTCTCATTCGCGTTCAAAATGCAACAAAAAATACACGCAACGCTGAGGTAAATTCGTCAAAGTGTCATGTCCTCTTCTCACCCCCCCCCCCCCACCCCAATGTGTGTACCTACTACTATAAGGTCGGTAAATACTAATATTATAGCGCTTAGATAGTAGTATTGTAGCGCGGGCGGGGGGATGGTGGGGGGGGATAGCGGCCCAGCCCCCAGCATCGCCGGCTGGGCAATCTAGGCGAGGCCGGGGGCTCTGCATGGGACTAGGCCTCACCATGGCACTCTGTCAGGTGAGTACGTTGTGCTATAGAGTCGATATATACTGCTATAGAGCCAGCATGTACTACTGTAGTGATAGCAGATACCACCACAGTCAGTATGTACTGCTGTAATCATACAGGTACCACCATAGTCAGTATGCACTGCTGTAATCATAGCAGGTCCCACCACAGTCAGTATGCACTGCTGTAGTGATAGCAGGTCCCACCACAGTCAGTATGCACTGCTGTAGTGATAGCAGGTACCACCACAGTCAGTATGCACTGCTGTAATCATAGCAGGTCCCACCAGTCAGTATGCACTGCTGTAATCATAGCAGGTACCACCACAGTCAGTATGCACTGCTGTAATCATAGCAGGTACCACCAGCCGGTATGCGCTGCTGTAGTGATAGCAGGTACCACCACAGTCGTTATGCTTTGCTGTAGTGAAAGCAGGTACCACCAGTCAGTATGCACTGCTGTAGTGAAAGCAGGTACCACCACAGTCGTTATGCTTTGCTGTAGTGAAAGCAGGTACCACCACAGTCAGTATGCACACTTGTAGTGAAAGCAGGTACCACCAGTCAGTATGCACTGCTGTAGTGAAAGCAGGTACCACCACAGACGGTATGCGCTGCTGTAGTGATAGCAGGTACCACCACAGTCAGTATGCGCTGCTGTAGTGATAGCAGGTACCACCACAGTCAGTATGCACTGCTGTTATCATAGCAGGTACCACGACAGTCGGTATGCACTGCTGTAGTGACAGCAGAAACCACCATAGTCGGTATGCAATGCTGTAGTTAAAGCAGGGGCCACCAAACTCGGTATGCACTGATGTTGTCATAGCAGGTACAAAGACAGTGGGTATGCACTGCTGTAGTTAAAGAAAGTAGCACCAAAGTTGGTATGCACGCTGTAGTGAAAGCAGGTTCCACCACAGTCAGTATCCACTGCTGTAATCATAGCAGGTACCACCACAGTCAGTATGCACTGCTGTTATCATAGCAGGTACCACCACAGTCAGTATCCACTGCTGTAATCATAGCAGGTACCACCACAGTCAGTATGCACTGCTGTTATCATAGCAGGTACCACCACAGTCAGTATGCACTGCTGTAGTCATAGCAGGTACCACCAGTTGGTATGCGCTACTGTGGCGATAGCAGGTACCACCACAGTCGGTATGCACTGCTATAGTGATAGTAGATACTTCTATCGAGTTGGTAGATACTGCTATATAGAGTTAGTAGACACTAAAACAGTCAGTATATACCATTACGGTCATTAAATACTGCTAGTCAGTAGATACTACTATACAGTCAGTAGATACTACTGTAGAATCAGTAGATTCTGCTATAGCATTAGTAGTTACTACTATAGTCAGTGGATACTACTATAGAGTCAGCAGATACTACTATAGAGTTAGTTGTTGGTACTATAGAGTCGGTAGATACTACTGTAGGGCCAGTAGATACTACTACAGGCAGTAGTTACTACAGTCAGCAAATACTACTAAACAGTCAGTAGCTACGACTGGCTCAGTAGATACTACTGTACAGTCAGTAGATATAACTACAGAGTCAATAGATACTACTTACTCTGTTGTATGTAGGGTGTGTAGTTATATATACCTTCGCGGGGGTAAAGATATTTTTTGAGGGGGGGTTCGACAATTTTCGGAAACCTTTGAGATCAACTATTTACCCCACACTTTCTATAACTTTTTGGACTTGTGCAAGCCTCTTATAATTTTGTTGGTGGAGAAATGGACAAACGGCCCACCAGGCTTTCACAATACCTTAGTATCTGTGTATGTATATGTAAGGTTTTTAAGAGAAGTTTTGAAATATATTTTTCGCCCGGGCAACGCTGGGTACTTCCCGCTAGTAGCCTATCAAAGGCTGTTGGGGAAAGTTCTGTACACATGTACACACCTGAATACACAACAGTCATTCACCACCAGGCAACGCTGGCATCACCACAATATGTTTGCCAGGCTAGGTGCCCATGTGACGCCACAAGGAGTGGAGAGGGTTTGCCAATGGGACTTCACGTGGCAGACACGGTTTTAATGGATTCAAAACCTGTATAGCTGCTTGCGGCAAGTGCTGTTATAGTGAGCAACAATGAAGGTGGGCACAGCTTACGAGGGGCGGTGTGGTCAGAAACACACCAAACCACCTTTGCATTCCTAGTGTTGATGTTCTTACACACTGCACTAGGTACTCACAGAAGGCTCAGTCGACTTCGTGGAGGCCCAGAACCAGGTCAGATATAATTTGGCACTGATGTTACGCTGTGACCAGGAATCAAATCACAAGATATTAATCACTGTGCTTCCACTCTCTACCCACATAGTAAAAGATCCACACTTATGCTTGCGGCCAGTCAGGGTAAATGCTGTTTGCCAACACCGATTAAATTTGGCAGTGCAGACATGAAAGTGGTGTGGCAAGCCTCAAGCAAAGACGTTTTGTCTCCCCAGTGCTTATGCATTTAACACAGCGCACCAGGTACATATCTTATGCTAAGTCGACCCAGGGAAATCCCAAGACAGGGTCGGATATCACTCGACATTAACGTCAGCGGCAAGCGGGAATCTAACGTGCTTCGTAATGTTTGCAGCGGGGTGCACTTATCACTAGGTCACACTGACAGGTACAAAGACAAAGATCCCCTGTATATACCACACAGGCTGTTGTGGCAAGCGCTCTTCGTGAGTGTGGATATATACGCCTACAAGCAGGCATGCACACACAAGCCCGAGATTTCAGGGAGCACAATGAGCGGGCGAATCGATCACACACATCACAGGCACCTAAATAAAACCTGGCCACGCAACACACAGCACCGTTTTAGCAATACTAATTAGGGCAATTTAATTATCAGACAGGGCGGTGCGGTGCTTAAAGCTCTTACAAGTTTGCCCATTTAGAATCCCTATCAGGAGTAAACTCGCTCACAATCATCAACCTCACCTCTATGGAGTCGATAAAATTAGTATCATTTTGTGGTAATCCGAGGAAAAAATTTGGAAATTCTGCAATTAGTGTGCAATGGACATTGGAAGTATGTACTGGACGATGCTCGTCTTGGCATACATTTTGGACCGCGTTATTTGTTAGCAATGGTGTCACACAAACATGGACTGTTCAGCACACTGTACTGCAAGCTGTCAGGGTAAGTGCCGTTCGTGAGCACCTACTAAGGTCAGCACGGCACATGAGGCGGGGGGGGTGATTTGGCCGGCGCCACACGTGCCCAAGTTTTTGTTTCGCTGATGCTAATGTTCACACACACATACACACCCCGCACAAAGTACTCAATCAAGGCTGATCAGACCTAGGGGAAGCTCAGCCCAAACTCTTGATACTGGTGTAGTGCGCCATAGCTTCTTCCACACACCAGAAGGAGAATGACTGAGTTGTCAATGCAATAACAATGCGACAGATCGTTATACAACACAAATCTTCAATACAATAATTGCCCGTGGAACAGGCGTTAGGATTTTAATTCTGCTGAGCCAATTCCACAAACCATTACCGGTGAATATTCCTCTTGACCTTGTTCTAAATGGGAAATAAATTGCTGCCGAATTCCACGGAGGGAGATTCAACATCTGCCGTGAAACCCCATTGATTTTGGGGTGTCAAGAGAAAATAATGAACGATACTTAACGCTTGCCACGATAGTCACAATGCCATAAATTCTGTGCATTGGCCTTGGTGCAGCGGTGGTTGACGCACTGTGTTGAGCTTAAGGTCACGTTACCCTTGCAAATGAGAGTATCCTGATCTTTATAGTTCTCACCTGGTTAAACAAAATATACCTAAAACACGACACAATAACCGGCCACAGCTAACATCAGTCTTCTTACTTATATAAGTAATTTTTTGTTTGTCTGTCTGTGTGTCTGTCTGTGTACGCAACTTGCGACGGATTTAACTCGCGAACCGTGGGGTTTATGAATAAAAAAAAAGTACCCAGATACCACGAAATAAGCCCCGTGGTGAGCCAGCGCTATTCGTATTTCACATCCATCAACTTAAAAGTAGTTAAATTAACAATTTATTACTATTAATTATTATATTACTATGTTGAGCGAGCGCCAAAGTACGCATCTGCGCATGCGCGAGAAAGCTGAGCCGTGGTTGGCCCGAGCAACGCACACACGCGATTGGTGGGGGGAGGGGGGAATTCTCATTCGCGTGAAAAATGCAAAAAATATGCACACAACGCTAAGGTAAATTCTTCACAGTGTAATGTCCTCTTCTCCCCCCCTCCCACCCCAATGTGTGCAGTTACTACTATAGAGTCAGTAGATGCTACGACTATAGTCCATAGATAGTGGGGGGGAGTATAGCAGCCCAGCCCCAGCCTGCCAAGGTGCCACCTCGGCCGGCTGGGCAATCTAGGCGAGGCCGGTGGCTCTGCACGGGACTAGGCCTCACCACGGCACTCTGTTAAGTTAGTAGTTTACTGCTATAGAGTCGATATATATTATAGAATCGGTAGATATGACTATAGAGTTGGTAGATACTACTGTAAAGTCGGGAGATACTACTGTAGAGTCGGTAGATACTACCGTAGAGTCGGTAGATACTAATATAGAGTCGGTAGATACTACTGTAGAGTCGGTAGATACTACTGTAGAGTCAGTAGATACTACTGTAGTGTCAGTAGATACTACTGTAGAGTCGGGAGATACTACTGTAGAGTCGGTAGATACTACTGTAAAGTCAGTAGATACTACTGTAGATTCGGTAGATACTACTGTAAAGTCAGTAGATACTACTGTAGAGTCGATAGTTACTACTGCAGAGTCGGGAGATACTACTGTAAAGTCGGTATATACTACTGTATATTTAGTAGATACTACAGTCAGAAGATCCTACTGTAGAGTTAGTAGTTACTACTATAATCAGTGGATACTACTATAGTCAGTATTTACTACTATAGAGTCGATAGATACTACTATAGAGTCGGTAGATACTATAGTCAGTAGATACTACTACAGTCAGTAGAAACCACTAGTCAGTATACTGCTGCAGAGTCGGTAGATACGACTATAGAGTCAGTAGATACTACTAGAGTCAGCAGATAATGCTATAGAGTATGCAGATACTACTATAAAGTCATGAGATATTGCTATAGAGTTAGTAGTTACTAATATATTCAGTAGATACTACTATAGTCATTAGATACTACTGTAGTCATTATTTACTACTATAGAGTTGGTTGATGCTACTATAGTCAGTAGATACTACTGTGTAGTTCGTATATACTGTCAGTAGATTCTACTACGATCAGTAAATACTACTAGTCAGTAGAGACTACTATAGTCAGTGGATACTACTGTAGAGTTAGTAGTTACTACTATAGTCAGTGGATATTACTATAGTCAGTAGTTACTACTATAGAGTCGGTACATACGACAATAGTCGGTAGATACTGCTATAGTCATTAGATACTACTGCAGAGTCAGTAGTTACTGCTATAGAGACGGTAGATACTACCGTAGTCAATATATACTACTATAGTCAGTAGATAATACTACAGCCAGTAGATTCCACTAGTCAGTATATACTGCTGCAGTCAGTAGTAACGACTATAGTCAGTAGAAACTGCTATAGTCAGCAGATACTGCTATAGCGTCAGCAGATATTATTATAGACTCAGTAGATACTGCTATGGAGTTAGTAGTTAATACTATAGTCAGTGGATACTACTGTAGTGGGTTCTATTGAGACGCACTCTTGAGTATGGAGGTGTAGTAACGCTTATGACTCGTTGACACCGGAGTTGGAGGCACACTTGTTTATTTGAATACCAACTTTGTGACATACACAATTGAGGGGGTATCGGCCCCCTCACCCGTCTATCTGAGGACACACCTCTAGGCTAACCTTAGCCTGCCTCTGAGTCCTCCACTAATGGGCTAGGGGAGGCTATCTTGGCCCGACACTGGTCAGTCGGGCCCGGTACCCAGAGTCCAGACCAGCACTGGCTCTGGCTCTGGTACCACGCCACTGGCTCGAGCCTGCGCGGTCCTGATAAGGACGGCGTACCAGGGGGAGTCCAGGGCTCTATCTCAGACGTCTTCCGCCTCCTCTTCTTTAGCTAAACATCACTCCCGAGCCCCCCGATACATTCCCCTTTTATACACCCCCCTCCCTGAGGGGTGGGGCCCCGGGGGATCGTAACGTCCGAAGCGCGGACGTCGTAGAGGGCACCTGCCCGTGCACTGACGTAGCCCCGCCCACTGTGCTTGTTTACCATAGGCTGCCATGCATAACGGGCTCTCTGTAACAGCCCTACATCACTCCCCCCCACATAGCATGCAGCCGTCCCGGCTGCCAACATACAAAATTTGACAATAAAGGTGCCTTCACCCCCTGACGTGTGCCTCACTATTTTTGAACCATAACAGGAACCAGAACAAGACACAACAACAAGATGAGAAACAACCCGTCGCACCCCCCCGAATAAATACGAATTCCGTAAAAAAAAACAGCTTATATACAACCAGCAGGGAACCCACCCCGCACACACAACAAACGGTGAACCCAACATATGTACATCCGAGGAGCGGGAAACACACCATCCACACAACAGCCAATAAACACAACAGCTATGTACACATTTTCCGGCCTCACAACAGTTTGCGCATTTTAGCGCGCGTCCTTGCAGCGGGCCCCTCACACGGGGTAACCCCGCGTGGCGGACCATCAGGTGGCGACTGTCCGTCTTGAGGTGAGCATTCCTCTGACTCCGCGTGACCCTCGGTATCCGCAGGAGGGGTGATCGGGCGTGAGCCCGTCACTCCTGATGCTCCTGAAGGTGGCACAGCCGGCAAGGCATCAGGTGAGAGCGACAGAGACGGACCCAGCAAGTCGGCTGACCCCCCACATGTTTGGCCACGCGCGTGTGAAGTGGGGTCGTGTACCGCAGCGAAGGGTTTTAATCTGGAGGGGTGCACGAACCATCGCCGCTTCCCCCACTTGATGCGCACGCACTGCGGACGTAACACCTCCACCACTTCCACAGGGCCCCGCCACGGCCGCACAAGTTTAGAGGAGGTTGCCAGTGGCACCTGGGGGCAGTGCAACCATGCCTTGTCCCCCGGCTTCCACTGCAGCATGTGCGCTCGACTCAATCTGAGGCGCTCATTTGCCTTCTGACGGAGGTCAGAGTTTTGCATTGCAGCATCCCGTGCCTCGGTCAATTTGTCCAGATTAAATTTAACGTGGTCAGCCAGATTAGTTTTTCCCTGCGGCACGGGGATCCGCAACTGGGCACGAACAGGCGGGTCTGGTTCTCGGCCGTACATGAGGTAAAAGGGAGAAAACCCCGTAGCCGCATGGGGTGCCATCCGGTACGCCGCCAAGACCCCCTGAATTTGTAGGTCCCAATCCGTTTGCGAGTCCGAAACTTGTTGTGATAACATGGACGAGATGGTGCGATGCAAACGTTCGACCATCCCGTCAGTTTGTGGGTGATATGGGGAGGTCCGAATTTTCTTTGTGCCCAGGAGATCGCAGACTTGTCTGAGTAGTTTACCGGAAAAATTTCTGCCCTGGTCGGTCAGCAGCCTCTCCGGAGCACCTTTGTCCAGGACATAACCCTGAACAAAGGCCTCCACGATGGCTGCTGCCGACTGGTTGGCCAAAGGCCAGGCCATAGGCCAGCGTGTAAAATACTCGACACCCGTCAACAAATATCTATTCCCTCTGGGGGTGGCGGGGAATGGTCCCAAAATGTCCAGAGCGACCAGCTCGTTTATCCTGGACACTTTGATCGATTGCAAGGGCGGGTTAGACTCCCGTGCCGGCGGTTTGCGTTGTGCACATTGAGGGCACGATCCCAACAAATCCCCCACATCCCTCGTCATGCCAGGCCAGTAAAAATCAAGTTGCAGCAAGGCGAGAGTCTTTTGGGTCCCCAGGTGTAGGAGGCGCTCATGAGCGGCCCATACCACCCTACCCCGCAACCCAGTAGGGACAACCAGCCGATGTCGACGTGACTTCCCGTCCCAATGCATTAGCAGACCTTGGCACATTTCCCATGCGTCGGAACCACCTCTTTTTCCCCCCGCCGCACCGCCAACGCGACGTCGCCACCCGAGGAGGGAGACATCCTCCATCTGGAGGCGCCCCCATTCAATGACGGGCAACCCCAACAGGGAATCTTTGCCCTGTTGTTCGATCGAATTAGGAACCATTGCATCGTCGTCGTTGGCGGCCGCCAAGACAGGTACCGATGTGTCCCCTGGAGGCCTGCAACGTCCAGACCCCAGGAGGCATGCACACTCGGAGGTGGTTGGCAAGCGTGACAGAGCGTCCGCGTTGGTGTGGCGAACGCCCTTACGGTATGTGGTTTGGAAATCGTAATCCTGGAGGACCTCCAACCATCGGGACAATTGTCCCGATGGCTGTTGGACCCTCAGGGCGTACTGCAGTGCCGCATGATCTGTGCGGACGGTGAAATGCCGACCGTACAGATATGGGCGATACTGTTGGACGAAATGGACAATTGCCAACAGTTCCCTACGGGTGACACAATACCGTTGCTCCGCTGGAGACAACACCCGACTGCCGTACGCAACCACATGTTCCACGCCGTCAACCACCTGGGAGAGCACGCCCCCAATACCCGTGTTGCTCGCATCGGTGTCGAGCAAGAACGGTTTTGAAAAATCAGGGTAAATCAGGGGAGGAGCGTTTACCAAAGCATCCCGAAGGGAGCAAAAAGCAGCCTCCTCCTCCTGACCCCAGCAAAACCGAACCCCTTTAGATGTTAAAGCATGTAGGGGTTTGGCGATAGTCGCAAAATTAGCGACGAAGCGTCTATAATACGACGCAAACCCAATAAAACTCCTAACCTCTCCCACTGAGGTGGGAGTCGGCCAGGAGCTTACACACTGCGTTTTGGCGGGATCGGTAGAAATACCTGAGCGCCCCACGATGTGCCCCAAATAACGCACCGACTCGCGTAACAAATGGCATTTTTGGGGCTTAAATTTCAAATTAGCAGCCCGCATCTTTAGGAAAACCGCCCGCAACCTCTGGAGATGTTCCTCAAAAGTTTTGCCAAAGACAATGACGTCATCCAAATAAATCAGGCACGACTCCCATTGCAATCCAGCCAAAACCAATTCCATCAACCGCTGGAAAGTTGCCGGCGCTGAGTGTAAGCCCATCGGCAACCGGTTGAATTGAAACAGGCCGTGCGGAGTACGGAAAGCAGTTTTAGGCTTTGAATCATCGTCCAGAGGAAGCTGCCAGAATCCCGAAAGTAAGTCCAATGTGGAGAAGAATCGCGCTCCCGCCAAGGCGTCAAGCGATTCGTCCATCCGTGGGAGCGGGTATGCGTCGGCAACCGTAATTTTATTAAGGCGCCGAAAGTCAACGCAAAACCGCAACGAACCGTCCTGCTTCTTAACCAGGACGATCGGCGCTCCCCAAGGGCTGTTGGAGGGAGAAATTATGTCGGCGGCTAGCATGTCATCAACAGCCGATTTGACATGGTCCTTTTCGGCGGGACTCAACCGAAAAGGATTTTGGCGTATTGGCGCGCTGTCACCCGTATCAATATGGTGACGCAGCAGATGAGTGCAGCCCAAATCGTATTTATCCCGACTGAAAACGTCGGAAAATTCCCTCAGTAGTGTCTTAAGACGTTGGCGCTCTAAATTTGACAGGTCCGTCGATCCCGCGCAAAGCGCCTCGAGCCACCCTTCATCGCTGTCTGAATGTGGTCGCGGTCCAGGGGCAGCGCCGACATGACTCGCGACGGGTTCCTCACAGGGCACCGGCGTTGCGTGAGCAAGCACGGTCCCCTGTGGGACCACCACCGTCTGCGAGCCCACATTGAGGACCGCGATGAAGGGTTCTCCATCCCCTCTCACTATGGTCTGGGCCGGGAGTAAATTAGGTCCACTGACCCCGGCCCTAGACGGTCCCAGCAAAACCCCTTGAGCCCCAATGCCCTTAGCGAAGGGCCGCCGAAGTCTCAAAGGAATTAACATTTGCGCCCCCGGAGGAACGCGCACCGTTCTATCTACGAACGCCGGCACCGTCGCGAACGCCGTCCGGCTCGTAGCGGGGGATGGCAAAAACGCCATGCGTCGGCCCGATGGGAGCTCAATGCATCCCTGGTCGATTAATATCCTAATCGGCATTTTGGCCAGGAAATCCGTCCCCAGCAGGCACGGAACCGCCAGCGAGGAGGAAACAAAAATCGGCCCAGATAATTTAATATCCCCGACACAAATTTGGGCTCGAATTTGTCCGATGATGCCAAGTGAACCCCCGTTAGCAGCAAAGAATGGCACATTAACAGGCATCAAAGGACGGCTCTGGGCAGGGAGAATGTTATAAATCAACTCCGAAATAATGGTCGCCGATGCTCCTGTATCGACCAAGATGCGAACCTCCACCCCATCGATGTGACCCACAACGGCCGACGACCCCGACGACGCGGCTACAACCCGATGGGCCAACACGGACCACTGGCTGGGTTCAATGTGAGTACCCAGAGCGGTGCGTGTTGGTGCCATGGTACGCGATATTGGCCCCCCCTTCGCTGCGGTGTTTAAGTGTGCGACGGGCGTGTGCGTGGGCCAAACGTGAGGGGTGCCGCGACTCGCCGGATTATGATGGTGGAGCTTGTGACGAGGGCCGGCGTCCCGTTGAGGTGTCGTCCCGCGCTGCCGAGGAGAGCGGCACCCCGAGGCGACGTGGCCCCGGATGCCGCAGTTGTAGCAGCGTGGAAGCGCTGGTGGCGACGATGGACGTTGTAGATGGCTTGAACCGGCCCGGTCCCCCCGCGCTCCCGCTCCGTGCTGCCGTCGATGGTTGATGGCGCAAACCTCTTCCGCCGGGAGGGTGGCCGCAGCGACGGCGCGCCCGCTCGCCGCCTTGCTGGCCTTCCGTCGTTGAGAGGACAGGTTTGCGTGGAGGAGACGGGCCGCTTGGAGGGAGCACATTTCTGCATCGTCCTGTGCGACAATGACGATGTCTAAGTCGTCCGCCAGCAAAAGTATCTTTTCTGTCACCATGGCGTCGATCCCCTCGTCGTCCATTCGTGGAAAGGCTTCCTTTGCCAGCGCCAGGAGGCTTGTACGGTACGCCAGGGGCGACTCCTTCGTCCCCCGCTGGCGATCGTAAAAGAGTTGACGACAGTCCGATGGTGGCCCATACACAGCGGACAGCACTTGCATCGCCTTCCGCAGCGTGGAACGCCTCTCCTTCGTTGCCGATGTTAGTGTGGCGAGGGCGTCGCTGTCGAGGAGTGCTGGCAGTGCTCGGAGAGCCTCGGCGTCTGTCCACTGTGCCATCTCCTGGTGAGCGAGGAAGCGCCGCTGGAAGCCGCCCCAGTCGCCCTCCTCGCCCACAAATTCTTTGAGCGGCGGCAGTCGCTGATGTAAGGCAGCGGCTGCAGAGGACGATCGCGCTCCCTCGTCTCCCTCACTCGACTCAGCGTCGGCCCGAAGCAGCGATGGCATCGCCGGTCGCACCCGTGGTGACGCGGCAGGTACTGTACTCCCGCCGTTGGACGCGATGCTTAGAGCGGCCACGCCCTCAACAGCAGCTGCGGCGATGGCGGGAGTTTCAAAATGTTGCTCCGTTGAAATGGCGGGAAGGCGCTGTGGTCGTTGGCTGCCGTCGCCTCGTGGCGGTCCCGCAGCCCCCAGCCGTGTGATGTTATCGAGCATGGCGGCTGCGGCGTACAGCAGCTCGGCCAGCTTCGCGTGCGCCTGCCTCAGCCCCTCCGTCGACGGCTCCCCTTCCTCCAGCTGCTGTGGCGTGGATGCACCCAGCCCCGGCTGCTCGATGGCATCTTCAGCCGTCTCGGGCTCTCCAACTGCAGCGGTGTCCTCCGCTCCTGGTACTCCGACTCGAGTCGTCCGGCGTGTATCCATGTTCGTACTTTGTTTCACTTCTGACGCCAGATGTAGTAACGCTTATGACTCGTTGACACCGGAGTTGGAGGCACACTTGCTACTATAGTCAGTAGATACTACTGTGTAGTTCGTATATACTGTCAGTAGATTCTACTACGATCAGTAAATACTACTAGTCAGTAGAGACTACTATAGTCAGTGGATACTACTGTAGAGTTAGTAGTTACTACTATAGTCAGTGGATATTACTATAGTCAGTAGTTACTACTATAGAGTCGGTACATACGACAATAGTCGGTAGATACTGCTATAGTCATTAGATACTACTGCAGAGTCAGTAGTTACTGCTATAGAGACGGTAGATACTACCGTAGTCAATATATACTACTATAGTCAGTAGATAATACTACAGCCAGTAGATTCCACTAGTCAGTATATACTGCTGCAGTCAGTAGTAACGACTATAGTCAGTAGAAACTGCTATAGTCAGCAGATACTGCTATAGCGTCAGCAGATATTATTATAGACTCAGTAGATACTGCTATGGAGTTAGTAGTTAATACTATAGTCAGTGGATACTACTGTAGTGGGTTCTATTGAGACGCACTCTTGAGTATGGAGGTGTAGTAACGCTTATGACTCGTTGACACCGGAGTTGGAGGCACACTTGTTTATTTGAATACCAACTTTGTGACATACACAATTGAGGGGGTATCGGCCCCCTCACCCGTCTATCTGAGGACACACCTCTAGGCTAACCTTAGCCTGCCTCTGAGTCCTCCACTAATGGGCTAGGGGAGGCTATCTTGGCCCGACACTGGTCAGTCGGGCCCGGTACCCAGAGTCCAGACCAGCACTGGCTCTGGCTCTGGTACCACGCCACTGGCTTGAGCCTGCGCGGTCCTGATAAGGACGGCGTACCAGGGGGAGTCCAGGGCTCTATCTCAGACGTCTTCCGCCTCCTCTTCTTTAGCTAAACATCACTCCCGAGCCCCCCGATACATTCCCCTTTTATACACCCCCCTCCCTGAGGGGTGGGGCCCCGGGGGATCGTAACGTCCGAAGCGCGGACGTCGTAGAGGGCACCTGCCCGTGCACTGACGTAGCCCCGCCCACTGTGCTTGTTTACCATAGGCTGCCATGCATAACGGGCTCTCTGTAACAGCCCTACAGAGGCAACAAGTTTTATACACTAACACAACACAGGTAATTCTACAGTCACGGGATAACGACTAAGGGTGGTGACCACCTTGGATAGCTGCATAACACTCACGGGAACACTATATAATCTGCCGGGCCAGCGAACACATTGCCCAGCTCTCGACGTCTTCTCTCACGCCCGAAAACTGAGGATCCAGGACTTGGCGGGCAGGCCCCATCTCTCTTCAGCTGCACTCCTATGACGGCGACCCCGCCGGCCTCTCCGCCCCGGTTTATATCCGCTGTGGGGTGGGCCACACAACCTTCCAGATTCTTCTCGAGGGCTCTGGTACCTCATCACGTGTCCCACTCACCCCCCGTTGGGGGTAGCCCCTTCCATCTCGTCCGGTCACGTGTCCTCCCGGGTTCACCCAAAGGCCACGTCCTCACGCGCTCTCTCTCATCGTTTCCAGGGCCATGCCCCTACAACACCCCCTTCCACTGGGTACTGTGGCTACCCTCTAGTGATGTCTAGTATGTCACCACACTACTATAGAGTCAGCAGATACTGCTATAGAGTTAGTAGTTACTACTATAGAGTCGGTAGATACTACTGTAGGGTCAGTAGTTACTACTACAGTAAGTAGATACAACTATACAGTCAGTAGCTACTACTGGGCTCAGTAGAGACTACTGTACAGTCAGTCGATATAACTACAGAGTCAGTAGATACTACTATAGAAAATAAATAGATACTACTATAGAGTCAGTAGATACTACTGTAGAGCCAGATACTACTATAGTCAGATACTACTATAGAGTCACTAGATACTACGCACGCTATTGTATGTTGGGTGTTTTGGTATATATGCCTACGCGGGAGTAAAACATTTTTTTGAGGGGGGGGGTCGACAATTTTCAGAAACCTTTAGGATCAACTATTTACCCCCCACTTTCTATAACTTTTTGGACTTCTGCAAGCCTCTTTTAATTTTGTTGATGGACAAATGGACAGACGGCACGCCGGGCTTTCACAATAGCTTAGAATTTGTGTATGTATATGTTATGTTTTTAAGAGACGTTTTGAAATATATTTTTCCACCGGGCAACGCCGGGTACTTCCCGCTAGTATCTTATATAGATTAATATAGTGACACGAATATTTAAAATTGTGACATGAACAATGGCGATTCATGGCCAAATAATGATATTAATGATGGCAATGGTGGTGATGATAAGAATGCAGATGAAGGTAGCCATGATGATGATGACGCTGACAATGTTGTTGTCTCATTGTCTCGTGTCCTCTTCTTTCCAGAGGGGTGGTGGTATTCAGCACCTCCCTTCACTTCTCCCGGCCCTACATCAGTCTCACCGTATTGTCAGTCTCCATCCCTGTCAATTAACTTCGTCATCCGTCCATCGCCTTCTTGCTCTACCTCGGGAGCTCTGACCAGATTGTGCATCCTTGTACTGTGGCCTTTACCAGACAACCTAACGTCAGTGGCGAATGATATATGAACCTATCCCGAGCTTCTCAATTCACCAACCAGTATGTAGCAGTGCGGTGAAGTATGGTGGAACAAACCCCCATAATGAACACGGTTTGGGGAGGCCTTCATCCAGCAGTAGATTGACAAAGCACTGAATTTTACGTTGGCCTTACAGTCCACCCCTTATTACAGGATGACAACCTTAAAATAAGTGTCTGGTATTTGTAAATTATTACTATTAGGCATTTAAAGATGCATTTATTTATTGATAGATATATTCTCACACTACCGATGCATACATCCATTGAAGCGTGTAAGATTAAATTATTTTGAGGTATCCACATGGCTCAGAGGTCAGACCGCTGAGATCCTGGGTTTGAACCTGGGTTTCAGCCGAAAACGAAACGGCCAGTGGAAGCAGATTTCACAGAACTGCTTCCAAGATCCCTTTAGTCACCCGGGGGTGCACTTCCCACACACTCTGCGACAGAAAAATATTCATCACACGGCAATAAAACTGATAGTTTTACTTCTCAGAGCTAGAAAGCATCCAAATTAAGTTAACAATTTTTGAATAACATAATGCGAGGAGTTCTGTGCAGTCACCGGTGACTGGAGACCATCATCTTGCTACACTTGAAGACCCAGTATAACCGCGGGCGACTTAAATTTCGATTCATAGCCAGGATCTCAGCGATGCCTTGTTCTTTTGCTTTAAATACCTTCAGCTGCAGCAGCAGTTATGGTCTGGAAAAAGTCGAAGTCTATCCTGTAAAAGATAAAAATCACAAACAAAGTGAGAATTACGTAAACTTCAAGACAATTTGTTATGCAATGTGCCAAGCTGGATTGTATTCACTCTATTTTAAACGGTCAACTATTCAACACCCCCACTGAACTTGCTTTCCAGTATTCCACTTCCCAAAAATGTATACGAAAGAATAAAACACAAAAAAATGAAAATGACGTCCTTAATTTAACCATGAGAGAAGCACCCATAAAGTCGCTTTATATTTATTGCAAGAGTAACCTGGAATTGCACGGGCCTGATTGCCATGTGTTCAAATGTTCTCATGTGTGACGATGCCTCGATCACCAACAATGGGATACATCAGTGACAATGTGTTTCACTACTTTAATTCAGAAGTGAATCTGACCCCTTATTTAAAATTGTGTAAATTTGGCTGTGTCTTTTTGCAGCTCTTGTCATTTAAGATAAAGAAAATTAGTATAACTAAACCACTTTATTCAAAATATAATTATAAAAAACTGAATTTGTCATTCTCTGTCACTCTATCAGTGACAGAACTTGATACATTTTTTTCATGCAGTCAGTTAAGGCCTCATTTTGACCAGAATGAACCGGCGATCTATGTTATGAATGCTGACCTAGGTTTGACCCATCACCTTTCACCTACAATAAAATTGCAGGGTCTCATACATTTCTAAAAGGTTTTGCTCGAAGTTTTTAGATGACTGTTGTAAATTGTTTCACGAAATTAAACATTTCATAACCATTTTTTACTGTCATAAAAAATGCCTTCCAGCAAAATGTTGTTTGGCACTGAGAGAGAGAAAACAATGTACTGTACACGACATCGTTGCACTAACTACTCAATATACATACTGCTGCATTGAGGCAACTGATATTACCATGTTAATTGGCTGTAGTAATTACATTTTCACTGTGTTATTTAAAAGTTTGTGACATTTCACCTTTCCCCAGCAATTCAATGAATTGTCATAATTTGGCCTCAAAATTTTATGCAAGAATTTATGTTTTTTTGTCCGACATGCATGGTATCAATTACATTGTTTTTTTGGTATTTTCACTCCATTAGCTCTGATATCGTTATCATGTCATTTGCATAAAATAGAGAAATGATCACTTTGCAAAAGCACAATTTGAAGCACGTATCATGAACGTAAGAATGATCAGATCATGCTTAGTTATACATGTAGATTTTATGGACAAACACAGGATGGTAATTCTACAGTTCAACTACTGGGAGAATGTATTTGGACAAACTGGCTCCAATCACTGGGCTCTTAAGGCTGCCACACACACCTGCATACCGCAAGTGTGAATTAGGGTTAGGATGCCCTCTGCTGTTGGTGGCTATGCACACGTACGTCTGCCAATCATATCATGCCGTTAACCCATAATACCTGGTCAACCAATACTTGTGGTCTCCAAGCAGCGGGCCTTCTACACTTTACGTGGCCTTAAACTGAACCTGGTTTGTCAGAAACAGTTTGTTAACATCACTGTCATTTAATGGTGACTGTTGCTGTGTATTTGTGTATGTGGGAGAGTGTGTGGATTAACTCTGGCTCCAGTCACCATGAGGGGTGGACAGTCGTCTACTCTAAACAACAGGGAGTGGCTCTTCTTCTGAACAAAATTATGAAGGGGACGTGGGAGGATGGTGGTGAAGTATGGGAAGCCGTAAGCCCCAGGCGACTGTGGGCTCGCCTCCCCATCAACAGGAGGTGGTAAATGATGGTGGTTGCTTATGCCCCCGCTGAAGATGAACATCAGTGCAGGCAAGGCTGATGAGTCAAATGCCATCTATGGCCCCCTGTCACAGGTGCTAGCTAAAGTGGCCCCACGGGATAGTTAACCTGTTTGGTGACTTTAATACCCGAGTGAGTCATGACACCGGCACCTGAACAGGAGTGTTTGGAAGACGTGGGCCAGATCAGCTCAAAAACAACAGTAGGAGGCTGCTAAACTTTTGTGCAGCCAATGGGTTTGTAATTACCAACACGCTGTTCCAGCATTGGCGCATCCACATAACATCATGGATGCATGCCAGGTCCAAGCAGGAACATCTGCTGGACTATACTGTGATGGAACAGCGGATGCGGGCCCATGTCCTTGACACCAGGACCTACCATGCAGCTGATCTGCCCACTGACCATTGGCTTGTCATCTGTAAGATGTGGCTGCCATTCTTAAACTCTGGTGGTGGGTGTTCATCTTGGACCCCATTCAAAACCAGTAGCCTGGTCTCAGGTAGTTGATGAAAGATGCAAATGAGAATTTCATCATCGCTTGCAGCTAGGGTTGGCATCGCCCCCCCCCTCCTCCTGATGCCGAGGGGAAATGGACGAGGTTTAGAACTGTGGCTTATGCAGCTGCAATGGGTGCTTTGGGTACACGGTGCAAACCCCCCCAGAGACCCTGGCTGATGGAGGTGTTACGGCTGGCTGAGAAAAATTGACAGGCCCACTGCCGATATAAAGCAATCTACATCAGAGAATGAGGCTAACCGCCTTCGCTCTGAGGTTCGGAGAGCCGTACAGCACTGCAAGGATAAATGGCGGTCGGAGGTTACTGAGGAGACGGAATCTGCCTCAGTAGCCCGCGGTCACAAATCACTCTTTCATTCCATCAAAAAAGCTACTTGCAGCCCCACACATATCACCATCCTTAGGGCAAAGAAAGGTGGTCTGATCTCTAACCCCCAGGAACAGGTTTGCAGATTTACTGAGCATTTCTGTGAAGTCTTCTTGGGGGAAGGGAAATCTCTCAGCCCAGAAAACATCATGGGGCAAAGTGGGAATTACCCTGTTGAGGCTGCAAGTGCCTAAAATATTGAAAGTAGTAGTTACCCCCTATGAGTGGCTGGCTGAAGTGCCATTTGTTGCAAATGTTTTCTTTCATCTGCAATTTGCCACAACGCTTTCCCTCGGATAAGTGGAGTAAATTTGCAGATAACCCTACAGATAATAAAATCCATGGAATTGAAAATGATCCTGTACTCCGAACATACTTCTCTGCTAGATCTTTGGCGAACTTGTAGCATGTTTTACGTGTCTTAGTTAGCAACCATGTCTTTGATCCATTAACTAAAACTTACAATATGCACATCTTCACACAAGTCAATGAATAACATTATGGAGTTTCCAGCCACAAAACACCCCCGTGACTGCATGCTAACTGGTCATATAACTGTACGACAACCCGTGACAGAAAAACCCATCATCAGCATTGGTCATCAGCATATAACCGAGAATCACAAGATCACTGCGGATGTCACATTGGCACAATTTCCTTGCTGTCTTCATCATCATCATGCCATGGTCTATCCACTACTAGGTGAAGGCCTCTCCAAGCCAACAATATTCCTCAGAATCCTGTGAGACAACAACCCACCCAGTAACATGTGCACGAGCCAATTTCATCACTCCATCTCGTGTTCCACCGCAAGGCTGTTATTATTATTGACCATCGTTCACCATCGCCGCTTGTCTCTTTAGTTCCTTTCCATCTTCATTTAGAAACGATGAGCTCTGTCAACCTCATTCTATTTTGTGCTAGTTGCACTGCTTCCTTTTACTTATAGCATGGTCGAAAAGAACCAAACGTAAAAAATTGATCAAACGGACAAATACATTCGCGTAAAATGTGGTCAGACCCGACGACGCACACTCACTTGAGATGTTTGGGGCTCCACGGGAGATCGCCCCTCATGCCGATGCCCATGTTCTCTGTCACTGCAGCAATGAGGTCCAAGTACTTGCGTCCACCAGGCATCTTTACGCGACCAGATAGAACCTTAAAATAAAACCCAAACTCAATTGAAGACTGAGAACGGGATAGACCAAGACAGCAAGGACAAAAAAACACACAAATGAGACTTACAAAGACGATAAAAAAGGAAAATCAAGCATTACTCGTGGATAATGAAACAATTTCCAACGTGTACTTTTCCTTGGAAGTACAATACTGTACTTGAATAGCAGTACTGAAGGGTGTCAGGGCAAAATGTGTTTGCATAGTTGCTAAATTGTCCTTTTTTGCGCTGGTTTGTGTCTTAGCATTTTGGGCCAACGCTTTGATCATTTATCATACCTCTAAACCCGTTTAGCCGTATTCTTGTACAGGGAAATTTCGTTTTCAGGTTCATACAGCATACAGCCGTTTCAATACGGGCAACATTTTTTTAAATATTTGTTTGTGTTTCTCCCTTGTGATGTGACTAAGTAGCATGAACGTTGAGGTTTATAAGGGCACGGTGTGACAAATAAGGTCTGAATTAGTCTGTAATAAGGTAGGGTACTGATAAGGGGTTGACAAGTATGAATTTTGCCGACTTCCAATAAAGTGAGACCCGAAGAGCAACACAACTTTATACCACAGTGTAGCTCATTTTACACAAAACACGTGTACCCAGCCTTTGTACATTATGCAAACAAAACCATCGGCAAGTTCCTCAAGAAGTGCAGTGTATTCAAATAAATAAAGGTCACCGTCAACATTTTATTGGAGCCGGTCACCACTGACATTCGCTTAAATGTGTTTTCATGGTGACCCAACCAAAACACGGGAACCGCAGTGCATTTCTTCAACAACTGATAACGATTACGGTTTTTTTTGCACAATCTACAAGTGCTTTCACACGTTTTTTACGTGTTTATTTGGAACTTTAGGTGAGAGTTGGGCAAGCGTGAAAGGGCGAAGCACATCTAAGGAGTAAAAATGCCAATCAAAACAATGAATGCACACAACTCCGTAAAAACCCGTTCGTAGTGAATGAGGAAAATAAATCCTAGAACACAACAACCCCAACAGCCGACAACGGAAACATGAAACGGGCCACAAATAAAGCAGGAGCGAGTTGAGTTGAGGTCTGATGATGATCATCATCATCAGAGTTTACAGACGCCTAAGTCGTCACCCGCACATGCACACAGTGATTCAATGACACTGTGTAACCCAGTAAACACGTGCGACGTTGACTCAACGTAATCTTAGGTTTTTTCGGTAAAGTCACGTAGGTAAAAAATAAAAAAACAATAATAGAAATAAATTGTATTTTTTATTTTAGTGATTTATTTTATTTATATATATATTTTTTTTTACCTACGTGACTTTACCGAAAAAAACCTAAGAGTATGAATCCTTGCAGTCACGAAAGCTTCAAATCTAGAGTTGACTCAACGTCCCACGTTTCCTGGGTACATACTTGAGTACTGTCCCCCACCCTTAACGTGTCAACGCAATTGTCACGACTGGTGAAGGCCTCGGCCCGCCGCATCTGACCAACACATCTCGCCGGTGGAAGTCCAGGACCCGGTGCTTATATGAAACACAGAACTCAAAAACGAAAGCGCCACCATCCGATGTTAGCCACGACGAAAACTGCGATCGGCTTCTAGATTTGAAGCTTTCGTGACTGCAAGGATTCATATTCTTAGGTTTTTTCGGTAAAGTGACTTTACCAAAAAAACCTAAGAATGCGATCGGCTTTCTTGTCGGGATTTCAACAGCGTCGGGGTGCGCTAACCGAAGCGCCACCGCTCTCGGCCCAGCAGCGATATTATCGATTTGCACGTCTTGTAGTGCGTGCAAACACCGAACTTATTGCGTTTGAGCTGCTGTATAATTAGTGGTGCTGTATAATTAATGGTGCTTCGCTGTCGTGCGCGAGTTTTAATGCCCCCTCTAAACCCATGCACAGCAAGTGCGGCCCGGGCACGGAGAGGAGGCCTTCGTCCGGCAGTGGACTTGCAAAGTAATTCTCAATTGCTAGTTATCATTAATGCTAACAAGTACTTCTCGCCTATCGATATAATATTAAGACGAATGGGTAACAATTCGTAAAACGCAACGGCAACATAAACCACGGATCCACACACACACACAACCCTTCCGAAGGTACAGTGATAATAAAAGACAACTTTCGCAACGAAGTTTGAAGTTCCTGAGCGCGGATATCTGGCAACCTAACAACGTCGATTGCAACGTGGCTCAAACACCACCACCACCACCACCCCCACAACAAACACAGCAAGAGGCAAAAACCTAGCCGACGTCGTGAAACACACGCAGTGTAAAACACCGCGTGTACAGTTACACCCGAATTGAGCGGGAAATAATAAACTTTTACATTCTGCTCACAGGCACCCGTGACAACAATCTATGCCATATCTCTGTATGTGTGTGTGTAAAACAAGATGTACTATTCGTACCGTACGACGAGAAGAGTTCGTGAAGGTTGTCCGTACGGCTGATTGTGGATGCGGGAAGTTTTCGATGTTGGCGCGAAACGCGACTGCGATCAGCTGAGCTAAGCCACGCCCCCTCCTCTGTTAACTCCACCCCCTTTGCTTCGGTCCACGTCACTCACAGCAGATGAACAACAACACAAAGGCATCGCTAGATGTCGCTACAGGAGACGTTTCACTGGTAAGGAGCCTCCTGGTTACACACCAGCCCACAGGGGTGATTGTGTCCGTCCGTCGTGCATCCAAAAATGGGAGGGGTGGGGCTGGGTAGAGAGGGGAGGGTGGGGAGGGGCTTGGTGGAGAGGGTGGGGTGGGGCTGGGTGGGGAGGGGAGGGTGGGGAGGGGCTGGGTGGGGAGGGTGGAGAGGGGCTGGGTGGGGAGGGTGGGGCTGGGTGGGGAGGGGAGGGTGGGGAGGGGCTGGGTGGGGAGGGTGAGGCTGGTTGGGGGGTGGGAGGGGTGGGGCTGGGTGTGGAGGGGCTGGGTGGGGAGGGTGGGGAGGGGCTGGGTGGGGAGGGTGGGGAGGGTGGGGAGGGGCTGGGTGGGGAGGGGGGTGGGGAGGGGAGGGTGGGGAGGGGCTGGGTGGGGAGGGTGAGGCTGGGTGGGGAGGGGAGGGTGGGGAGGGGCTGGGTGGGGAGGGGCTGGTCACCCCGTGGTGCCCTTATAAAACTCAACGTTTAACCTACTCACGCCGGCTTGTGCCCGCGCTCACAGTCGGGCATGTTTGCGGTATACACCACGCCGCCGTTGACCCTGGCCATTGACCGAGCAACCCAACGTTCCTAACAGCTCCCTCCGCAGGAATGTGTTACACTGCAGCGGTCCCCAAACATTTAATGACACCAGGGATCGGTTTCGTGGAAGACGATCCTTTCACGGACCGGGGGTGGGTGGGGGATGTTCATCATTGGGTCTTTCTCCCCTTTTGCAAAGAAGCTCTCCAGCGACGTTTGTTTTTTTACTCATTTTGGCTACTCGGGGTTAGCTTGTGGACTTACCAAAACTGTGACTGAGACAAGTGCGCAGTGCGGGACGGAAGTGGTCAATAATAAAATCATGGGGGGGCCACGCGCGGACTCACCGCTCTCACCTCCTGCTGCTGTGTGGCCCGGTTCCTAACAGGCCACGGACCGGGGGTTGGGGACCACTGATTTAGAGCAGCTCAAAAACATCACCCCGTGGCGGGGAGAACATCGCCAATGATTGCAACAAGTTAGGTTCCAGAAGGTCTGTTCGTAAGTCCCAAATTTACACCCGTCAATTCTAAACACGTTTTACGGCATGTATACTTAACACGGGGAATGGCTTTAAACGTCGTATACTCTCCTGCAGATGTAGATGCCACTGGTTTTTCATGTTCTGTAGATGTAGATGCCACTGGTTCTTCATGTTCTGCAGATGTAGATGCCACTGGTTCTTCACTTTCTGCAGATGTAGATGTCACTGCTTCTTTACGTTCTGTAGATGGAGATGCCACTGGTTCTTCATGTTCTGTAGATGGAGATGCCACTGGTTCTTCGTGTTCTGCAGATGTAGACGCCACTGGTTCTTCACTGGTTCTTCATGTTCCGTATATGTAGATGCCACTGGTTTTTCATGTTCTGCAGATGTAGATGCCACTGGTTCTTCATGTTTTGCAGATGTAGATGCCACTGGTTCTTCACGTTCTGCAGATGTAGATGCCACTGGTTCTTCACGTTCTGTAGATGTAGATGTCACTGGTTCTTCACGTTTTGGAGATGTAGATGCCACTGGTTCTTCATGTTCTGCAGATGTAGATGACACTGGTTCTTCACGTTCTGTAGATGTAGATGCCACTGGTTCTCAACGATCTGCAGATATAGATGCCACTGGCTCGTCATGTTCTGTAGATGTTGATGCCACTGGTTCTTCCCTTCTACGTGACTTTACCGAAAGAACCAAGAAGATGAATTCCTGCAGTTACGAAAGCTTGAAATCGAAATAAAATCAAGTGACACATTTTCGCCACTAGGCGGCAGGGTGTCCCTGCACAATAAACGGCATGAAATCCCCTCCCGCCCGCCACATCAATTCGCTGTCTTACCGAAATGAAACACTTTTAGAAACTGACGCGACATTTAATTGGTCGAATTACTTCGCAAAAAATAACACTCAGCCACATTTCGTGCTTAAAAATTTAATTTTACATAGGTAAGTTTAAAAAAAAATAAAAGCGACGCGAGCCAAGCAGGAGTCGAACCTACAATCTTCTGATCCGTAGTCAGACGCGTTATCCATTGCGCCACTGGCCCGATATGGGGTGGTCACTAAGAATTCCAATGCAGCTTTACACACACCGTTTCCGACTTACACGTGGCCCACTTTGGTATGTGTGGCCAAAAATATACCAAGGATTGGTGTACTTCTCTGAACAACTCTTATTTCACTTGACAGCACGACACTTCGATTAAAATACATTTAAGACGTAAGTATGAATCCAACACGTACGAGCCTAAAATGAGCAGCGGCAGCATCGTAAGACATGATATATTTACTGTACTCATGGAATGACTTCGCCAGCCGTCACCATATCCTGCACACAACGTGATTTCGGCAATTGATCTCTGTGATGGGCATTTTCTAGATGTGATGGGCATTCTCTAGATGTGATCGCACATCCCCTCTCACCTTGGCTGCCACTATTTGGTCTCGACTAACCGTCAATATCTCTCGAAGCGATGTTTTCTGCCAAAGCCAACCTTTTGTATTTGAAGTCAAGTTAAATGAGCAACTTAAACTACAATTAACATGAAAAAATCATCTGGCATTCTATACACATCGAGATAAAAAAAGCGGAAATTTTTAAATAAAATCACCCAAGTTCGCCATATTTTTGTTTAAATCAGTCCGTTCGTCACATTACGAATTTAAATACCCTTCACGAAGACAGAACACAATAGAATCATTCAAACATCACGATAATCAAATACACAGCCACAAGCCAGACAGGAGTCCGAACCTACAATCTTGTGATCCATAGTCAGATACGTTATCCATTGTGCCACTGGCCCAATGCTCATTAGTTGTTGTCACACCTGTCTGTACAGTAACTGTGGCTGTGTAAGTGCTGGGTGCTGGTTTGACTCTTCATTGCTACTGGTCTATGTACTCGTAGTGAAGTGATAGAAGGGCTTACAGGCTCCCTTCGATAGTACAGTTGGTAGAGCAGAGGACTATAGTTGGTTTGTGGTTGAAATCCTTAGGTCGCTGGTTCGACTCCAGCTCGAAGTAGGTTAGTTTTTGTTTCACCAATTTTTTTCCAAATTATGAAATTATTGTTCATACAATGAAGGCTCAACGCGCATGACGCGCACATTAGGAAGGTGTCTTTTGGGCCAAACCTGGGCTTAAAATGCACAAAAAGAATAGGGCATTCGTAGTTTAGTCAAATGGGTTTCTACAGATACTTTGATTTTGACTTGGTGGATCTGGCTTCTTTTCTCATGGTGGTCTGCAAACTTTTCCAAAATATTGTTGAATGACCCATGCCTTTTTAACAAATGGCCACATAGATTCAGAAATGCACATCAATTGACGTTTTCTTTGCAAATCTATATATATAAAATCGCAAATCTGTCTGTCTGTCTGTGTGTCTGTGTGTCGCCGGACCATACGCAGTTTCATTGGATGGCGGTTGCCCCTGGCAACGGGTAGCGACGCATTCGCTGCGGTGTGGACGCCATTTTTAATTCCCGTTAAAAATATGCGCACGCATTAACACGCGACTCTGATGTAAATTCATCAAAGTTTCACGTCCTCTTCACTCCCCTCCCACCCCAATGTGTGCAATTACTATTATAGGGTCGGTAGATAATAAAATTATAGCGATTACACAGTATTATTGTAGCGCGGGGGGGGGGGGGGGGGGAACGGCACCCGTACCCAGCCTCAGCCGGGTGGGCAATTTAGGCGAGGCCGGAGGCTCTGCACGGTACTAGGCCTCGACACCCCACCCGTGTCAAGCGACGACTTTGTGGTATAAACTCAATATACCCAGCGTTGCCCGGGGGGAAAATACATTTAAAATCTTATGAAAACTTTCAAACATTACATACCAATGAAAAAACAACTGTCTAATTACTTTGAAACCCGACGCGCCAAGAATCGATTCTTTAAATGTTGACTGTACAAATAGTCATTAAGCTGGGTGAGCGTACCGCCAGTCTATAATGTAGACTGTAGCCTGCTTATTAAATTGGGTGAGTGTACTGCCAGTCTATAATGTAGACTGTAGCCTGGTTATTAAGCTGGGTGAGCGTACTGCCAGTCTATAATGTAGACTGTAGCCTGGTTATTAAGTAAAGTTAGTCAATTTGTAACACGTAGGCTTTCGCGACCATTATTCATAAGCAACGTTATTGGGTTTAGATCGCCATATTTATTAATGTGTTGTAACCCTCCACCACCCGACACGGCCAATCAGTAAAAAAGTGTCCCGTTGATAAAAGACTAATAGTTGGTAGTGAGGGGAATATTTTATTTTGCGTTAAAAATGCTTTTAAAATACACTAAACGCTCAGGTAAATTCTTCACTGCGTGATGTCCCCCCCACCCCGATGCGTGCAGTGATTACTACTATACATTTGCTAGATGCTACCACTATAGGCCGTAGATATTACTGCACAGCGGCCGAGGAGATCGTGGCTGGGGGGGGGGGGGGCAGGGGTAGCAGGCCATCTGTGTATATATGTTAGGTTATTAAGAAATATATTTTTCACCCGGGCAACGCCGGGTACTTCTGCTAGTGTTAATTTAAAAAATCACTCACATTCACCATATTTTCGTTAAATCAGGCCATTCCTCACATGTTGCGACTTTAAATACCCTTTAGAAAGATAGAATAAAAAGGAAGCATTCAGACATCACGCTAACAAAACACACACCCACGAGCCAGGCAGGAGTCGAACCTACAATCTTCTGATCCGTAGTCAGACGCGTTATCCATTGCGCCACTGGCCCCATGTTACTTAGCTTTTGTCAGACCTGTCTGTACAGGCTGTGTAAGGACTGGATTCAGGTTTGACTCTGCATTGCTACTGGTTTATGTACTAGTAGTGAAGTGATAGAATACATTACAAGGTTCCTTCGATAGCTCAGTTGGTAGAGCGGAGGACTGTAGTTGGTTTGTGGTTGAAATCCTTAGGTCGCTGGTTCGACTCCGGCTCGAAGGAGGTTGGTTTTTGCTTCACCAATTTTATTCCAAATTATGAAATTATTGTTCATGCAATGAAGGCTCAACGCGCCTGACGTGCACATTAGGAAAATGTCTTTTGGGCCAAACCTGGGCTTAAAATGCACAAAAAGAATAGGGCATTCTTAGTTTAGTCAAATGGGTTTCTACAGATACTTTGATTTTGACTTGGTGGATCTGGCTTCTTTTCTCATGGTGGCCTGCAAACTTTTCCAATATATTGTTGAATGACCCATGTCTTTTTAACAAATGGCCACATAGATTCAGAAATGCACATCAATAGACGTTTTCTTTGCAAATGTTAATTTAAAAAATCACTCACATTCACCATATTTTCGTTTAAATCAGGCCATTCCTCACATGTTTCGACTTTAAATACCCTTTAGAAAGATAGAATAAAAAGGAAGCATTCAAACATCACGCCAATAAAACACACACCCACGAGCCAGGCAGGAGTCGAACCTACAATCTTCTGATCCGTAGTCAGACGCGTTATCCATTGCGCCACTGGCCCCATGTTACTTAGCTCTTGTCAGACCTGTCTGTACAGGCTGTGTAAGGACTGGATGCAGGTTTGACTCTGCATTGTTACTGGTTTATGTACTAGTAGTCAAGTGATAGAATAGGTTACAAGGTTCCTTCGATAGCTCAGTTGGCAGAGCGGAGGACTGTAGTTGGTTTGTTGTTGAAATCCTTAGGTCGCTGGTTCGAAGGAGGTTGGTTTTTGCTTCACCAATTTTATTGCAAATTATGAAATTATTGTTCATACATTGAAGGCTCAACGCGCCTGTTGCGCACATTAGAAAGTGTCTTTGGTCCAAACCTGGCTTAAAATGTACAAAAAGAACAGGGCATTAGTAGTTTAGTCAGATGGTTTTCTGCAGAAAATTTGATTTTCACTTGGATCTGGCTTCTTTTCTCATGGTGGTCTGCAAACTTTTCCAAAATATTGTTGAATGACCCATGCCTTTTTAACAAATGGCCACATAGATTCAGAAATGCACATCAATTGACGTTTTCTTTGCAAATCTATATATATAAAATCGCAAATCTGTCTGTCTGTCTGTGTGTGTGTCTGTGTGTCGCTGGACCATACGCAGTTTCATTGGACGGCGGTTGCCCCTGGCAACGGGTAGCGACGCATTCGCTGCGGGGTGGACGCCATTTTTAATTCCCGTTAAAAATATGCGCACGCATTAACACGCGACTCTGAGGTAAATTCATCAAAGTTTCACGTCCTCTTCACTCCCCTCCCACCCCAATGTGTGCAATTACTATTATAGGGTCGGTAGATAATACAATTATAGCGATTACACAGTATTATTGTAGCGCGGGGGGGGGGGGGGGGAACGGCACCCGTACCCAGCCTCAGCCGGGTGGGCAATTTAGGCGAGGCCGGAGGCTCTGCACGGTACTAGGCCTCGACACCCACCACGCGACTCTGAGGTAAATTCATCAAAGTTTCACGTCCACTTCACTCCCCCCCCCACCACAATGTGTGCAATTACTATTATAGGGTCGGTAGATAATAAAATTATAGCGATTACACAGTATTATTGTAGCGCGGGGGGGGGGGGGTAACGGCCCCGGTACCCAGCCTCAGCCGGGTGGGCAATCTAGGCGAGGCCGGAGGCTCTGCACGGTACTAGGCCTCGACACCCCACCCGTGTCAAGCGACGACTTTGTGGTATAAACTCGATATACCCAGCGTTGCCCGGGGGGAAAATACATTTAAAATCTTATGAAAACTTTCAAACATTACATACCAATGAAAAAACAACTGTCTAATTACTTTTAAACCCGACGCGCCAAGAATCGATTCTTTAAATGTTGACTGTACAAATAGTCATTAAGCTGGGTGAGCGTACTGCCAGTCTATAATGTAGACTGTAGCCTGGTTATTAAGCTGGGTGAGCGTACTGCCAGTCTATAATGTAGACTGTAGCCTGGTTATTAAGTAAAGTTAGTCAATTTGTAACACGTAGGCTTTCGCGACCATTATTCATAAGCAACGTTATTGGGTTTAGATCGCCATATTTATTAATGTGTTGTAACCCTCCACCACCCGACACGGCCAATCAGTAAAAAAGTGTCCCGTTGATAAAAGACTAATAGTTGGTAGTGAGGGGAACATTTTATTTTGCGTTAAAAATGCTTTAAAAATACACTAAACGCTCAGGTAAATTCTTCACTGCGTGATGTCCCCCCCACCCCGATGCGTGCAGTGATTACTACTATACATTTGCTAGATGCTACCACTATAGGCCGTAGATATTACTGCACAGCGGCCGAGGAGATCGTGGCTGGGGGGGGGGGGGGCAGGGGTAGCAGGCCATCTGTGTATATATGTTAGGTTATTAAGAAATATATTTTTCACCCGGGCAACGCCTGGTACTTCTGCTAGTGTTAATTTAAAAAATCACTCACATTCACCATATTTTCGTTTAAATCAGGCCATTCCTCACATGTTGCGACTTTAAATACCCTTTAGAAAGATAGAATAAAAAGGAAGCATTCAGACATCACGCTAATAAAACACACACCCACGAGCCAAACCTACAATCTTCTGATCCGTAGTCAGACGCGTTATCCATTGCGCCACTGGCCCCATGTTACTTAGCTTTTGTCAGACCTGTCTGTACAGGCTGTGTAAGGACTGGATTCAGGTTTGACTCTGCATTGCTACTGGTTTATGTACTAGTAGTGAAGTGATAGAATTCATTACAAGGTTCCTTCGATAGCTCAGTTGGTAGAGTGGAGGACTGTAGTTGGTTTGTGGTTGAAATCCTTAGGTCGCTGGTTCGACTCTGGCTCGAAGGAGGTTGGTTTTTGCTTCACCAATTTTATTCCAAATTATGAAATTATTGTTCATGCAATGAAGGCTCAACGCGCCTGACGTGCACATTAGGAAAATGTCTTTTGGGCCAAACCTGGGCTTAAAATGCACAAAAAGAATAGGGCATTCTTAGTTTAGTCAAATGGGTTTCTACAGATACTTTGATTTTGACTTGGTGGATCTGGCTTCTTTTCTCATGGTGGCCTGCAAACTTTTCCAATATATTGTTGAATGACCCATGTCTTTTTAACAAATGGCCACATAGATTCAGAAATGCACATCAATAGACGTTTTCTTTGCAAATGTTAATTTAAAAAATCACTCACATTCACCATATTTTCGTTTAAATCAGGCCATTCCTCACATGTTTCGACTTTAAATACCCTTTAGAAAGATAGAATAAAAAGGAAGCATTCAAACATCACGCCAATAAAACACACACCCACGAGCCAGGCAGGAGTCGAACCTACAATCTTCTGATCCGTAGTCAGACGCGTTATCCATTGCGCCACTGGCCCCATGTTACTTAGCTCTTGTCAGACCTGTCTGTACAGGCTGTGTAAGGACTGGATGCAGGTTTGACTCTGCATTGTTACTGGTTTATGTACTAGTAGTCAAGTGATAGAATAGGTTACAAGGTTCCTTCGATAGCTCAGTTGGCAGAGCGGAGGACTGTAGTTGGTTTGTTGTTGAAATCCTTAGGTCGCTGGCTCGAAGGAGGTTGGTTTTTGCTTCACCAATTTTATTCCAAATTATGAAATTATTGTTCATACATTGAAGGCTCAACGCGCCTGTTGCGCACATTAGAAAGTGTCTTTGGTCCAAACCTGGCTTAAAATGTACAAAAAGAACAGGGCATTAGTAGTTTCGTCAGATGGTTTTCTGCAGAAAATTAGATTTTCACTTGGATCTGGCTTCTTTTCTCATGGTGGTCTGCAAACTTTTCCAAAATATTGTTGAATGACCCATGCCTTTTTAACAAATGGCCACATAGATTCAGAAATGCACATCAATTGACGTTTTCTTTGCAAATCTATATATATAAAATCGCAAATCTGTTTGTCTGTCTGTGTGTGTGTCTGTGTGTCGCTGGACCATACGCAGTTTCATTGGACGGCGGTTGCCCCTGGCAACGGGTAGCGACGCATTCGCTGCGGGGTGGACGCCATTTTTAATTCCCGTTAAAAATATGCGCACGCATTAACACGCGACTCTGAGGTAAATTCATCAAAGTTTCACGTCCTCTTCACTCCCCTCCCACCCCAATGTGTGCAATTACTATTATAGGGTCGGTAGATAATACAATTATAGCGATTACACAGTATTATTGTAGCGCGGGGGGGGGGGGGAACGGCACCCGTACCCAGCCTCAGCCGGGTGGGCAATTTAGGCGAGGCCGGAGGCTCTGCATGGTACTAGGCCTCGACACCCACCACGCGACTCTGAGGTAAATTCATCAAAGTTTCACGTCCACTTCACTCCCCCCCCCCCACCACAATGTGTGCAATTACTATTATAGGGTCGGTAGATAATAAAATTATAGCGATTACACAGTATTATTGTAGCGCGGGGGGGGGGGGGGGTAACGGCCCCGGTACCCAGCCTCAGCCGGGTGGGCAATCTAGGCGAGGCCGGAGGCTCTGCACGGTACTAGGCCTCGACACCCCACCCGTGTCAAGCGACGACTTTGTCGTATAAACTCGATATACCCAGCGTTGCCCGGGGGGAAAATACATTTAAAATCTTATGAAAACTTTCAAACATTACATACCAATGAAAAAACAACTGTCTAATTACTTTTAAACCCGACGCGCCAAGAATCGATTCTTTAAATGTTGACTGTACAAATAGTCATTAAGCTGGGTGAGCGTACTGCCAGTCTATAATGTAGACTGTAGCCTGGTTATTAAGCTGGGTGAGCGTACTGCCAGTCTATAATGTAGACTGTAGCCTGGTTATTAAGTAAAGTTAGTCAATTTGTAACACGTAGGCTTTCGCGACCATTATTCATAAGCAACGTTATTGGGTTTAGATCGCCATATTTATTAATGTGTTGTAACCCTCCACCACCCGACACGGCCAATCAGTAAAAAAGTGTCCCGTTGATAAAAGACTAATAGTTGTTAGTGAGGGGAAAATTTTATTTTGCGTTAAAAATGCTTTAAAAATACACTAAACGCTCAGGTAAATTCTTCACTGCGTGATGTCCCCCCCACCCCGATGCGTGCAGTGATTACTACTATACATTTGCTAGATGCTACCACTATAGGCCGTAGATATTACTGCACAGCGGCCGAGGAGATCGTGGCTGGGGGGGGGGGGGCAGGGGTAGCAGGCCATCTGTGTATATATGTTAGGTTATTAAGAAATATATTTTTCACCCGGGCAACGCCGGGTACTTCTGCTAGTGTTAATTTAAAAAATCACTCACATTCACCATATTTTCGTTTAAATCAGGCCATTCCTCACATGTTGCGACTTTAAATACCCTTTAGAAAGATAGAATAAAAAGGAAGCATTCAGACATCACGCTAATAAAACACACACCCACGAGCCAGGCAGGAGTCGAACCTACAATCTTCTGATCCGTAGTCAGACGCGTTATCCATTGCGCCACTGGCCCCATGTTACTTAGCTATTGTCAGACCTGTCTGTACAGGCTGTGTAAGGACTGGATTCAGGTTTGACTCTGCATTGCTACTGGTTTATGTACTAGTAGTGAAGTGATAGAATACATTACAAGGTTCCTTCGATAGCTCAGTTGGTAGAGCGGAGGACTGTAGTTGGTTTGTGGTTGAAATCCTTAGGTCGCTGGTTCGACTCTGGCTCGAAGGAGTTTGGTTTTTGCTTCACCAATTTTATTCCAAATTATGAAATTATTGTTCATGCAATGAAGGCTCAACGCGCCTGACGTGCACATTAGGAAAATGTCTTTTGGGCCAAACCTGGGCTTAATATGCACAAAAAGAATAGGGCATTCTTAGTTTAGTCAAATGGGTTTCTACAGATACTTTGATTTTGACTTGGTGGATCTGGCTTCTTTTCTCATGGTGGCCTGCAAACTTTTCCAATATATTGTTGAATGACCCATGTCTTTTTAACAAATGGCCACATAGATTCAGAAATGCACATCAATAGACGTTTTCTTTGCAAATGTTAATTTAAAAAATCACTCACATTCACCATATTTTCGTTTAAATCAGGCCATTCCTCACATGTTTCGACTTTAAATACCCTTTAGAAAGATAGAATAAAAAGGAAGCATTCAAACATCACGCCAATAAAACACACACCCACGAGCCAGGCAGGAGTCGAACCTACAATCTTCTGATCCGTAGTCAGACGCGTTATCCATTGCGCCACTGGCCCCATGTTACTTAGCTCTTGTCAGACCTGTCTGTACAGGCTGTGTAAGGACTGGATGCAGGTTTGACTCTGCATTGTTACTGGTTCATGTACTAGTAGTCAAGTGATAGAATAGGTTACAAGGTTCCTTCGATAGCTCAGTTGGCAGAGCGGAGGACTGTAGTTGGTTTGTTGTTGAAATCCTTAGGTTGCTGGCTCGAAGGAGGTTGGTTTTTGCTTCACCAATTTTATTCCAAATTATGAAATTATTGTTCATACATTGAAGGCTCAACGCGCCTGTTGCGCACATTAGAAAGTGTCTTTGGTCCAAACCTGGCTTAAAATGTACAAAAAGAACAGGGCATTAGTAGTTTAGTCAGATGGTTTTCTGCAGAAAATTAGATTTTCACTTGGATCTGGCTTCTTTTCTCATGGTGGTCTGCAAACTTTTCCAAAATATTGTTGAATGACCCATGCCTTTTTAACAAATGGCCACATAGATTCAGAAATGCACATCAATTGACGTTTTCTTTGCAAATCTATATATATAAAATCGCAAATCTGTTTGTCTGTCTGTGTGTGTGTCTGTGTGTCGCTGGACCATACGCAGTTTCATTGGACGGCGGTTGCCCCTGGCAACGGGTAGCGACGCATTCGCTGCGGGGTGGACGCCATTTTTAATTCCCGTTAAAAATATGCGCACGCATTAACACGCGACTCTGAGGTAAATTCATCAAAGTTTCACGTCCTCTTCACTCCCCTCCCACCCCAATGTGTGCAATTACTATTATAGGGTCGGTAGATAATACAATTATAGCGATTACACAGTATTATTGTAGCGCGGGGGGGGGGGGGGGGGAACGGCACCCGTACCCAGCCTCAGCCGGGTGGGCAATTTAGGCGAGGCCGGAGGCTCTGCACGGTACTAGGCCTCGACACCCACCACGCGACTCTGAGGTAAATTCATCAAAGTTTCACGTCCACTTCACTCCCCCCCCCCCAACACAATGTGTGCAATTACTATTATAGGGTCGGTAGATAATAAAATTATAGCGATTACACAGTATTATTGTAGCGCGGGGGGGGGGGGGTAACGGCCCCGGTACCCAGCCTCAGCCGGGTGGGCAATCTAGGCAAGGCCGGAGGCTCTGCACGGTACTAGGCCTCGACACCCCACCCGTGTCAAGCGACGACTTTGTGGTATAAACTCGATATACCCAGCGTTGCCCGGGGGGAAAATACATTTAAAATCTTATGAAAACTTTCAAACATTACATACCAATGAAAAAACAACTGTCTAATTACTTTTAAACCCGACGCGCCAAGAATCGATTCTTTAAATGTTGACTGTACAAATAGTTATTAAGCTGGGTGAGCGTACTGCCAGTCTATAATGTAGACTGTAGCCTGCTTATTAAATTGGGTGAGTGTACTGCCAGTCTATAATGTAGACTGTAGCCTGGTTATTAAGCTGGGTGAGCGTACTGCCAGTCTATAATGTAGACTGTAGCCTGGTTATTAAGTAAAGTTAGTCAATTTGTAACACGTAGGCTTTCGCGACCATTATTCATAAGCAACGTTATTGGGTTTAGATCGCCATATTTATTAATGTGTTGTAACCCTCCACCACCCGACACGGCCAATCAGTAAAAAAGTGTCCCGTTGATAAAAGACTAATAGTTGGTAGTGAGGGGAACATTTTATTTTGCGTTAAAAATGCTTTAAAAATACACTAAACGCTCAGGTAAATTCTTCACTGCGTGATGTCCCCCCCACCCCGATGCGTGCAGTGATTACTACTATACATTTGCTAGATGCTACCACTATAGGCCGTAGATATTACTGCACAGCGGCCGAGGAGATCGTGGCTGGGGGGGGGGGCAGGGGTAGCAGGCCATCTGTGTATATATGTTAGGTTATTAAGAAATATATTTTTCACCCGGGCAACGCCGGGTACTTCTGCTAGTGTTAATTTAAAAAATCACTCACATTCACCATATTTTCGTTTAAATCAGGCCATTCCTCACATGTTGCGACTTTAAATACCCTTTAGAAAGATAGAATAAAAAGGAAGCATTCAGACATCACGCTAATAAAACACACACCCACGAGCCAGGCAGGAGTCGAACCTACAATCTTCTGATCCGTAGTCAGACGCGTTATCCATTGCGCCACTGGCCCCATGTAACTTAGCTCTTGTCAGACCTGTCTGTACAGGCTGTGTAAGCACTGGATGCAGGTTTGACTCTGCATTGCTACTGGTTCATGTACTTGTAGTGAAGTGATAGAATACGTTACAAGGTTCCTTCGATAGTTCAGTTGGTCGAGCGGAGGACTGTAGTTGGTTTGTGGTTGAAATCCTTATGCCGCTGGTTCGACTCCGGCTCGAAGGAGGTTGGTTTTTGCTTCACCAATTTTATTCCAAATTATGAAATTATTGTTCATGCAATTAAGGCTCAACGCGCCTGACGTGCACATTAGGAAAATGTCTTTTGGGCCAAACCTGGGCTTAAAATGCACAAAAAGAATAGGGCATTCTTAGTTTAGTCAAATGGTTTCTACAGATACTTTGATTTTGACTTGGTGGATCTGGCTTCTTTTCTCATGGTGGCCTGCAAACTTTTCCAATATATTGTTGAATGACCCATGTCTTTTTAACAAATGGCCACATAGATTCAGAAATGCACATCAATAGACGTTTTCTTTGCAAATGTTAATTTAAAAAATCACTCACATTCACCATATTTTCGTTTAAATCAGGCCATTCGTCACATGTTGTGACTTTAAATACCCTTTAGAAAGATAGAATAAAATGGAAGCATTCAGACATCATGCTAATTAAAACACACACCCACGAGCCAGGCAGGAGTCGAACCTACACTCTTCTGATCCGTAGTCAGACGCGTTATCCATTGCGCCACTGGCCCCATGTTACTTAGCTTTTGTCAGACCTGTCTGTACAGGCTGTGTAAGGACTGGATGCAGGTTTGACTCTGCATTGTTACTGGTTTATGTACTGGTATTGAAGTGATAGAATACGTTACAAAGTTCCTTCGATAGCTCAGTTGGTAGAGCGGACGACTGTAGTTGGTTTGCTGTTGAAATCCTTAGGTCTCTGGCTCAAAGGAGGTTGGTTTTTGCTTCACCAATTTTATTCCAAATTATGAAATTATTGTTCATACATTGAAGGCTCAACGCGCCTGATGCGCACATTAGAAAGTGTCTTTGGTCCCAAACCTGGCTTAAAATGTACAAAAAGAACAGGGCATTAGTAATTTAGTCAGATGGTTTTCTACAGATACTTTGATTTTGACTTGGTGGATCTGGCTTCTTTTCTCATGGTATCCTGCAAACTTTTCCAAACTATTGTTGAATGACCCATGCCTTTTTAACAAATGGCCACATAGATTCAGAAATGCACATGAATAGACGTTTTCTTTGCAAATGTTAATTTAAAAAATCACCCACATTCACAATATTTTCCTTTGAATCAGGCCATTCCTCACGTGTTGCGCCTTTAACGCGTTCCTTCGGAGTGGGCAGGTAGTAACTTGGTTGGACAGCGCATTTATGCGATCCGTGTCACGCGGCGCAAGCTGCGTGGGGCGGCGCGTCACGTGGTGCTGAGCCCGCCCGAAGCGCTTTATGAAATACAAATCGAGGGCGTTGCTATGCACGACAGACAGACACATAATCCCTGGTAGGCAGTGGGGAACTGTTGTTCCTACCTGTAATACTCTTTAGACAGACAGAATAAAAAGGAAACATTCAGACATCACGCTAATAAAACACACAGCCACGAGCCAGGCAGGAGTTGACCCTACAGTCTTCTGATCCGTTGTCAGACGCATTATCCATTGCGCCACTGGCCCCATGTTACTTAGCTCTTGTCAGACCTGTCTGTACAGTAACTGTGGCTGTGTAAGGACTGGGTGCAGGTTTGACTCTGCATTGCTACTGGTTTATATACTAGTAGTGAAGTGATAGAATACGTTACAAGGTTCCTTCGATAGTTCAGTTGGTAGAGTGGAGGACTGTAGTTGGTTTGTGGTTGAAATCCTTAGGTCGCTGGTTTGACTCCGGCTCGAAGGAGGTTGGTTTTTGCTTCACCAATTTTATTCCAAATTATGAAATTATTGTTTCAACAATGAAGGCTCAACGCGCCTGACGTGCACATTAGGAAAGTGTCTTTTGGGCCAAACCTGGGCTTAAAATGCACAAAAAGAATAGGGCATTAGTAGTTTAGTCAAATGGTTTTCTACAGATACTTTGATTTTAACTTGGTGGATCTGGCTTCTTTTCTCATGGTGGTCTGCAAACTTTTCCAATATATTGTTGAATGACCCATGCCTTTTTAACAATGGCCACATAGATTCAGAAATGCACATGAATAGACGTTTTCTTTGCAAATGTTAATTTAAAAAATCACCCACATTCACAATATTTTCCTTTGAATCAGGCCATTCCTCACATGTTGCGCCTTTAACACGTTCCTTCGGAGTGGGCAGGTAGTAACTTGGTTGGACAGCGCATTCATGCGATCCGTGTCACGCGGCGCAAGCTGCGTGGGGCGGCGCGTCACGTGGTGCTGAGCCCGCCCGAAGCGCTCTATGAAATACAAATCGAGGGCGTTGCTATGCACGACAGACAAACAAATAATCCCTGGTGGGCAGTGGGGAACTGTTGTTCCTACCTGTAATACTCTTTAGACAGACAGAATAAAAAGGAAACATTCAGACATCACGCTAATAAAACACACAGCCACGAGCCAGGCAGGAGTTGACCCTACACTCTTCTGATCCGTAGTCAGACGCGTTATCCATTGCGCCACTGACCCCATGTTACTTAGCTCTTGTCAGACCTGTCTGTACAGTAACTGTGGCTGTGTATGGACTGGGTGCAGGTTTGACTCTGCATTGCTACTGGTTTATATACTAGTAGTGAAGTGATAGAATACGTTACAAGGTTACTTCGATAGCGCAGTTGGTAGAGTGGAGGACTGTAGTTGGTTTGTGGTTGAAATCCTTAAGTCACTGGTTCGACTCCGGCTCGAAGGAGGTTGGTTTTTGCTTCACCAATTTTATTCCAAATTATGATATTATTGTTCATACAAGGAAGGCTCAACGCGCCTGACGTGCACATTAGGAACGTGTCTTTTGGGCCAAACCTGGGCTTAAAATTCACAAAAAGAATAGGGCATTCGTAGTTTAGTCAAATGGGTTTCTACAGATACTTTGATTTTGACTTGGTGGATCTGGCTTCTTTTCTCATGGTGGTCTACAAACTTTTCCAATATATTGTTGAATGACCCATGCCTTTTTAACAAATGGCCACATAGATTCAGAAATGCACATCAATAGACGTTTTCTTTGCAAACGTGAATTAAAAAAATCACTCACATTCACCATATTTTCGTTTAAATCAGGCCATTCCTCACATGTTGCGACTTTAAATACCCTTTAGAAAGATAGAATAAAAAGGAAGCATTCAGACATCATGCTAATTAAAACACTCACCCACGAGCCAGGCAGGAGTCGAACCTACAATCTGCTGATCCGTAGTCAGACGCGTTATCCATTGCGCCACTGGCCCCATGTTACTTAGTTCTTGTCAAACCTGTCTGTACAGGCTGTGCAAGGACTGGATGTAGGTTTGACTCTGCATTGCTACTGGTTTATATACTAGTAGTGAAGTGATAGAATACGTTACAAGGTTCCTTCGATAGCTCAGTTGGTAGAGTGGAGGACTGTAGTTGGTTTGTGGTTGAAATCCTTAGGTCGCTGGTTCGATTCCGGCTCGAAGGAGGTTGGTTTTTGCTTCACCAATTTTATTCCAAATTATGAAATTATTGTTCATGCAGATGTAGGGGTGTTACGGAGGGGCTGTATACAATGGGATCTAATGGGGAAGAAACACAGTGGGCGTGGCTATGTCGGTGCACGGGCAGGTGCTCCCAGCGACGTCCGCATCGGGCAGCCTGGGGGGCTGACTCGGAGCTGGGATCCCCCGGGGCCCCACCCCTCAGTGTGGGGTTTGGTATAAAAGGGGATGAGCCGGAGGGCTCGGGGAGTTATGTTAAGCTTAACCTAGTGAAGACGGAAGATCGTCCAGATAGGGCCCTGGACTCCCCTGCATCGCCGCCCTTATCAGGGCCGCACAGGACCGAGCCAGCGGCGTGGTCCCGAGAACCAGAGCTAGTGCTCTGGGACTCCGGGTACCGAAAGCCCGACTTACCAGTGTCGGGCTAGATAGCCTCCCCTAGCCCGTTAGTGGAGGACTAGGAGGAAGGTTAGGGATAGCTAGCAAGTGTATCCCCAGCTAGCCAGGTGAGGGGGCCGATACCCCCTCCAATGTTGTATGTCCGTGATTGTGCCAACTGACGCGGAAAAAATACGTGTGCCTCCAACCCCGGCGTCCAAGAGTCCTCAACGTTATTACACAATGAAGGCTCAACACGCCTGACGTGCACATTAGGAAAATGTCTTTTGGGCCAAACCTGGGCTTAAAATGCACGAAAAGAATAGGGCATTCTTAGTTTAGTCAAATGGGTTTCTACAGATACTTTGATTTTGACTTGGTGGATCTGGCTTCTTTTCTCATGGTGGCCTGCAAGCTTTTCCAATATATTGTTGAATGACCCATGCCTTTTTAACAAATGGCCACATAGATTCAGAAATGCACATCAATAGACGTTTTCTTTGCAAACGTGAATTAAAAAATTCACTCACATTCACCATATTTTCGTTTAAATCAGGCCATTCCTCACATGTTGCGACTTTAAATACCCTTTAGAAAGATAGAATAAAAAGGAAGCATTCAGACATCACGCTTATAAAACACACAGCCACGAGCCAGGCAGGAGTCGAACCTACAATCTTCTGATCCGTAGTCAGACGCGTTATCCATTGCGCCACTGGCCCCATGTTACTTAGCTCTTGTCAGACCTGTCTGTACAGGCTGTGTAAGGACTGGGTGCAGGATTGACTCTGCATTGCTACTGGTTTATGTACAAGTCGTGAAGTGATAGAATGGCATACAGGGTTCTTTCGATAGCATCTGTTGGTAGAGCGGAGGACTGTAGTTGGTTTGTGGTTAAAATCCTTAGGTCGCTGGTTTCTCCTCCGGCTCGAAGGAGGTTGGTTTTTGCTTCACCAATTTTATTCCAAATTATGAAATTATTGTTTCAACAATGAAGGCTCAACGCGCCTGACGGTGCACATTTGGAAAGTGTATTTTGGGCCAAACCTGGGCTTAAAATTCACAAAAAGAATAGGGCATTCTTAGTTTAGTCAAATGGGTTTCTACAGATACTTTGATTTTGACTTGGTGGATCTGGCTTCTTTTCTCATGGTGGCCTGCAAACTTTTCGAATATATTGTTGAATGACCCATGCCTTTTTAACAAATGGCCACATAGATTCAGAAATGCACATCAATAGACGTTTTTATTGCAAATGTTAATTAAAAAAATCACTCACATTCACCATATTTTCGTTTAAATCAGGCCATTCCTCAAATGTTGCGACTTTAAATGCCCTTTAGAATGATAGAATAAAAAGGAAGCATTCAGACATCACGCTAATAAAACACACACCCACGAGCCAGGTAGGAGTCGAACCTACAATCTTCTGATCCGTAGTCAGATGCGTTATCCATTGCGTCACTGGCCCCATGTTGCTTAGCTCTTGTCAGACCTGTCTGTACAGGCTGTGTAAGGACTGGATGCAGGTTTGACTCTACATTGCTACTGGTTTATGTACTAGAAGTGAAGTGATAGAATACGTTACAATGTTCCTTCAATAGCTCAGTTGGTAGGGCGGTGGACTGTAGTTGGTTTGAGGTTGATATCCTTAGGTCGCTGGTTCGAGGGCGGTTGGTTTTTGCTTCACCAATTTTCTTCCAAATTATGAAGTTATTGTTCATGCAATTGTAGAGGTGTAATTGTGTATGGGCACGGATGGCTAACAAACACAAGGGGTGTGGTTAGGGCCGTACACAGAGGAGGTGCTTAAACCAGCGAAGAGCGAAGACCAGCTAGAATAGGCTCGCTGTCCTTGTCAGGGCCGACCAGGGCAAGCCGGTGGCGTGGCCCCGAGAACCCTTCTTATAAGAGCCGGTCTGGAGACTCAGGGTGCCGGGATCTCAGCTTGGGCTGGGATAGGTAGCCTCCCCTAGCAGGACTCGGGCGTAGGTTAGTGGGGTTAGATGTTGCGTCTCCCTGTTAGACGAGTGAAGGGGACGATACCCCTCTAAGTGCTGTGTGTACCCGTTACTGTACACAAGTTGGTGTTAATAAATAAGTGTGCCTCCGACCCCGTCGTCAAAGCCTCCTGAATACTTACTACATCTGGGGTCAGAAGTGAACGTTCAACGATGGACACACGAGGGACGACACGTACCAGGGAGTCGGAGATGGAGGACACCTCGGCCGAATCGGCACCAGAGATGGCCGAGGTCGGATCGGAGCAGCCGGGGCCGAGTACACCCGCGCTGCTACGACAGGAAGGGGGGGATGCTTCGGCCGAGGGACTTCGGCTGGCTCACTCCCGCCTGGCGGAGCTGCTCTACGCTGCGGCCGCCACATTGGAGGAGATCACGCGGCTGGGGGCTGGAGGGGCTGCGCGGGACGACGACGGCAGCCGACGCGCGGCGACATTTCCCGCCACCCCGACGCGGCCTGCGGTTAAATTTCCCGCCATCACTACAGTGGGAGCAGAGGGCGGGGCCGGCCCACGTCAGGTGACTTCTGAGGGCCAAGCACAAGCCGTGACATCATCAACACCGGCCAGCACGTCAACAACGGAGCGACCGGCGATGCCATGCTCGCAGCCCGCCCACACTGTAACGTCTGCTGAGAACGACGGAGCGCGATCTGCAGCCACGGACGTCGCGTTACAGCAGCGACTGCCGCCTCTCAAAGAATTCGTGGGCACGGACGGGGACTGGGGCGGCTTCAAAAGACGGTTCATTGCTCATCAGGAGATGGCGAACTGGACGGACGCCGAAGCACTACGCGCGCTGCCGGCGATGCTGGACAACGACGCCCTGGCTACCCTCACCTCGGCGCCTAAGGAAAAGCGCGCCACGCTGCACTTGGCGCTGCAGCTGCTGTCAGCTGTCTACGGCCCGCCTTCGGACTGCAGGCAGCTGTTCCACGATCGTCATCGGGGCACCAACGAATCGCCTCTGGCCTTCCGGACGGCTCTCCTGGCCCTGGCGAAGGCAGCTTTCCCGCGGATGGACGAGGAAGGAGTGGACGCTATGGTGGCTGAAAAGCTGCTGCTACTCGCGGACCAGCTGGACGTCGCCGTCTTGGCTCAAGACGACACAGAGATGTCTTCCTTGCTGGTCGCACGCCACATCCACGGGGGCTTGCGGTCCCTGCGTCGCAAGGCCGCCAAGGGGGTGGCCAGCCATGCCATGGCGGCTACCACCCTCCCATCGGAGGAGGTCTGCGGGGTGGAGCGGCGGGGGGAATGGAGATCGACGGCACCACAGGCTCGGAATGGACCGAGCCGCCAGGAGCAGCCCAGGCCATCTGGGGCGCTCACACGCTGCTACAACTGTGGCCTTCAAGGCCACGTTGCTTCAGGATGCCGTGCTCCCCGTCAGCGCGGGGCGACACCTCGTCAGGACGCCGCGCCGTCTCCACCCAAGCTCCAGCAGAGAAATACGGCGAGTCGTGGCACCTCACACGTTTGGCCCATGCACACATCCGACACACACTCACGCGCTGAAACGAACAGGGCTCGCAAATCGACGGCCGTTGCGTCGGATTGTTCTGAAATGCGACGAGCGCTCCAACCGGGTCAGTGGTCAGAGCTCGCCCATCGTGTCGTTGGAGCGTCGGCGGGATCGTCGGTCGTGGTCGGTCATATTGATGGGGTAGAGGTGCGGATTTTAATTGACACAGGAGCATCGGCGACCATTATATCTGATTTGATTTATAACATCCTTCCCGTTCAAAGTCGTCCCTTGCTCCCCGTTGATGTGCCATGCTATGCTGCTAACGGGGGCTCGCTGGGCATCATTGGGCAAATCCGCGCCAAAATTTGCATTGGAGACATTAAATTATCCGGGCCTGTTTTGGTTTCCTCCTCACTGGCGGTTCCGTGCCTGTTGGGGACGGATTTCTTGGCCAAAATGCCCATTCGTATCTTGATCGACCAGGGGTGCATCGAGCTCCCGTCGGGCCGACGTGTTACATTTTTGTCTTCCCCCGCCACGGAGCGTTGGGCGTTTGCGACCGTGTAGGCGCTCGTGGCAAAAACTGTGCGCGTACCCCCGGGGGCTCAGATGCTCGTCCCTCTTAGGTTGCGTCGGCCGTTTGCTGAGGGGGTTGCAGATCGGGGGGTCTTGTTGGGACCATCTCGGGCCGGGGTCAATGGACCCGATTTGCTAGCGGCTCAGACCATGGTGAAAGGGGATGGGGACCCCTTCATTGCAGTCCTTAATGTAGGATCGCGAACGGCCGTGGTTACTCAAGGGACCGTGCTTGCACACGCAACGCCGGCACCCTATGAGGAACCACTCGTGGGTCAGGTAAGCACCGATCCTCCGTCGCGACCGCATTCGGACTGTGATGACGGATGGCTGGATGCGCTTTGCGCGGGATCAGTGGACCTGTCCGACTCGCAGCGTGCGCAGCTGCGAGTTCTCCTGAAATAATTTGCCAACGTTTTTAGTCAACACAAATTTGATATTGGTTGTACTAAATTGCTGCGACACCATATTGACACGGGTGACAGCGTGCCAATCTGCCAAAATCCCTTTCGGTTGAGTCCCGCCGAAAAGGATCATGTCAAATCGGCCATTGATGACATGCTAGCCGCCGATATCATTTCCCCTTCCAACAGCCCGTGGGGCGCGCCGATCGTTTTGGTGAAAAAACACGACGGCTCACTGCGGTTTTGTGTCGACTTTCGCCGATTGAACAAAATTTCTGTGGCAGATGCGTACCCGCTTCCTCGAATGGATGAGTCGCTCGATGCCTTGGCGGGGGCACGATTCTTTTCCACCCTGGATTTACTTTCTGGATTCTGGCAGCTTCCTCTGGATGACGAATCCAAACCTAAGACAGCTTTCCGTACACCGCAAGGCCTCTTCCAATTTAACCGCTTGCCGATGGGCTTACATTCTGCGCCAGCAACTTTTCAGCGGTTAATGGAACTGGTCTTGGCGGGCTTGCAATGGGATTCGTGTTTAATTTACTTGGACGATGTCATCGTCTTTAGCAAATCATTCGATGAACACCTCCAGAGGTTGCGTGCTGTTTTTCTCAAAATGCGGGCTGCCAATTTGAAATTTAAACCGCAGAAGTGCCATTTGCTCCGCGAATCGGTGCGGTATTTGGGTCATATTGTTGGACGCTCGGAGATATCCACTGATCCCGCCAAAACGGAATGCGTCAGCTCCTGGCCGACTCCCACCTCGGTGGGAGAGGTCAGGAGTTTCATTGGGTTCGCGTCGTACTACCGACGGTTTGTGGCTGACTTCGCTACGATCGCGAAACCATTGCATGCCTTGACGTCCAAGGGAGTCAAGTTTCATTGGGGGCCGGAGGAGGAGGCTGCTTTCTGCGCCCTCCGGAATGCCCTGGTAGGGGCTCTGCCGTTGAATTACCCCGATTTCTCACAACCCTTCTTGCTCGATACAGACGCAAGTAACACGGGCATTGGGGGCGTGCTGTCCCAGCTCATTGGTGGCGTAGAGCATGTGGTGGCTTACGGTAGTCGGGTACTGTCTCCGGCGGAACAACGGTACTGCGTTACCCGTCGGGAATTATTGGCAATTGTTTATTTCGTTCAGCAATACCGCCCGTATCTGTACGGTCGACGTTTCACCGTCCGTACAGATCATGCGGCTCTGCAGTACGCCCTGCGGGTTCAACAACCATCGGGGCAGTTGTCTCGATGGTTGGAGATTCTCCAAGACTACGACTTTGTCACCACATATCGTAAGGGCGTCCGCCACACGAACGCTGACGCCCTGTCGCGGTTGCCACCCACTTCGGAGTGCGCTTGCCTCTTGGGTTCGGGGCGTTGTAGGCCCCCGAACGTGACCACCGATTCGGTCCTCGTGGCCGCCGCCGATGCGCCTTCAGCTTCGGGTCCTATCGAGCAAGAAGGGAGGGATTCGTGGCTGGGGTTGTCGGTTGCGGAGTGGGGACGCCTCCAAATGGAGGACACCTCCCTCCTCGCTCTGCGCCGTCACACCGGGGGGGTTGGTCAGGGGGTGGCGAACGTTGACTCGTGGGGGTTGTTCCAGGGGCTTTTAATGCACTGGGACGGGAAATCCCGCCGCCAACGGCTCGTGGTGCCTGCAGCATTGAGGGGTAAGGTGGTATGGGCTGCGCATGAGCGGCTCTTGCACTTGGGGGTTCACAAGACCTTTGCCATGCTCCAGCTCGATTTCTTCTGGCCGGGCATGGCAAAGGACGTGGGGGATCTCCTGGGGTCGTGCACGCAATGCGCGCAGCGGAAGCCACCAGCGAGGGGGTCCAACCCTCCGCTGCAGTCCATAAAGGTTTCCCGGATTAACGAGCTCGTTGCTCTGGATATTCTCGGGCCATTTCCCGCTACACCCAGGGGAAATAGGTATTTATTGACAGGGGTCGAATACTTCACGAGATGGCCCATGGCCTGGCCCCTGGCCAACCAGTCGGCAGCAGCCATCGCGGAGGCCTTTGTCCAGGGCTATGTCCTCGACAAGGGTGCTCCGGAACGGCTGCTGACTGACCAGGGTAAGAATTTTTCGGGGAAACTCCTCCGCGAGGTGTGCGACCTCTTGGGTACGGAGAAAATTCGGACCTCCCCATATCACCCACAAACTGATGGGATGGTGGAACGGCTGCATCGGACTATCACGTCCATGCTGTCCCAGCAGGTATCGGAATCCCAGACAGATTGGGACCTTCGCATTGCCTGTGTGTTACAAGCCTACAGGATGGCTCCCCATGCCGCCACCGGATTTTCCCCTTTCTTTTTAATGTATGGCTGCAAGGCTAACCCGCCTGTGACGACCCAGCTGAAGCTCTCGGCGCCTCAGGCGAAGTCTACATTGTCCGAACACGTTAAATTTAACATCGGCAAATTATCTGAGGCGCGGGAAGCGGCCGTGCAAAATTCTGAACTCCGCCAGAAGGCGAACGAGAGGCTTAGGCTGGGGCGGGTACATGTGTTCAAATGGAAACCGGGGGACAGGGCATGGTTGCACTGTCCCCAGGTGCCGCTGGCGACCTCGTCAAAGTTGGTACGGCCGTGGCGGGGGCCCGTGGAGGTCGTACAGGTCTTGTGGCCGCAATGTGTACGCGTCAAATGGGGGAGACGTCGGTGGTACGTGCACCCCTCCAGGTTGAAACCCTTCATTGCGCCGCCCCGTGGTTTGTACACACACACGCATGGCTAAACGTGTGAGGGGTCCGCCGACTCCCCGACGTCGCTGCTTTTGCCTAACCTGACATCGACTGTTCCATCTCCAGGTGCAACAGGAGTGACGGGTCCATGACCGCCAACCCCTCCCGGGGGGGTCGGGGGTCACTCGGCAGCGAAGCCAGACTCTCTCGCACCGGGACCGTCAACAACCGCCACTGAGCGTGCCGGGACGGGCCCTTGTGACGGGCCCGCCGCGAGAACGCGCGCCAAAACGCGCAGACTTTTGTGAGGTCGGCCGTTGGGGGGCCCTTGCAGATGGTGGGGGGAGGCGTCCGGAGCGTGTGTATATATGTTGGTTTTGCGGAATGGGGTATTTATTCGGGGGGGTGCGTCGGGTTATTTTTTTTTCTTCCTGTTTCCTGTTGTTGTTGTTGTTGTTATGGTTGTCATTGTTCTTGTTAAAATTACGCGAGGCACACACGGTTTTGGGGAGGGATGCACCTTTATTCTGATTTTGTTGCAGCCGGGGACGGCTGCGAGCTGTACAGGAGGGGGTGATGTAGAGGTGTAATTGTGTATGGGCACGGATGGCTAACAAACACAAGGGGCGTGGTTAGGGCCGTACACAGAGGAGGTTCTCACACTGACGTCCGCACCTGCATCCCCCACGGGCCCCTCCCGGGGGCCGAGTACTATAAAAGGTGGTGAGCCGGAGGGCTCGAGGTCGAGTATTAGCTTAAACCAGCGAAGAGCGAAGACCAGCTAGAATAGGCCCCGGAGCTCCCCTGGCTCGCTGTCCTTGTCAGGGCCGACCAGGGCAAGCCGGTGGCGTGGCCCCGAGAGCCCAGACTGACGTTCTAATAAGAGCCGGTCTGGAGACTCAGGGTGCCGGGATCCCAGCTTTACCAGGGCTGGGATAGGTAGCCTCCCCTAGCTCCGTAGTGGAGGACTCGGGCGTAGGTTAGTGGGGTTAGATGTTGCGTCTCCCTGTTAGACGAGTGATGGGGACGATACCCCTCTAAGTGCTGTGTGTACCCGTTACTGTACACAAGTTGGTGTTAATTAATAAGTGTGCCTCCGACCCCGTCGTCAAAGCCTCCTGATACTTACTACACAATGAAGGCTCAACGCGCCTGACGTGCACATTAGAAAGTGTCTTTGGTCCAAACCTGGCTTAAAATGTACAAAAAGAACAGCGCATTAGTAGTTTAGTCAGATGGTTTTCTGCAGAAAATTTGATTTGACTTGGTGGATCTGGCTTCTTTTTCTCATGTTGGTTAGCAAACTTTTCCAAAATATTGTTGAATGACCCATGCCTTTTTAACAAATGGCCACATAGATTCAGAAATGCACATCAATAGACGTTTTCTTTGCAAATGTTAATTTAAAAAATCACTCACATTCACATTATTTTCGTTTAAATCAGGCCATTCCTCACATGTTGTGACTTTAAATACCCTTTAGAAAGATAGAATAAAAAGGAAGCATTCAGACATCATGCTAATAAAACACACAACCACGCGCCAGGCAGGAGTCGAACCTACAATCTTCTGATCCGTAGTCAGACGTGTTATCCATTGCGCCACTGGCCCCATGTTACTTAGCTCTTGTCAGACCTGTCTGTACAGGCTGTGTAAGGACTGGATGCAGGTTTGACTCTGCATTGCTACTGGTTTATGTACTAGTAGTCAAGTGATAGAATACGTTACAAGGTTCCTTCGATAGCTCAGTTGGTAGAGCGGGGGACTGTAGTTGGTTTGTTGTTGAAATCCTTAGGTCACTGGTTCGACTCCGGCTCGAAGGAGGTTGGTATTTGCTTCACCAATTTTATTCCAAATTATGAAATTATTGTTCATACATTGCAGGCTCAACGCGCCTGATGTGCACATTAGAGAGTGTCTTTGGTCCAAACCTGGCTTAAAATGTACAAAAAGAACAGGGCATTAGTAGTTTAGTCAGATGGTTTTCTGCAGAAAATTTGATTTTGACTTGGTGGATCTGGCTTCTTTTCTCATGGTGGTCTGCAAACTTTTCCAAAATAATGTTGAATGACCCATGCCTTTTTAACAAATGGCCACATAGATTCAGAAATGCACATCAATAGACGTTTTCTTTGCAAATGTTAAATTAAAAAATCACTCACATTCACCATATTTTCGTTTAAATCAGGCCATTCCTCACATGTTGCGCCTTTAACACGTTCCTTCCGAGTGGGCAGGTAGTAACTTGGTTGGACAGCGCATTCGTGCGATCCGTGTCACATGGCGCAAGCTGCGTGGGGCAGCGCGTCACGTGGTGCTGAGCCCGCCCGAAGCGCTCTATGAAATACAAATCGAGGGCGTTGCTATGCACGACAGACAGACAAATAATCCCTGGTGGGCAGTGTGGAACTGTTGTTCCTACCTGTAATACTCTTTCGAAAGACGGAAGAAAGAGGAAGCATTCAGACATTACGCTAATAAAACACACAGCCACGAGCCAGGCAGGAGTCGAACCTACAATCTTCTGATCCGTAGTCAGACGCGTTATCCATTGCGCCACTGGCCCCATGTTCCTTAGCTCTTGCCAGACCTGTCTTTACAGGCTGTGTAAGGACTGGCTGCAGGTTTGACTCTGCATTGCTACTGGTTTATGTACTAGTAGTGAAGTGATTGAATACGTTACAAGGTTCCTTCGATAGCTCAGTTGGTAGAGCGGAGGACTGTAGTTGCTTTGTGGTTGAAATCCTTAGGTTGCAGTTTCGACTCCGGCTCGAAGGAGGTTGGTTTTTGTTTCACCAATTTGATTCCAAATTATGAAATTATTGTTTCAACAATGAAGGCTCAACGGGCCTGACGTGAACATTAGGAAAGTGTCTTTTGAGCCAAACCTGGGCTTAAAATGCACAAAAAGAACAGGGCATTAGTAGTTTAGTCAGAACGTTTTCTAGAGATACTTTGATTTTGACTTGGTGGATCTGGCTTCTTTTCTCATGGTGGTCTGCAAACCTTTCCAAACTATTGTTGAATGACCCATGCCTTTTTAACAAATGGCCACATAGATTCAGAAATGCACATCAATAAACGTTTTCTTTGCAAATGTTAATTTAAAAAAAATTCACTCACATTCACCATATTTTCGTTTGAATCAGGCCATTCCTCACATGTTGCGACTTTTAATACCCTTTAGAAAGATAGAATAAAAAGGAAGCATTTAGACATCACGCCAATAAAACACCCACCCGCGAGCCAGGCAGGAGTCGAACCTACAATCTTCTGATCCGTAGTCAGACGCGTTATCCATTGCGCCACTGGCCCCATGTTACTTAGCTTTTGTCAGACCTGTCTGTACAGGCTGTGTAAGGACTGGATGCAGGTTTGACTCTGCATTGCTACTGGTTTATGTCAGTGGCGGCTCCTGCAAAATCTCTCAGGGGCGGCAAATGTCTGGATGATTGATAAGGATAAGGTCCACCCATGCAATGGATAAATTAACAGCTTAAGCATGTAAAGGCAACTTCACTTCTTTAATATCAATGAAAAATAAAGTGACTCTTACAATACATCTTGTTTGTTTCTATACTCACTATTATTACAATCCACTCAGTTTCTTTTATTAAAGATTCCACTAGGTGGCGACAAATTATATTGTTGGATGAAACGTGCTTACGTATGATGACGTAAGCACGTTAGTGCGAGCCCTCCCGGAAGCCATAGAGAATGCATTGCAGCGCCAGCCCTTCGAAAAAACACATCTTTGAATGTAAGTCTATGGGGCCACTCGGGGCGATTCTCAGCCGGAGTGAAATCGCCCAAAAAGAGGCGGTACTCCACAGAACGTGACATGACGCTGATTGGACTATCTCCAGAGGCACAGTAACGGCTGAGATTGGTGGTGCATCGCCCAATCGCCCTAATGAAGAAACGGCCACTGGTTTATGTACTAGTAGTGAAGTGATAGAATACGTTACAAGGTTCCTTCGATAGCTCAGTTGGTAGAGCGGAGGACTGTAGTTGGTTTGTTGTTGAAATCCTTAGGTCGCTCGTTTGACTCCGGCTTGAAGGAGGTTGGTTTTTGCTTCAATTTTATCACAAATTATGAAATTATTGTTTCAACAATGAAAGGTTCAACGCGCCTGACGTGCACATTAGGAAAGTGTCTTTTGGGCCAAACCTGGGCTTAAAATGCACAAACAGAATAGGGCATTCATAGTTTAGTCAAATGGATTTCTACAAATACTTTGATTTTGACTTGGTGGATCTGGCTTCTTTTCTCATGGTGGTCTGCAAACTTTTCCAATATATTGTTGCATGACCCATGCCTTTTTAACAAATGGCCACATAGATTCAGAAATGCACATCAATAGACGTTTTCTTTGCAAATGTTAATTTAAAAAATCACTCACATTCACCATATTTTCGTTTAAATCAGGCCATTCCTCACATGTTGCGCCTTTAACACGTTCCTTCAGAGTGGGCAGGTAGTAACTTGGTTGGACAGCGCATTCGTGCGATCCGTGTCACGCGGCGCGTCACGTGGTGCTGTACCCGCCCGAAGCGCTCTATGAAATACAAATCGAGGGCGTTGCTATGCACGACAGACAGCCAGACAAATAATCCCTGGTGGGCAGTTGGGTAACTGTTGTTCCTACCTGTATAATCCCTGGTGGGCAGTGTGGAACTGTTGTTCCAACCTGTAATACTCTTTAGAAATACAGAAGTAAAAGGAAGCATTCAGACATCACGCTAATAAAACACACAGCCACGAGCCAGGCAGGAGTCGAACCTACAATTTTCTAATCCGTAGTCAGACGCGTTATCCATTGCGCCACTGGCCCCATGTCCATTAGCTGTTGTTCAGACCTGTCTGTACAGTAACTGTAGCTGTATAAGATTAAGTACTGGGTGCAGGTCTTGGTCTGCATTTAAACTGGTGTATGGACAAACAGCGAAGTGATATAAACCCTTATCTAGCTATTTGGCCACCTGTTCACATCGAGAGTCCAAAAGTGGAAATGTTCAGTTAAATATTAAAGCATCATTTCACCCTAGCTTTTTCTACATTGAATGATATTTAATTGTAGGGGCACTTGTAGTTAATTTTTTTTTATAGTTGTATGTGTTTCTCTTGACTTGATCTCATGAAGATTTTCTGTCATTGAAAATGCACCTCAAGATTTGGCTCGATATGGAAGACAATACTGTATAACAAAGCATTATTATTATTATTATTTGTAAATGGTGAATAGTACATCATGTACAACAATCAAACTCAGGTAGCTTGTATTAGTCACAATCAATAAAAAATAATCACTGTACCACCATCCCCTTATACAAATTCATGAATGTGGATACATACATCACACTTAATTAAAATATGTAATAACATTACATTTGTAATTGGCATCTAATTGACGAAAATCTAAGTAATTGATGATTTGTGCCTAAATTGCACATCCGCCCGTAGTTTGTAAATGTAATGGATTTTGCCCCCATCCCCCGCCTCTCCACAAAGTGACACGAAGCATATTTAAATTGTACAGTACATGCGAGATCGTTACGGACCTTCGACCCAGCTTTTAAGGGCGCGCATTGGGTGAGCAAAGTTTTTCCGCCACTGGAGACCGTGAATCCCGCACGTACACGCGCGCGCGCGCACACACGCACGTGAACGTTTATGGCGTCGTCAACTTTATTGAAGCAGCGCCCCTCGCCAGCAACTCTCACACAGATGGCGTCACCGTCAACGCCAGAGAGAGAGGTCACGGCAGTGCCTGCGATAGCACCACAGTGCTTGCTGACAGCGCCTTGGCATTCACCGGGATTTTCCAACTCCACAAGGGTGATATGAATTGTCATGAATCAGGGTCACGGTTCGACTCAAGGATCTGTTCTTGGGGTCACGGCTGACATCAGTGGTGAGTGATACCTGAATCAGTCCTGGAACTCTCACTTTACAACCTGCACTCACAGGCATGGTGCGTGAACCCAGCCTCTCAGAATTACCGGGTCACGAGCGTGGTGAGTGCGGGTTCATTTAGGGTGACTTGGTCTTAGGTAAATATTGTAGCTTCACACCAACGTTACAAGTCCAAACGGTGTCAGGCTTACAAGATGCATGACTACCAAGCCCATGAGAAACGCACCCGGTGCTTGAACCCAGACTCTCAGAATTACCGGCTCATTGTCTCAAAAAAGGCATTGAACGACTGGGAATCGGCCAAAGTGTGGGTTTGAACACAGGATCATAGATTGCTGGCTCAGCGAGAAGCACCCAAACCCAGGGCTTGAACCCAGATGTTTTGCGACATAACCTCAGCGTCTCAATTTAAACACTAGGTCTTTGAAACACACCCAGACCTAGGGCATGAACACAGAGGCAATGGCGCAGTGTTGCAATAAAAAAAAAGTTTGCTTCCTGAGGGATACATATACCCAGGGTTTGAAACCACGCCCTTATAGGTAGGTGATGGTTTAGTCACTCAACAGAAGACGAATATTCTAGACAAAAGCATTGAATTTGGAATTAATACCTTCATAGATACTGGCTGGCTCATTCTAACATAAATATCAGCCCCTATGAGCCACTGATCAAGCTCTCCATTCTTGACAATGTCCTTAATTTCCGACAAAAAGCAGTATCCGGGTGGCAAACACCCTTCACGCGAACACTTGAGGTTATGTGCTGAATCTCACCAAAATCTCACATTCAAGGACCGGCCGCCGCCATCATTGCCATGGTAACATCCACGATTGGACAGAACCAGGTTGAGTGGGAGAGGGCATCGGCCGTGGTCTTATATAATTTACGACTAAATTACCCTGCATGCACCCAATCTCGCCAGATCTCGGATAACAAGGAGAGTTCACTATGAGACCTCCTTTAGCAGTTGGAAAATATAGTAATAGGTTTTTACCCTTTTAAACTGGTACAAAACTGACACCTTTATTCAAGGCATCATGTTTGCAATAACCACAACACAAGTAGTCAAAATGCAAACAAAAAGAAACAACTCTGATGATGATAATGATATGCACTGTCCTTGAAGTTGATTGGTCCACACCCGAGACAGCTTTCCTTAGAGCCTAGTCTCCATTGGTGTTGGACCAGATGACACCAGAAGGCGTAAAACTCAAAAACAGTGCACTATCAGAGTATTGAGAGCTCGGGGTAAGCATTTACACTATGAGACCTCCTTTACCAGTGGCAAAATATAGTAGTAGGTTTTTACCCTTTAAACTGACTACTTGTGTTGTGGTTATTGCAAACATGATGCCTTGTATAAAGGTGTCAGTTTTGTACCAGTTTAAAGGGTTAAAACCTACTACTATAAGGAGAGTTCGGCCTGGTTTGCATGTGCATCGGAGACTGCCTGGGAATAGCAGGTGTCGTAGGCTTGGGCTAAGAGCTGACCAGGAGATATTGCGGTACAAGCAATGGACTATTGAATCCATCCGTGCGGAGCTTTAGAGCGTTTACCCTCTTGTGTGTGGTGGGTTTTTTCTGGGTTCTCCGGTTGCTTCCCACACAAAGTGGAATGCTCATGAATGAGATTGGTGAAGCATTGCAACGCACAAATCTCCTAAAACAAGTCTTGAGACTCACTGAGATATTCCTCATCGATGATGGCATATAATTTGGTTTGTAATTTGGATTCGTTCGGATATTTCGTGATTTTTCTGGGTTATTTGTTTCAATTTTTGTTGATTATTTATCAGACATTCGATTGCGATGTTGTGGAGCTGACAACTCAAGCGTGTCGCTGCACCCGGTCTAACATCAGCTTCGCTGTGCATGCGACCAATAAACTTCGATTGATTGTAATGCCGAAACCGCTCCAGAGTTCGCATGTCTTGAATCAATGCCGCTGAAATTATGCATTCGCAAAGGGCCGTGCGGCTGATGGATTGTGTAAGGCACACTTTCATTGTTTATGTGATTTATTTTGTCATTTATATTCTCCACGACACTTACGATTTGTTTTTACTCATAAGCTTATTTCTGTTTTACAGCAGCTATGGTGTAACTTGAGGCGATGTATATCGAGGCATTCAAGAGTTCAAGTTATCATTGCATATTTTACCCGATTTCATATTTGAATATGTGTGTACAATGTTTTAATGCCCCCTTGAGTGGGGGCGATACTACATTTCAAATAAAACCTTTAACCTTGAAATAAATTGAATGACTATTTAATGAACAATATATTCAATCATTATCACGATAATTTTGTCAGATTAATGACGATGAGATGAAGTAGAACAAGATGCGTGGATTACAAGCCCATGATAAACCGCTGATCAGTGTAGGCTGGTGAAGTGGTGGGGGATTGGGAGTCTTGCTAGGACTCGTTCAGATATCGTTTGTCAATTATGCCAGCAATGCATGGCCTGGAATCAAACTCAAGCAACAAGGTTCATAGTGGAGCGCGCCAATCCACTGTGCCACCACTTATCTGCAAGATGTACCGTACGTGTGTGAGAGGATGACCCCAGTAGATGTCACAAAACTACTTTGGAAGCCGCTTCAGTTGGCCTCTTTATCCACACTAGGGGCACACATTTTACATGACCTGCGAAGAGTGTTAGTCACATGTCAAAGAAGACAAAAAAATGTTTAAAAGTCTCATCGCTGGAATTTTGCCAAAATGAAAACGAAAATGTAACATAGTGGACGTGTTTCGATTTAAAGCTTTCGTGACTGCAGGGATTCATATTCTTGATTCTTTCGTGACTTTACCGAAAGAACCAAGAATATAGTGGACGTGGTTGTGTGTAGTCAATGGTGGCCGGACTGGGACCAGCCACTCACTACATTTAAGGACCTGGTCTAATCACCACTCAGTCTATGGGAATCTCTGGGTTATCATATAAGTCGATGAGACTGTGTGAAATATATTTGTGATCAGCCTGAGATCACTAACTCAGTCCACTTGAGAAAATCCGGTTTAATGGCAGTTGGGTAGCACAAAGCTCAAATTTAGAGCCCAGGATCTCAGAAGGTCGAAGGCTCAGCGTCACTGACCTCTGATCCAGTTGCACCAACTCAAAACCTTTAACAATTTTATAGCGAAGCGTATGCCGCCACACTAAACGAACTGAGCAAATAACGTACAGTGCAGGTAGGCGTTGTAGCTGTGTCAATAGGAGCGTGGACCCTAAATGCGCATGCGACGTTTTGTCACGTCCCCACCTCGTCGTATAAAAGCGTCCAACCTCCACGTCGAGGCCCCTTTTGCACGCGCAACGGACATCGACCCGGCTGCGAGAGAGGAGAGGCTTAACGTGACATTAACAGAGAGAGAGAGAAAGGGCAACCGATTCTCAAGGGGCCATGGCTGCTCACTTCACGAGGCTAATTTCGGCCAAGAGGGCCACGATGGTGGTGGCCGCTGGCTCCGTGACCGCCGCGCTGCTGATGAATTCCAACGGGGACGTGGCCGCCGACGGTAGCGGCTCTCGCAGGAAACTCTTTCCTCCCAGGTAATGTTGTGGATTTTTTTGCATTATGTGAGGGGGCGGGGGGGGGGGTATGGAGGGGTTGATGGATCACGTTAAGGTTGCCACCTGGCCTGGGTTTCCCGGGATCGTCCTCTTTTTTGGGGCGGGTCGCCATCATGGGAAATCTCTCCCAAGCCTTTTCTAGACGTTTAAAACGGCCCCCCGTTGTCAGTTGCGGTTAAAAAATGCACCGCTCGAAAACGATGCATTTGCAACGCAGTTCTGCACCTACTCCGGCATCACGAGATATTCTACCTTCTTCTTCCCATGATACGTCAAAGTTTGTGTTGTTGTTATACCTCAGTGGTGAAAACCCTCGATCACGCAGATATTTATATGTGGGTGTGCAAGATCATAAAAAAACTGTTGCGCTGCAATTTTGTGGTGGTGAAGGTGCAGTACGGTAAGTACGTTTTTTTTGTCGAATTATATTTCATGGCAAAGTTTTGACTCTAATCCCCATCCCCGTCTTGTGAGTGGAACTTCTCTCCGCGCACCTGTTGCCACCCACCTGTTGAAACACTCAACAAAATAACGCCGAATAACAAGGTAAGCCACGTGTGATTTAAACTGGGTCCTCAAGTATTTAAAGTCGGAGGTCACCAATGACTGCACAAAATAACAGTAACATCGAACTTATATTCTTGGTTCTTTCGGTAAAGTCACGTAGAAGGGAAATAATAAAATAATATAAATATAAAATAATAAAAATTATCACGACGTTTCGACTGCAACACAAGCAATCGTCATCAGGTGTTTATATTCCATGGTGATATTTCCCTTCTACGTGACTTTACCGAAAGAACCAAGAATATGAATCCCTGCAGTCACGAAAGCTTTAAATCAAGACATCGAACTTGTTTCTGCACTTGGGCTAAAATTCCAGCTCTGATCATTTTAACGTATTGGTTTGACTTTCGTCCGAAGAACACCTACTCGCAGTGGCAGCGTGTGCGACAGTGCTGCACCCGACTTAGACGCAACAGAGGTCACCTTAGGGGATCTGGACGGTAGCTCGGGTGATATCTGCTTTTGGGGGCAATTCTCAAACGTCAAGGGATGCACTCCTTGACCGCTCCACTGTTAGTTTCAATCACCGGCCGCTAAAACACGCTGTTCATTCAAAAAAAAAGTTTTTATAAATATAAATGCCTAATGTTTGTTTGACTTTCGCCAAAACAATACGTCGAAGAGATGCCTGTAAGTTTCAAGTATGGTATGGTACAGGTTACCGAGACTGGCATTGTAGTGGCACTCAGAGGTAATGTATTGGTTAAGCTAGGCGTGAGAATTCAAGTGCCCAGGAAAGTCTCATTTGCAAGACTTACCTGGGTCATTAAAATGGAAAAAGCAAAACGACTAAAATAACGTAAATCAATGAAGCAAATAGAAATAATAGCAAAAGCAACTGTAACAAATGGCAAATCTAAAATATTGCACAAACGAACGTTGCATGTACGTATGCTGAACTTATTTTGCGCAGTATGTAGCCAACCGTGCTTTCTCTCTTCGCTTCATGACACATAGATCGAACAGTACGATGAAGACGTGAAGCCAGATGGCAATGATCGGACTGTAATAGCGGCCTTTAAAAGCCCAATGCCAACCGAATAATGAAGCCGAGAGCAAAAGCCAGAGGGGATAGCGATGGGGATTGCAAGAGCAGTCCTTGAAGGTGAAGGCAGCGTAACAAGGGGATCTAGCAACAGGAAGGAAGCGATGACGACGTGCGGTAGCATCGACATATTCCAAGATAGTCTCTTAAGGTCACCTTGAAACGTTGACCCCTAGTTGACCTTGTCCTAAATTTGTCCGGTACAGCTCCGACTACCCAGACCTCCGCAAGCACAACAACTGCATGGCTCACAAGCTGACGCCGGCGCTGTACGCTCTGCTGCGCGACAAGACCACACCCAGTGGCTTCACTGTGGACCAGTGCATCCAGACCGGGGTGGACAACCCGGGGCATCCATTCATCAAGACCGTGGGGATGGTGGCCGGGGACGAGGAGTCCTACGAGGTTCGTCTTAGGGGGTGGAGGGGGGGGTGTACGCAATGGCCTGACTCCTTCGGCGCAACGCCAACAGTCAGCTGCACGAGCGGACTGCTATCTATGGGACCTTTTTTTGCAGTGACGTGCGGTGAGGTCAAGGGCTGGGGAGACACTGGCTCGTGTCGGAGCCAAATTCACACACTGAGAGGGGCGTGGTCTCACGGAGGGGGCGTGTCCTCACTGAGGGGGCGTGTCCTCACTGAGGGGGGCGTGTTAGACACGGAACCCTCGGTGAGGCAGATGTGATAGCTGCCTCCCCTGGTGATTTTTAATTTGCAGTTTCATGACGAGACCAGCGAGCCTAAACATCTTTATACACATACGTGAAATAAGTTACCTGGAGTATGGAAGGCGAGGACATGAAATAAAGGGGTCTACAAACATTACATTGGTGACATACTGAGATAGTAACAGGCACGCACTTATTGCCCGCGCTCCATCCAGTTACTGAGGGGTTGCGCAATCAGAGGGGAGGCTGAGCTCGTCGCTGCCTCACCTCTCGTCTCTTCCTGTATTTGCAGCGGAGCTCCGCAAATTTTGCGATTTTGACTATAAAAATGATTCGAATCGTACAGCAATGACATTTATAACACAGATCAGTGGAAAAATATTAATATTTATTTGATTATTCTTTTTTTACTTTCTGTAACAGCTATTTTCATTGGAGTATGACAGGTGAGGCTCTGCCTCCCTTGCCTCCCCTGACCGCACGTCCCTGCTTTTTTGTTGTTGCTAACATCAAAATGATGAACTCGTGAGAATAGATGTTTGAATTTTGACTCAGGTGTTTTACCCTTTCTGCAGGGCCCTTTACCCTTTCTGCAGGGCCGGATTAAAGTTCTTGTAGGCCCGATGCACTTCTGTTTCGTTAGGCCTTCTTCAGTGATAACTTTCCACCAGTTGGCACTGCTGCTACCCCATGTTACTACCACTGCTGTCGCTCGCTTGTTTCACGCGGTACTTTGCCCAGCCGCTGGACAGATGCCGTCGCTGCTGACACGTTCGTTGTTTCGTCTGTACCTTTGTTTGATGGGGAGCGCGCTGCGCGCCGCAGATAAGCATATTTTAATTTTAAACACCGTGCCTATCGTTGCTCGATAAATATATTCATTCAAGAAGATGTCTTGGTTACATTTTTTTAAAATAATACAAACAAAAAAACACGGTCAAAAAATGTTTTTCGTAGGGCCTAGGCACGGTGACCACTGTGCCTATTGGATAAAACAGTGTCTTTCTGTCAAGATGTTCAAACACCAAATCGATACCATTTGCAAGGCATCATGTCTGCATTAACGACACGCACATGTCAGTGCCGGATTATCCAAGTCGAAAAAGTAGCGACATATGCTACGGGCTCCGCACTTTCAAGGGCCCCCCGCTAAATGCTTTCAAGCTATCAATTCCGGTTCAGTGATTCTGCACTTGCTCTATTATTATAGTACTATACTGCCGTCAACTTTTATGAATGACTGGGTGTTTAAGGTTAGCGATTTGTCGTATTATCTGGCTGTATAGCAAATGAAAACATACAATTACTTTACTATGCAAGTAAAAAAAATGTGTTTTAATATTTTAGCGTTGTTTTATTTAGGGCCCATTTATAACATATGCTACAGGCCCCGCACTAGCTTCATCCAGCACTGGAACCTCGTGGTGAACATGCAAACATGCCCTGATAATATTCGCATGGTCTTTGAAACTGATTGGCCTACACCAGGATGCTGATGTCACATGACACGCGAGGATTGATATTAGGACAGGCCTTGGACACGATCGTTGCTTTTGTGTCTATAAAATACCATTTTTTGTGTCGTATCGTTCTTATCGTTTGGACTGAAGTATTCTGGGTGGCAGAGCGAATGAGAAATGCTGACCCCACTGTGTGGAACAAAGGTCACCTGAAGGGCTCTCAGAGGTAGCTCTGTGATGCCTTCTTCTGCGGGCCGATCTCTTCACTGGAAAGGATCGCAAATGCTCTGCGCCAAAATCGGAATGGAGTATTCGTCTCGGGACGCGTTGCTGATAACACAATCGGGGCAAACTTGGGGTAAAAATGACAAGAAATAAAATGTTGAACGTTATCCTAGCTACGGGAAAAAGACGGCCATTCACGTGGCACAACGACGTGGCAAAGGTGCGTTTCTGTAATCACCGAGTGGCTGGGTTCATCGTTCTTCGCAGGTGTTCGCCGATCTCTTCAACCCCGTGATTAAGGAGCGGCACAACGGGTACGACCCCAACACGATGACTCATCCCACCGACCTCGACTCCAGCAAGGCAAGTTACCCCATTCACGGCGCCCTTGAGAATCCTCTACCCTCTGCTGGATGAAACTGCCGATGCATCCACCTCCGCAGAGTTGTGAGGCTGCTGCATAACAAATGAATGCATTTAAAATAAAATGTACTTTTCAAACACATTCTTTTGACTATTTTTATTTTACCGGATAAGGCCGACTGAGTTATATTGCGCTTTTTCATTAACGACCTGGTTATCACAAATGATAGCTCAACGAAGTGGCTTATCACGTGGACATTTATAGCAGCCACGCGACCACGGAGAGAACATACAGTACAAACTCCATATACACAGCAGGCGTCGGGGTCAGGATCGAACCCCCGACCTCCTGTATACCAGGCGAGGTAGTTAACATATCCTAACCACCGTGGCGCTTAGGGCACTTAGTCTGGCTACTCAATTTTCTGGATAAGATTTTGCCAGTTACCAATATTTCCAGGTTACCCGTAAAATTATGCTTCTAATTGTTATTTAATAGACATTTCTCTCCCCTCTCCGCTTACATCTACACCCACACACACACATCTACACCCACGCACACACATCTCCACCCACGCACACACACACATCTCCACTCCCACACACACATCTCCACCCACTCACACATCACCACCCACTCACTCACACACACATCACCACCCACTCACACACACACATCACCACCCACTCACTCACACACACATCACCACCCACTCACACACACACATCACCACCCACTCACTCACACACATCTCCACCCACTCACACACACACACACATCTCCACCCACTCACACACACACATCACCACCCACTCACTCACACACATCTCCACCCACTCACACACACATCTCCACCCACTCACTCTCACACATCACCACCCACTCACACACATCTCCACCCACTCACACCCGCGCACCTACACCCACAAATAAATACCCCCACTAACCCCCAACGGCTGTGACCCCCCCCCCCCCAGCTCAGGAACGGCGTCTTCGACGACCGCTACGTGCTGTCGTCACGAGTGCGGACCGGCCGCAGCATCCGTGGCCTGGGTTTGCCTCCCGCATGCTCGAGGGCCGAGCGGCGCGAGGTGGAGCGTGTCGTGGTGTCCGCCCTGGCCGGTCTCAAGGGGGATCTCAACGGCCAGTACTTCGCGCTGGCCACGATGACTGACAAGCAGCAGCAGCAGCTGATCGATGTACGTGTCCGAGATCAGACCATGATCTTATCCAGAATCGACACAACATCTCTCGCGATGCAATCACCTATCTGGCTGCCGCACACGAACTGACTTTTGTAACTCCACACGCACGAGGATTTGTACGTGAGAATCAGAATGTTTATTTCCGCCGGAGGAATCCGATGAGCCATAAAGCTCTTTTCTCTCGGATGTCCAGCGGTGTAGGGCGCATGCTTGCACGCCTCGGCAACTCCAAATCGCCTTGCGCCACGTCACAGTTCCGCTTTGGTTGAGCCAAGGGGGCCCCTGGTGGCAGCTTCCCCTGCGTGGCACGAAGCGTGCGCAGCAAGGGCCTCGCAAGAGGGCATTCGTCAACCCTCTGCACGGTGGACATCCTCTCGAGCGTGCTCGCTCCTCAGGCCGCCACTCCACCGTTGGGCTCAATCATCGAATACCATCCCCTCTAGTGGCGTGTGCTGCACAATCTCAATTCTATGTATTAATCCCCGCCTTGCATTTCTTCTCGAATCCACGTGATCCTCTTTGCCCCTTCCGACGGGCATCCTCGATTGTCTAGCAAACTAGTTGTCCGTGACTTTTTTTCTTGCTCACATGCATCTTGAGCCCCCACATGATGTCATTCTTTCTTGATTTGAAGCTTTCGTGACTGCAGGAATTACTCTTTGGCTCTTTCGGTAAAGCCACGTAGGAAAAAAATAATAATAATAAATAAATAAACTATTATTTTTTTTCTTTATACGTGAATTTACCGAAAGAACCAAAGAGTATCCTTCTTTGTTAAGTTATTCAATCATTTACCGGAATTTCATTTCTATCAATCACGAGCATGACAAGCAGTAGTCAATCCCCAAATGCAAGGTGGCGTTTTTTTTAAGGGACCGTCTATGCCAACGGTGGGCAACCTGCGGGCGAGATGCGTCCCATGTCACCCCTCATGGTGGTCTGGTCTCACTGTGTTTCACACGTCGGAGGCGTTCGCGAACGATATTATCCATAAATGAAGTTTTTGGGCTCGATGGCGTCAATTTAAACGCGTCGCAAAACCCGCCACGATCTTCAGGCGACACATCTCTGGCTGTCGCCTGATGATGCTCGCTGCAATTACTGACGAAACGTCGTACTCTATTTGTAAAGGTTGTGGGTTTACTCTCCAACACATAACCGGTGTGTGCTGTCCTAGTAACGAATTAACACGTTTTGTTTACGTGACAAACCTTACTAATTGGCTGTGTCGGGTGGTGGCGGGTTTAACGACACATTTACGAGATTTCACTCAACAAATCCCTCTATTTATGGTCTAAGTGTGGCTCGGGTGATGATGTTTAGTGCAATAAGCACGAGTTCAAGCTTTCGGCCCACTGAGGCGGAGGAGGGTCGCCCACGTGACCGGCCGACTCGTCTGGGTTACCCATCACTGCATCTTACACATCCCCCCTCCCTCCATCCCTCGTGTGCCTCTTCCCCAAGGACCACTTCCTCTTTGACAAGCCCGTGTCTCCCCTGCTCACGGCCTCGGGCATGGCTCGCGATTGGCCCGACGCACGCGGCATCTGGTGAGAGTTTCACGCTCACCACAAAAAAACATTTGCAGCGTCCTCCACACGCCGTGATCGGCTCGTGGGTGTTGTGTGACAGTACTTGACCACGATGGTCACTGCTGGGCATCTTTGTAAAAATATATTTGTATGTCATCGAATTTCTCCAGTAGAAATACATATTCTGATTCTGAAGGGAGGGCACAAACGTTGAATAGGAGGCCATCGCACAAACAGGAATATGCGTTTGTCCAGATTTACCGGCCATATTAATACGTAAAAGCAATGAATGTTCATCCCGATAAGGCTGTGCCACTCCTTTGTAAACGACACGATTCATAGCATTCATCAAATTGCAGCTTCATTCCTCAATCTCACTCATCTTCATAGTAATAAGGGAGCAAAGGATGAGCTCACCGCCCTTGCAATGCGCAGCGGTGAGTGATATCAGAAACGGTCATGGGGCTCCCATAGATTAACTCAGCCTTCAAATGAATACCTGTCACGGTGTGTAACCATTAGCGTTGGAAACACAAAGGCAGCCATGCATGGTGCTGGCCACGCCAGCTCACATTTTGCGCCTTTTCGGCCTGAATAGGTGCTCGCTATTTCGATTTAAAGCTTTCGTGACTGCAGGGATTAATCTTCTTGGTTCTTTCGGTAAAGTCACGTAGAAGGGAAATAATAAAATTTAAAAAAGATAAAACAATAAAATTCTCACGACGTTTCGACTGCAACACAAGCAATCATCATCAGGTGTGAAATCCACAGCAAGAAAAACATTTTCCACAACGAGAAAATTTTCTTCCACAACAAGAAAATGTTCTTGCTGTGGATTTCACACCTGATGACGATTGCTTGTGTTGCAGTCGAAACGTCGTGAGAATTTAATTGTTTGATCTTTTTTAAATTGTATTATTTCCCTTCTACGTGACTTTACCGAAAGAACCAAGAATAGGTGCTCGCTAGCCTACACGCGCGTGCGTCGTCACTTTCAGGCACAACGACCAGAAGACATTTCTCCTGTGGGTCAATGAGGAGGACCACACGAGAGTCATCTCCATGGAGAAGGGAGGAAACATGAAGCGAGTGTTCGACCGCTTCTGCCATGGCCTGCAGGAGGTGAGACACCAAAAACGAATTGTCCCCCGACTGTTGGGTCAAGTACGATGAGCATGCACCTATTTAAGCACAAAGGGGCAGTGTGATCAGAAACAGGTCCGGCCGCCACGTGCACTTTGAAGCCCACGTGATGTGTTGAAGACCTGATTGGCAAGAAGTCAAAGGGCAGACCCATGTGTTGTGATCTTCTTGGTTCTTTCGGTAAAGTCACGTAGAAGGGAAGTAATAAAATAATAAAAATAAAACATAATAAAATAACATTTTATTTTATTATGTTTTATTTTATTACTTCCCTTCTACGTGACTTTACCGAAAGAACCAAGAAGATGAATCCCTGCAGTCACGAAAGCTTTAAATCGAAATTTAAATCATGTGTTGTGAGTTAACTGACTGAGACTGGCAGATGCACAGCCTGTGCGCTCCACTCACCTACCAGAGGAGCTAATCGATTGGACTGTGTCCAAATCTTTAAACGATCTCTGAGCCCCTCAAATCATCCAGGCTGGTTAAAAATCCAAGATGTATCGTAGGCAGGTCAGCCTTAATGTTTCAAGCCAGCGGTGGTGTTCATGTAAGAAGGGTCCACGTTTCGCAAGCATAGGGTCGACCGATGCTGTGTAGGAATTCCTCCACTCACTCGGCGACCACCCCATAACTCGTGCAGAGTTGCGAGGGTGGTGGTGTTCGATGACACAAATTTCACGGGCATGTAAACTAAAAACTTTTTTTTTTTACCAGGTTAGGCCCACTGAACTATGTAGCTCTTTTTCAGAAGCAACCTGGGCCATAAATGGTAGCTCAACGAAGTGGCTTATTATGAGGACATTTATAGCAGCCAAATACACTAAAAGCATGTTTCTACATGTGGAGGGGGGGGGGGGGGTGGAACGGAGGACCCGGAGAGAGAGACACGCAAACTCCAAACACACAGCAGGCGTCAGGGTCGGGATCGAACCCACGGCCTCCTGTATACCAGTCAAGGTAGTTAACATCTCCTAGCCACCGTGGCATGTGCTTTGTCGTGGTGAGGCCAGGGCCTGTGCTGGACCACCCGACCGTCTCCTTGCCCACCGCGTGATCATTTGTGGGACGTCTTCCGTTGCCTCTCCACAGGTGGAGCGTCTGATTAAGGAGCGTGGCTGGGAGTTCATGTGGAACGAGAGGCTGGGGTACATCCTCACGTGCCCCTCCAACTTGGGCACAGGCCTGCGTGCCGGGGTGCACATCAAGCTGCCACACCTCAGCAAGGTGAGGGTTCAGAGGTCACCTCTAATTATGAATACACTGACGTTGTTCTTAGCTGAAAAGTGCACGAAGAAGCACTACGTTGCGTTGAGAGTTAAAGGTAAGCGGGCTCGGTCAGGAGACGTCACTCGAAGTGACGACGACCGCTGGTCGAGACCATCGACAGAGTTGCAGCCAGATGAATGAACATGCCTGTGAGGATGTCCGCAGCAGAGATGGAGCGATGGAATCAGCACCGTGTGCAATCCGGAGCTAGGCGGATCGGTGCCCCAAGGGACCGTAAGTTGATGGCGACGGCTCGTGGGAGGCCTTAATCCAGCAGTGGATTGATCATGGCTGACCGTGTCCCGCAACTCCCCCCCCCCCCCCACCCACCCACCCACCTTTCAGGACAAGCGATTCTCCCAGATCCTCGACAACCTGCGTCTGCAGAAGCGCGGCACGGGCGGAGTGGACTCGGCCACCACGGGCGACACCTTCGACATCTCCAACCTCGATCGCCTGGGGAAGTCCGAGGTGACTTCACAGGGTCGCGCGACAGCGCGACACCGCGATACGTCGCAACGTTCAGGATCCGCGATAATCGTAACGTCCTGTTCGCACAAGCTCGTCAGGTCGTCATGATCGTCGTTAACGCTCATTGCTTCAATAAACAAATATATTTAATGGCAAAATATGTATGGCAACCTC